>NC_091646.1:52122047-52454829 GCF_027580195.1 Bos mutus
ATACATTATGGAAGTAAACTACTCTGATGACCTAGAAGCTAAGAAATAAAAAAGTGACTTACTGAAAAGAAGAAAAAAAAGGTGACTTACTGTGAGAACACACAAATGATGTCCCCTTCAGTCAGTTCATAAGGAAGTCCCCCTTGAAAAGAAAAACACATTTCAGTTCAGCAAACACTTAACAAGTGTCTACTATGTACGATGCATGCACTAGGCCAGGCACTGGGATGCAAATCAGAATAAGCAACAGGGCCTTCCCTCAAAGAACCTAGTCTAATGCAATGACAGAAGCACGTAGAAAATGCAGCAGTAATACAGAAAAAGGAGTGATTAACTTTGAGTGGAAAAGCTGGGGTCACCCCTAACCAAACTAACCCCCCTCATACCCAAAATCTTCTGGACAAAGCAGATAGTTTCCAACACAAAACTTGGCTTCCAAAAACATATCTTGAACTCATGTGCTCTCTATCTGCAAACTCACAGCTAAGGTCCAAAATCAGTTTAAATATGCAAATATTAACCCCACCTCACAAAGACTAAGGATTATAAAGTCAATTGTTAAACATTTCATAGGAAATAAATTTCCCTGCAAATGTTTCCTTCCTCATGAACGGAATGGGGATATTACAGTTCTAACTTCACAGAATTGTTATAATAGTTAAATAAATGAAAATAAAATGCTTAACACAATGTCTGGTGCCATAACCTCTTTGAATAAATTGTCAAATTACCGCATATGACACAAAGTGAATATAGAGATTGTGATACGGCCGAGGATAGAAGGCAGGAGATAATTAGATGAGGAAAATAAACTCTGAGGGAAAGAGAATGAGGAGAGAAGGGAGTTGGCAGTAATATGAGATAGGGGCTAAGACCATGAGTTCTAGAGTGCCATAGTTCTGGGTGTTCCAATTCCTAAGCTATGTGACCTTAAGTCATTAACTTCTCTGCACCTGTTTCTTTAGTTGTATAAATGGGGAGGTACAGGGGGATGATAATAACGGTCTCCGAGAAACCAAGTGGCACGATTCTCAGCACAGTGAACGGCCGGCAGTACCTATTATGAGCACTGACTTGGCAGAGAGAGCAAACTAGAAATGGGGAGAAAACAGACAAGAAAAACGTATTTACAGAGAGACAGCGGAAGGGAATAAATGTGGGTGGTGAATGTCGGGAGGAATGAAAGGCGGGAACGCTGAAATGTTAGGAAGCAGGGCAAGAGAGAAGGAGGAGCCCTACGAGAGGAAAACGTGGGCCTCACCCAGGAAGATCCAAGCGCTGTCCTTGTACTCGTTGTGCCAAGACACCTTCTCCGCCACCCCCAGTTGGACTTCACGCTCATTCAGCTCATTAATCAGCTTCACTTTAGTTAAAGGGCTAAACCGGAAGGAAAAGCGGACATGTAAGCGCGCCCCGGCCTGAGGTAAAACAGAACAAAACCGAAAGACTAATTTTCTAGACTCCCCGCCTCTCCCGCCCGTCAGCCCCGCAGATGCTCTACCACCTCAGCCCCGGTGGGCTGCCCCCGGGCACGAGTTCCCCCGACCCCTCCTCGAAGGAAAATTGAGGCCTTACTTCATCTCCGCCAGTTCGGGCTCAGAACCTAGGAAGCAACTTCCCGGAGAAGCCGCCAAGATGCATGCGCGGTCCCGGCGCCTCGCGCCCATTGGTTGCCGCGGAGCTTGTGCCGCCCCGGAAGAGCGCTGGCGCGCCGGGGGCGTAGCGCCTGAGCACTAGAGCTAGAAGCGGCTTTCCTTGTTCGGTGGAACTCGCTCTTTAATCAGAGAGTTTTTCTCTGGTCCGTTCGTACGTTCTTCGAAAAATTGGGGAAGGGTGCGAGCCTGGTCTGTTCCAGGACTCCTAGCTCCTGGACGACACCTGGCATTGATTAGGTTAACTACAAATGTTTGCTGAATTAAGACTGAAAAAGTGTCTGATTGGGCGACTTAAGTCGCAGCCTTCGTCCCAAATTCCGCCTCCATCCTTCACTCCCAGTCAGTAACTCACACGCGCACCCGCAACAAAGCATCCTTGTTCAAGAGTGACGGTAGAAAAATAAAGAAGATATCTGAGAGGGTGAATCTTTTTTTTTTCTCTCTCTCAAATCCCAATGCAGAGGCAACTGACAAGTATACCGCAGTAGGCTGAATTGCATATCCAGATTTGTATGAAAAGCTGCTACCCCTTTTCCACAGTCTCCTACGGGAGGTAGAAATTCGTATTGTTAAATTAATAGCTAACGGTTGAGCAGACAATACTAAATTGTGTGCTAATCAATTTATATGCATTGGCTTTCTATCCTCACAACAGCCCTGTGATGTCTGTGATACAATTATTCTCTACATTTTATAGAAGAAACTGAGGTTCAAAGGAGTTAAATATACTCCTTTGAAATGTACTCTGTCTACCCATCAGGTCTGGTTGATTTATGAATCCATACTGAGCATCTATATATGTTCTGTACAGCAAGTCTGTAGACAGAACTGTAAGGTTGGGTTCTTTGCCTTCAAAGAGCTGATAATATCGTTGAACATACAGGATATACCTGCTTTACAGATTTCACTCCAGAAATAATCAGGAACCTATAGAAGAGGTGGTGACAATAAACCATATTGAGGATTTAAATCCATCTTGCACATGTTCACATCAGTATCTGGTCTTAGACCATGCATGGTCTAAAAGTGAAATTCCAGAGCTGTGTATTTCTCTGTGTAGGCCTAGCTCAGAACCCCTGAAACTAGGCACTTCGTAAAAGTGCCTAGTTTGATGATGACGGTGATGATGACAACTACCCTCAATAGTTCACCATGTACCCAATGTCTTGCTAAGAAGCAGAACAGAATCTGCCCATAAATGACAGTTTCTCTTCATTCATTCTGTGTCTCTTCCCTTCCCCAACTCCAACCCAGCTATTCATTAACTTGGTAGAATTACATTGGCAATGAAAACTAAACAGTGACAGATTGCATAGGGGTTTTATCTGCTCCTAGAAACCTTAGGTTGCCTAGTTGTAGGGTTGAAGTAGTCACTGCAAAGTGGTAAGCTAGCTTGCAGCATTATCTGGCTGAATTCTTCCAGCAATTATGAAATGAGAGAATTGGAGCAATACCTAGGCCTTGGTCATCAGAGTTCAAAAGGAAGCTGAAGCAAAAGAGGAGAGTAAGACCAACCAAATAATAGACAACTGGGATGGCAAACTCTAGTCCTCCTCTCAGACATTAAATTCAGAGGGTACTCTGGATTCTTAGCCCCTTTCCACTCAGACTTATGGAAATCTCTAGGCATCGTCTTACCTACCAATTCCTACCAATTGGAAGTACATCCATGGAGATGTCCCAGGCAAACTGGGAAGGTTTTCAGCTCTCCCAGCTTCTACTCCTTTCTTCACCAATAACATTCATTTAGCACCCATTGTATGCAGAGCTCATTTCTAGGTTCAGTGGGTAATGCTAAGGAAACTGACAGCAGTCCCCACGTTCAAGGAAAGGCTCAACAATATGGCTAGTCAAATTCATTTCTCCACTTCTGACCACCACACTACATCCGCAAACACTTTCCCTCCTGACTTCTCTGTTTCAGGAAATGTTATCACCATTTTCCTGGTTGCCCATGTTCAAAAACAGGGATGTCATGCTTGTATTCCCTATTCCTATTTACCCAAAGATATCTATCCAATCACCAATTCCTAATAATTGTGCCACTTCAGTGTCTGTCAAACACATCCTGTCTACTCTCAGTGATGTTCTGAGTCATCATCACATGCCTCCTAGGTCTTTCAGTACTCTTATAACTGCCCCAGCCCCTATTCTTCAGTCTTTTCTCCAACTGCTTCCCCACCCCATGAAGCCTCAGTTTCAGCCAGGCTCCACTTCTATCCGTTATCTCAAGGGCCCCTTTCATTATCCAACCTAGACAGCTCTTCTGAGAGATCCATATATTCCTGGGCCACTCACCTCTCTCTGACTGAAACCTGCCTGAGCTCCAAACTCAAATCAAGTCATTTCTCGTTCAGGAAACTTTTCCTAACCTTACCAGCCTGCAGTGATTGCCCCCGCTTCTGAACTCTGCAGTTCTTCACAGCTCATTTATGTTCTCCCTTTAGAAAGACTGTGAGGTCCTAGAAGGTAAAGACTGCATCTTTAAGCTTTCAGTACCTCAAATCTCAAATACCTAGCAAGTACACAATACAATTATTGGTTAATGAAACTGAAAATACAGCTATGGTTACCTTTATGGAAACAGATGAGGGTAAAGGGAAAGAGGCTTTTATTTTCTCTTTGTCCCTTTCTACACCGTTATCATTTTCTTACCTTTATCCAGGTATCTTTTCTTTATCACATTTTTATTACCATGTTACCTTGGCAGAAAGAGCATGACCTTAAAGAGCATGACTGATGCCACACAGTTAGCAATGGCTGTTTCCAGATGGTAGACACAGAGGGAATTTTTCTGTGGTGTTCTGTTTTCCAAATGTCTTATGTTGAATATGCATTACTTTTGTAATCAGAAAGAAGTTATTAAAAGAATATTTAAATGTGGAAGCAAAAAAAGTTATCAGATTGTACAGTATAACAGAGGTTCTAAGTATAAATTGTAGGGTTTCCCTCTTCAACCTTGTAGCAACCATCTAGCCCTTCTCTCCCTGGGTGTACCTATTTTCAGATTAAACACCTCCTCCCTTTTTTCCTGTTTTCTTCTTATCTGTGGTAGGTTAGGAACCATATGTTTAAGCCTATAAATAACTTAAAATAAGAAACAATTGAGTAAAGACCTGAAAGTTAAAACAGAGAAAATCACTGATTTATGACTCAAATTTTTACACCCAATTCTGTAACCTTCATATCCACTCAATTTCATGTCATACCTAAAAAAGGCAAAAACTTTAACCTGGCATTCAGAGATCTTCATATTTTAGCCGAAGACCTCATTTCTAATTTTTCTCACTTCCACCACACTTCACACACCCTATATAAGCCTAACTAAACTCCATGTGCTTCCTTCTACATCCATAAACCCAAATACTACCCATTCTTCAAGTCCTGGCTCAAATGCTATCTCTTCCATTAAGCCCTCCTGGATTGCTCTCACTCCCTTCCCATAGGTGAATGACTTCTCCCTTCTTTGAGCTCCCAATAACCCTTTATCTTCACCTCCAAAGTAAGACTTAAGCACTGTATACCTTGTAGTATGACCATGTACTTGTCATCCTCTGTACGAGTACCACATCTGATTCATTCACTCAGCAAATATTTATGGAGCATCTACTACATGCTCACAACTATTCCAGGCATGGATGATGCAACAGTAAACAATCAGAGAATATTCCTTGACCCTATTGAGTTTGTTTTGTTTAGTGAGGGGGTTTCTCTTAGGTCATGAGTGAAAGTCACTCAGTTGTGTCTGACTCTTTGCGACCCCAGGCCAGAATACTGGAATGGGTAGCCTTTCCCTTCTCCAAGGGATCTTCCCAACCCAGAGATCAAACCCAGGTCTCCCGCATTGCAGGTGGATTCTTTACCAGCTGAGCCACAAAGGAAGCCCAAGAATACTGGAGTGGGTAGCCTATTCCTTTTCCAGTGGATGTTCCCAACCCAGGAATCGAACTGGGGTCTCCTGCATTGCAATGCAGATTCCTTACCAACTGAGCTATCAGGGAAGCCCAGGTTGGTCAGGTCACCCCAGGTTGGTCAGGTCAGGTTGCCATAATATTGAATAAGATACCATAGACTGGGTGGCTTAACCAATAGAAGTTTATTTCTCACAGTTCTGAAGGTTGGAAAGTGCAAGATTGAGGTGCTGATTGATTCATTTCCCCAGTGAGGAGTTTCTTCCTGGCTTGCAGATATCAACCATCTGACTGTGTCCCCACACAGGAGAACAGGAGAGAAGGTGGGGAGAATCAGACTCTTTGGTGTCTATTCTTGTAAGGAGTCTAATCCATCATGAGGACCCCACCCTCATGACCTCAGCTAAACCTAATTACTTCCCAAAGTCCTCATCACCAAATACTATCACGTGGGGGTTCGGGCTTCAACATACAAATTTTCAGGGATACAATTCAGCCCATAGCAGGAAGTAAGTAAATTATATAGCATACAAGAAGGTACTAAGTGCTAGGGGGAAAGGTAAAGAAGGGAAAGAGAATAGGGAATATGGTAGGAGTATTAAATTTTAAATAGAATGAACACCTGAGGAAACATCATTCAGGCAAAGACTTTTTAAAGATAAGGAAATGAGTTATGTGGATGACTACTACTGGTTGATGATGGAAACCCTACAATTTAGACTTAGAACTCGTGTTACTGTATAATCTGATAACTTTTTTATGCAAGTGCAAGGATCCTGAGGCAAGAGCTTACCTGAAGTAGTCAAGGAGCAGCAAGGAACACAATACCAGGAGTGAAGGTGAGAGGAAAGCTGAGCTGAGAAAGATAACAGGGCCCAGATCCTGTAGGCCAATATAGGCTACTATAGGGACTTTGGAGTTCATTCTGAGTGAAAAATGGAACCATCACAGGATTTTGAGCAGAGGAGAAACATAACTAACATTTTCAAAGGCTCACTCTGGATGCTAAGTGAAGAGTAGAGTATAAGTGGTAAGGGAGGAAATAGGGAGACCAGGTGGAGGCTATTGCAGTTATCCCAGTGAGAAACAAACAAAGGTAGTTTTGAACCATGGTATTAAACTGGAAGTAATGTGAAATGGAAAGATTCCAGGTATATTTTGAAGATATAAAATAAATGAATATAGGACATAAAGGAAAGAGAGTAATAAGGAATAAAGCTTCTTGGGATAAGCAACTGGAATTTACTTCAATGGGGGAGATTGTGGAGGAGTAGATTTGAGAAGGAAGATCAAATTTGGATGTGTTAAATTTGAGATGCCTTTCTCTCTTTAAGGTAGAAATCTCAAGAAGGCAGCTGGACAAAGGAACCTGAAGGTCAGAAGAAGTCCAAGATGAGGATATACAATTGAAATTGTCACCAGCTTTTAGATGGCATTTAAAGTCTTGAAATTAAATGAGATAGCCAATGGAATGACAGAGACCAAGAGAACTCTAAGGTTAAAAGGTCAGGAATATATTTAAAAAAAGTCAGCAAGTGATACTGAAAAGGAGCATTGAAAACCAAGAGAGTGTAGCACCCTAGAAGCCAAGTGAAGAAAGAATATGAATGAAGAAAGAGTGGATGCTTCAAAGCACTGCTGAGGAGTCGAGTAATATGAGAACTGACCACTGGATCTAGCAATGTGAAGGGCACTGGTGACCTTGCAGTTTCAGTAGGCATGGGTACAAAAGCCTGACTGAAGGGGGTTTAGGAAAGAATGAAAAGATGGGGCTGAAGCTGAAGGGAAAAATCAAGTCAAGAGAGGATTTTTAAAGATAGAAAAATGACAATATTATTGCCTGCTGCTGCTGAGAATAATCAAGAAGATAGGGGAAATGGTCAATAAATGAGCTTGCAAAAGGTACAAAGTGAACTAGAGAGAAGGAAGGAAAAAGTGAAAAGAGAAAAGGAGAAGGGAGGCAGCAAAGTGAGAGCCAGATAGAATTAAACTTTTAAAGTTGGTTGTAGAAAAAGGTAATCGTGTCCATCAGCCTCTTTATCTTGCTTGGGGGCGACTGTAGGGCACTTGAACTGGCTTAGGCAAAGGAGATTTAGAGAAATGCTACAAGGATTTATGTTATAATATCAAGAGCATGGAATTTGACTGTAAGGGTACAAGTCCTAACTTCATGATCTTGGGCAAGCTATTGAATCTCCTAAAAACAAATATCATATATTAACACATATATGTAGAATCTAGAAAAATGGTATAGATGATCTTATTTGCAAAGTAGAAATAAACATAGAGAACAAGCATATAGACACCAAGGGAGGGAAGGGAGGGTGGGATGAATTGAAAGACTGAGATGGACATATATACATTATTGATACTATATATAAAATAGATAACTAATGAAAAACTACTATATAGCTCAGGAAACTCTACTTAATGCTCTGTGGTGACGTGAATGGGAATGAAATCTGAAAACGACATGCATAGTTATACGTATAGCTGATTCACTGGTGTACAGCAGAAACTAACAAAACATTGCAAAGTAAATATACTCCAATAAAAAATTTTAAAAAGTTATCCAATCTCCCCATGCCTTAATTTCTTCATCTGTAAAATGGGGATGGTAACATCATCTTCCTCATAGGGTTTTTATAAGGCTCAAATAAATTACTTCTAGTGCTTGGAGCATGATGTACATGTGACTTATCATCATCACTCTCTCAGGGAATAAAGGCCAGGAATCCCCCTGGGCCTTAGAAACAACTGAACTTGAGCCATAGGATTAGCTTTTCATCTGCATGTCCCCTGTCTCTACTCCTATCTGCAGCATGACTTCATTCTCTCCTCTCACTACTATCACCAGTGACTCCAAAGCGCCACATTTTAACAAAGCCAGCTACCCGGAAGAGGGATAACTGAACTACTCTCTGATCTTAAATACAGAAACTCTGTAGAAACAACTCAATGGCCAACTTGATTCAAGTGCCCAGACCAGGCAGCCATGGGACTAGTGTCATGTAATAAAACAGACACTCCTCAGGAAGCCATGAAAATGGATTGGAATCTTGCTTGGTGCCAAAGAGAATTGAAGGTGGC
Source organism: Bos mutus (assembly GCF_027580195.1). Lineage (NCBI taxonomy): Eukaryota > Metazoa > Chordata > Mammalia > Artiodactyla > Bovidae > Bos > Bos mutus. Next base: position 52,130,704 of record NC_091646.1, read on the forward strand.
TGGAGAGCTAGTGAAGGGAGAGAAACTGGAGGATATGGAAAAGTGCTAGTCAGTTAGAACAATAATTGCCATACCCTCCTCTCCCCATATTTCTCCTTGGTGCTACCATCAAAGAAAGGTGAACACAGGGAACATATGAGGATTCCCCATGGAGATTCTGCTAATAAGCAGAGGGTTCTCCGATAAAAACTGCAACCTGGGTATTAGGAGCAATGAACCTCCCATTATAGGGAGTCTCCAGGAGGCCTGCATGCTAGTCACATACTTGATAAGTTGCAGCCTGGGTACTCCTACCCTAAGCTACTACATTTCAGCCAGACAATCCACCTGAGGACTGATGGCTATTTCCACCCAACTGAAGCTGATGTGTGTTCTGCACTCCTTTCCTGACCTCCTTAACTTAGGCAGTCTCTGTTACTTGCTTGAGCCCCCAAAATTCTAAAATCACAGTCTTGCCAAGATGCAAGATCATTAGAATGCCAATGCATCACAGAATCACAGAGAAAGACCAGCTGGGAGCCATGGAGTCAAGCAGAAGGCTATTAAAGTTTGCCAGGCATAAGGAGATCAGGGCTTGGGATAGTTATAGAAACAGGAGAAAAACAGAAAGATTTGAGAGATATTCCACAAAAAAAGTAAGTGAAAAAGTGGTCTCAGAAGTATAACTTAGTTATGCTTTTCAGTATAACTTAGTGTACTAAAAGAAAAGTGCAAGAGAATGTTTCAAAAATGGGAAGGTGATTAATAATCTAAAGTTCATCAGAGCTGAAAGAAAGGAGAAATACTAGATAATACAGATTTAAACAAAGTTTAAAATTAGTTGTTTTGTCATTAGTCTCAAGTAAACAAGAATGAAAATATATACTTTGAAAATTACCAAGAATTGCATACCTAGCCTCTCACACTTGATAATTTTTCCATATCTTGTCCCATTGGTTATGAAAGAATGTTGAGAAAGGTAGGGAGAATGAGGGATTGCACAGTCATTATAAGAATATATACAAAAAAAAAAAAAAAATACATACAAAATATTATTCAGGGTCTCAGAGAAGCAGAACCAAGAGGATATATATATATATATATATATATATATATATCTTAAAGATATATATATATATAAAGAGATTTATTATAAGGAATTAGTTCATGTAACCATGGAGGCTGAGAAGTCCCACAATCTGTGGTCAGCAAGCTGGAGAGCCAAGGAAGCCAGTAGTGTAGTTCCAGTGTGAAAACTAACAGGCTTGAGACCCAGAAAGAGCCAATGTTTCCATTTGAGTCCAAAGACGAGGAAAAATCCAATGTCCCAGTTCAAAGGCAGTCAGGCAGGATGAATTGTCTCTTACTTGCAGGAGAATCAGGCTTTTTTTCTATTCAAACCTTTAACTGATTAGATGGGCCCCACTCATGTTAGGGAGGGTAATCTGCTTTACTCAATCTGCTAATTCAAAGATTAATCTCATTCAGAAACACTCTCACAGACACACCCAGAATTAATGTTTAACCAAATATCTGGGCACTCTGTGACCCAATAAAATGGACACATAAGTAACCCCCAAAATAAATAATTTAAAAACAAACAAACAAACAAAAAAGACAGAGACAGGGTTTCAAGTCCTGCAAGCCACAAGCCAAGGATACCACGCAGCATCCACAGTCACTGGAAGCAAGGAATGGATTCTAACTTGGAGCCTCCAAAAGGGATCACCCCTGTTGATACCTCCATTTCAGCTTCTGGCTTACAGCCCCGTGACCATAAGTTTATGCTGCTGTAAGCCACTATTTGTGGTGATTCATGACAGGGCCCCTAGGCCACAAACGCACCAAGTGATAGAGCTGCATCAGGGAAGAGTTGTAAGTTTTCCAGCCTCAGAAGAAGACTTATGAGGTACGTGATTTTGTGGTCACAGTGTGGCTTTCTCTTTTTCTTTTAGTACTCAACACGATTCTTGCCCTATTCGAAGACCTCTTCTATATTGCAGGAACTGGAAGCTTGGGAACGGCTTTTGCCACCTGCTTAATATTTTGCAATAAAAGGCACTCACAAGGGACGGACAAGATGAAAAGGAAGCATTATTCCTTCTTGGTCAGTTCAGTTCAGTTGTTCAGTCGTGTCCGACTCTTTGCGACTCCATGAATTGCAGCATGCCAGGCCTCCCTGTCCATCACCAACTCCCGGAGTTCACCCAAACTCATGTCCATCGAGTCGGTGATGCCATCCAGCCATGTCATCCTCTGACGTCCCCTTCTCCTCCTGCCCTCAATCCCTCCCAGCATCAGAGTCTTTTCCAATGAGTCAACTCTTCTCACGAGGTGGCCAAAGTATTGGAGTTTCAGCTTCAGCATCATTCCTTCCAAGAACACCCAGGACTGATCTCCTTTAGAATGGACTGGTTGGATCTCCTTGCAGTCCATGGGACTCTCAAGAGTCTTCTCCAACACCACAGTTCCAAAGCACCAATTCTTCAGCGCTCAGCTTTCTTCACAGTCCAACTCTCACATCCATACATGACCACTGGAAAAACCATAGCCTTGACTAGATAGACCTTTGTTGGCAAAGTAGTCTCTGCTTTTGAATATGCTGTCTAGGTTGGTCATAACTTTCCTTCCAAGGAGTAAGCGTCTTTTAATTTCATGGCTGCAGTCACCATCTGCAGTGATTTTGGAGCCCCAAAAAATAAAGTCTGACACTGTTTCCACTGTTTCCCCATCTATTTCCCATGAAGTGATGGGACCAGATGCCATGATCTTAGATTTCTGAATGTTGAACTTTAAGCCAACTTTTTCACTCTCCTCTTTCACTTTCATCAAGAGGCTTTTTAGTTCCTATTCACTTTCTGCCATAAGGGTGGTTTCATCTGCATATCTGAGGTTATTGATATTTCTCCCGGCAATCTTGATTCCAGTTTGTGCTTCTTCCAGCTCAACATTTCTCATGATGTACTCTGCATAGAAGTTAAATAAGCAGGGTGACAATATACAGTCTTGACGTACTCCTTTTCCTATTTGGAACCAGTCTGTTGTTCCATGTACAGTTCTAACTGTTGCTTCCTGATCAGCATATAGGTTTTTCAAGAGGCAGGTCAGGTGGTTTGGTATTCCCATCTCTTAAAGAATTTTCCACAGTTTCTTGTGATCCACACAGTCAAAGGCTTTGGCATAGTCAATAAAGCAGAAATAGATGTTTTTCTGGAACTCTCTTGCTTTTTCAATGATCCAGCGGATGTTGGCAATTTGATCTCTGATTCCTCTGCCTTTTTTAAAACCAACTTGAACACCTGGAAGTTCATGGTTCATGTATTGGGGTGAGTTTAATTCTAGTTTACCCTTCAATGGGGTAAACTTTGTTCTCCCAGTTTTATATGGGGTCTTCTATTGGATTTTTTGCACTTGAATTTTGCCTCATTTGAGATTCCCATGATTTTACAAATAAACATAATCTCATTAAATTCCCTAGAGAATAAAGCCAGCTTTAGTGCTCTGGGTTTCTACCCTCACTCATTTCTTGGCCTGAATTATCTGTCATTTTTGGTAAGCTTGTGACACTTATTTGGTAATACTTACTAACATTTAATTTTATTTCAATAATTTTATGTGTTTTTATTTGAAGCTTTACTCAGGTCATCTAATTCCCTGTGCCCATGAACTCCTCTTCTCTGAATTCTCTCGTTCTCTTTCTACTTACATACAGTGAAATCCATATATTTTGAGTGTACAGTTTGCATTAATCTTTGAAAATATAAATACCTTTAAGAAAATTTCCTTTGACATCTTGCCTTTATCAGTCTTTGATATCTTAGTATTAACTAATAACCATTTATTAATTTTCTTCTTTCCTGAACTGAGTGTTCTGTACTGAGGAAAAGGGAAATTCAACTGGTGGATGTTAAGTGTAGGCTACAGTAGGGCACCGAATTGGGTATTTAGAAGGTAGTGTGTGGATCTTAATGTTTGTAGAGGGAATGATTAGAAAGAGGAATTAGGATTCCTTGACTCTACATTTTGTTTGCTGAGTGACTTTGAAAAAAAAAAAAATCTTCACTTCTTAACAAATTAGAGCTTTCCTGGTGGCTCAGATGATAAAAGAATCTGCCTGCAATGCAGGAGACCTGGATTTGATCCCTCAGTTGGGAACATCCCTTGGAGAAGGGAATGGCAAGCCACTCTGGTATTCTTCCCTGGAGAATTCCATGGACAGAGAAGCCTGGCAGGCTACAGTCCACTGGCTCACAAAGAGTTGGATACAACTGAACAACTAACACTTTCACGTTTTTCTTAACAAAGAAAAAAGATCAGGTGACCGGCAGCAGCTTAAAGGGTATATTCACTAACAGCTTCATTCAACTACACAAAAGTAGAAATCAGTAGTTCCAATCCCTAAATCTTCCCAGGCAGGCTGCACAGCAGGCCATAGGAATTGCTTGTTCTCATGGAAACCTGGGGCCAGAGAGTCAAGAAATGGGGCAATTGTCATTGTTTTCTATTATAATGGTAACCAATAATGATAATACAAGCTGGACAATTAAGTGATTTCTATTATCTAAGAGCAATAGGGACTACTGGTTTTTATATGCTCAAGATATTTTGAGGTGATGTCATAGATATTAGATTTAGACCATTACTGTCCCTTCCAATTCATAAGTGCATTTACTTCATGAGAAGTAAGGTCATCTTACCAAAAGTCTCTTTCCCACACATACATAAAAATTTTTTTTCTTCAAGGGAAAGTCCTCTTTGAAGAGACATGTGTTTTCACTGTGTTAACCCATTCTGTTCACTGGCAAGAGTAACACAGTAGTTTGCTGAATATTGATGAGTATTGATTTATCTGATAAACAACCTAGTATCAGATATTAGCACATGGCAGAGAAAAGGGTCATATTGGGATAAAACAAAGCAAACTTCTTCTAGAATCATACACACGCACAAATATTAGATTTAAAAGTCTTCTTAGTGATTCAATTCCAATCTTATTCTTGTATATTACAGATGGGAAAACTGAGCCTCTAATATTGAAATCAGTCAAAGTTTACCTGGTCAGTGAAAATATTGGGACTAGACTCAGATTTCTGGGTTCCTACTCCATTATTCTTTATACTACTTCAAATTATTTTTATTTCAGAAGGATAGAGAAAGTTTGAGAGATCACTGACACAATTTGGGATCATAGGCAGCCAGAAAGCACCATCAGGAAACAGTTTCTGAGAGTTATAGGTGGAGGTGGAGGGACATAACAATAAGAAATTGAAAATCATGTGAATTGCAAATCAAGTCTCAATCCTTGGGATAACAATATCATAGGCTTGCTATAAGAACATGTTTGGCTGTCTCTTTGAAAGCCTATTAAAAGAAAATGTTAAATGTTATTTTTTTTCTGGGCTGTGGCCTTGAAACAATGTGGCTTCTCTACATGGTTTAGTGTTCAATTATAAAATTTGCTTCAAATAATAAAGACTCTGGGTCTGTTTGTTCACTAAATAGCTGTTCCCTGCATACCAGGGATCCCTGTAATATGTACTGGCTGATTGGCATTTGTGTATATTTGGCATAAAGTTTTAGAGCTCCCGTAATGTTGACTATGTCAGACTGTTATGTGTATTGTCCCCTCCCCACCAAAAAAAACCCAAAACCCTGTGATAGCAATGATGGTGGTGCTGCTGGGCACTGTTGTGTTTTTTTATGCATTTCACAGTATGTTCATAAATATGCCTCTAATTGTTTCTTACAACAAACCTATAAGGTATGTGTATGTGTGTTCAGTCATGTCCTACTCTTTGCAACCCCATGGACTATAGCTTGCCAGGCTCCTCTGTCAATAGAATTCTCCAGGCAAGAATACTGGAGAATTTCCTCCTCCAAGGGATCTTCCCCACTTTGGGATCAAACCCACATCTCCTGCATTGGTAGGTGGATTCTTTGCCACAGGGTGACCTGGGAAGCCCCATAAGATATGTTAGGATTAATCATAATAAGATTAAAAGACACACAAAAAATTAAAACTTGGCTGGGATTTTGTATCCCTAAATATGGTAGGTTCTTGAGAGCACAAAGAAGACAGTCTGTGTAAAGGAGAACAGTATATTTGTAAATTAGGCTTTGTGCATTCCTAGCACCAAGCTAAATTGGTGAAATTTGTTCATTCACTTTTTCAATGACATTTAATGAGTGCCTTCAATGTGTTAATTTCTGGGGATACAAATGACTAAAAATAAACAGGACCTTACTCCATGGAACTTGAAGTCCAGTGAGACAGAGAAGCATATATAATTGAACAAATAACATATAAATTGTGAGGAGTATTTTGAAGGAAAGAGTATGCTATGAAATTGTATACGTGGTTGTGTTAGTAGTATTTTGAATAAAGTGCTCAAGAAAGTTCTCCCTGATGAAATCTGAAAAATGAAAAGGAGTAAGTCATGGAAGGAATGGTGGAAAAAATGTACAGTCCACAAATGAATGTCAGAATTATCTGCACTTTGTTTACTGCTCAGGAAGCTATGACAAGACCAAGTCTCTACCTTTGTTTGGCACTCCAGAACTAGCCTCACTTTGTCCTCTGTTGTGCCAGAATCACTTGAGCAGTACACCCTCCTCAGAGTTCTGAGACCTGACCTGGGCCTCTTTGTTGCCTCAGTGTTCCCTTTTTGCTTTTACTGCTTATTTAACTAATTCCTTGTATTAGACTCTGTTGAAATACCTAATATAGTTTCTATTTTTCTATGGAAGTATTTTTTATTCAGTTTCTTGATTGACTCAGTCAGCAGGTTTTTTGCATTTCCAGTAATTTTCAAGATTTTTGACACTGACCCAAATTCTATGTAACAAAAGAGGCCAAAAGAAGACTAAAAGGACAAAAAGCAAATTTATTTCACTCCTTTATTTTATTTTATTATCTTTTCTGAATTTCTTTTTTTTTAATTTAAATTTATTTATTTTAATTGGAGGCTAATTACTTTACAATATTGTATTGGTTTTGCCATGCATCAACATGAATCCGCCACGGGTGTACACGTGTTCCCCATCCTGAAACCCCCTCCCACCTCCCTCACCATACCATCCCTCTGGGTCATCCCAGTGCACCAGCCCCAAGCAGAGGTGGATGAAACTGGAGCCTATTATACAGAGTGAAGTAAGCCAGAAAGAAAAACACCAATACAGTATACTAATGCATATATATGGAATTTAGAAAAAAAAAATTTAAGTCCTTCAAGTCTTCATTTAATTTAATGTCCTGCAATTGGTCTTTTTAAAAAAAAATAATTTATTTTAATTGGAGGCTAATTACTTTACAGTATTGTAGTGGTTTTTGCCATACATTGACATGAATCAGCCATGGGTGTACATGTGTTCAAGAAAGAGAAATACACAAAGGTCATTTGTGGGTGTGTTTTGGTCTATTAACAGCTTCTGTGAACTGTAGGTATCAAAGGATACATATCAGAGGATTACAGAAGTGTTGACACAGTAATCCTCTCAAATGCCTGACTCCCTGGGCAGTTCTTTCTGGCTACAAGGAACCTCAGCTGCTTACTTTTTGTGTCACAAAAATATTAGCAATTTCTTCCTAGGTGTGCATTTACAGGAAGTGATTGGGAAGCATAGGTCTATTGCATTTCATGCAAATCCACCTAAAACCTTTACATTTGATGTTCCCTGAAACATATTCTGTGGAATAATGGTCTCTCATGAGGTTAGCAGGTATTACAAGGAGGAAAAAAAAATATTCTTTGGAGAAATAAATTTGGAAAGTTCTAGGTTAAATAGCAAACTAACCATACATCCTGATTTGCCCAGGATGTTTCCAGTGTGTGCTTTTGACTCTGTGTAATTATTAGCAAATCCCCTTTGGCTCTCAGAAGTGGCCTAGTTTGTATGATTAATTACAGGTCATCCTATTTTTGGGTCACAGAACTTATGCAGCATTTCCAACACTTATTTGACTCTGGACCTTTTTTTCAATAAGTGTTTTATGGACTCCATGGAGAATACTTAGGAAAGAAACATTGTATTTGGATCTATTCAATCTCTATGACTGTAATTATCTTTTGACAAAGTAAAGTGAAAGTGAAAGTGAAAGTGAAGTCGTGTCCCACTCTTTTTGACCCCATGGACTGTAGCCTCTGTCTGTGGGATTCTCCAGGCAAGAGTACTGGAGTGGGTTGCCATTTCCTTCTCCAGGAGATCTTCCCAACCCAGGGATCAAACCCAGGTCTCCCACATTGCAGGCAGATGCTTTACCATCTGAGCCACGAGGGAAGCTCATGAGGCCCATCCCCTTACTTCTGGGCCAAACAGAGAAAATGTGACCTTATAATCCATAAGACTGGTCCAGGACAGGCTTTCATGGCTTGGAGTCTGAAGCTGACTGATAGGGAGGAACTCAAAGATGCTACTGTTAGTTTTAGGGTAACATTCCCTTCTTTCTGTATTCTTGGAACCAGAGACTGGAACCATCAAAGGAGGAGAAAGATAAGAAAAAGATGCTTCACATACAATCCCCATTCCCAGGATTTTCCTCCTGGATTCTGTGTGTGTGTCCGTGCGTGTGTGTGTGTGCACTTACTTGTGTCCAACTCTTTGCCACCCCATATACTATAGCCCACAAGGCCCCTCTGTCTATGGAGTTCTCCAGGCAAGAATACTGGCCTGGGTTGCCATTTCTTACTCAGGGGATCTTTACGATGCAGGGATCAAACCCACGTTTCCTGCATCTCCTGCAGATTTTTTACCACTGTGCCACCTGGGAAACCCTGGGTTCTATACTGAGTCCTTAACTGAAGTATAGTTGATATACAATATTGTGTATTATAAGTGTTCAGTTCAGTTCAGTCACTCGGTTGTGTCTGATTCTTTTCGACCCCATGAATTGCAGCATGCCAGGCCTCCCTGTCCATCACCAACTCCCGGAGATCACTCAGACTCATGTCCATCGAGTCAGTGATGCCATCCAGCCATCTCATCCTCTGTTGTCCCCTTTTTCTCCTGCCCCCAATCCCTCCCAGCATCAGAGTCTTTTCCAATGAGTCAACTCTTCGCATGAGGTGGCCAAAGTACTGGAGTTTCAGCTTTAGCATCATTCCTTTCAAAGAACATCCAGGGATGATCTCCTTTAGAATGGACTGGTTGGATCTCCTTGCAGTCCAAGGGACTCTCAAGAGTCTTCACCAACACCACAGTTCAAAAGCATTAATTCTTGGGCCCTCAGCTTTCTTCACAGTCTAACTCTCACATCCATACATGACCACTGGAAAAACCATAGCCTTGACTAGATGGACATTTGTTGGCAAAGCAATGTCTCTGCTTTTGAATATGCTATCTAGGTTGGTCATAACTTTCCTTCCGAGGAATAATTGTCTTTTAATTTCATGGCTGCAATCACCATCTGCAGTGATTTTGGAGCCCCAAAAAATAAAGTCTGACACTGTTTCCACTGTTTCCCCATCTATTTGCCATGAAGTGATGGGACCAGATGCCATGATCTTCATTTTCTGAATGTTGTACAATATAGTAATTCACAAATTTAATGGTTATGCTCCATTTATATTTATTATAAAATATTAGCTATATTCCCTGTGTTATACAATAAATCTTTGCAGCTTATCTTATACATAGTAACTTGTACCTTTTAATTCCCTACCCTATCTTGCCTCTCCTCTCTTACTTCACCCCACTGGTAACCATTAGTTTGATCTTTGTATCTGTGAGTCTGTTTCTTTTTAATTATACAACTAGTTTGTTGTATTCTTTAGATTCCATATATAAGTGATATCATATAGTATTTGTCATTCTCTGTCTGATTAATTTCACTTAGCATACCACCCTCCAAATACACCCATATTGTTGCAAATGGCAAACTTTCATTCTTTTGTGGCTGAGTAATATTCTGTTGTATATGTATATGCCACATCTTCTTTATCCATTCATCTGTTGATGGACACTTGGGTTGTTTCTATATGTTGCCTATTGTAAATAATGTGTCTATAAACATTGGGGTGCATGTGTCTTTTCAATTAGTGTTTTTGTTTTTTTGGCTATTTACCCAGGCATGGAAATATTGGTCATATGGTAGTTCTATTTTTAGTCTTTTGTGAAACCTCCATACTGTTTTCCATAGTAGCTATACCAAGTTACATTCCCACCAACTGTGTACAAGGGTGCCCCTTTCTCCATATCCTCACCAACATTTACTGTTTGTATTATTTTTGATGATAGCCATTCTGGCAGGTGTGAGATGATAACTTATTGTGATTTTGATTTGCTTTTCCCTGGTGATTAGTGATGTGGAGCATCTTTTCATGTGCTTTTCAGCCATCTGTATGTCTTCTTTGGAGAAATGTTTATTCAGGTTTTATGCCCATTTTTAAATTGTTTGTTTTTTTTTTTTTAATGTTGAATTGTATGAGCTGTATATATATATCTGGGATATTTACCCTTTATGAGCCATAGTGTTGAAAGTGAAAATATTAGTCACTCAGTTGTGTCTGACTTTTTGCAACCCCATGGACTGTATCCCACTAGGCTCCTCCATCCATGGAATTTTCCAGGCAAGAGTACTGGAGTGGGTTGCCATTTCCTTCTCCAGGGGATCTTCCCAACCCAGGGATTGAACCTGGGTATCCTGCATTGCAGGCAGATTCTTTACAGTCTGAGCCACCAGGGAAGCCCTGTACTTACTTATGAGCTGTATCATTTGCAAATATACAGAAAAAGCCTTTAACAAAACTCAGTATTTATAAGAAAATTTTCTAAAAAGTGGGCATAGAGGGAATATACTTCTCAGTCTCCCTTCTTCTCCCTTTGCCAAATCCTTCTACCACTCATAGTGGACCTTGATCCACATATTCAAAGCCATGGAGCTCTATGTGGAATAGAGAACTACTAGTTTATGTACTCACACTCTGAAGTGAAGTGAAGTGAAAGTTGCTCGGTTGTGTCCAACTCTTTGTGATCCCATTGACTGTAGCCTGCCAGGCTCTTCTGTCCATGGGATTCTCCAGGCAAGAATACTGGAGTGAGTTGCCATTCCCTTCTCCAGGGGAATCTTCCCAACCCAGGGATCGAACCCAGGTCTCCTACATTGCAGGCTGATTCTTTAATGTCTGAGTCACCAGGGAAGGTATAGATTGTAGTTAAACACACAAAATTAAGATCAGAAAAATGTAGGTCTGAATTTTTTCTTTGCTTCTTTCTACCTGTTTGCATGCATACTAAGTTGCTTCAGTTGTGTGCAACTCTTTGTGACCCTTTGGACTGTAGCCCACCAGGCTTCTCTGTCCATGGGATTCTCCAGGCAAGAATACTGAAGTAGGTTGCCATGATTTCCTTCAAGGGATCCCAATCCAGGGATTGAACCCATGTGTCTGGTCTCCTGCATTAGCAGGTAGGTTCTTTACCACTAGCTCCACCTGGGAAGCCCTTCTACCTGTATAACTAATATCAATTAATTTTTTTTTTGATTTTTTCTTTTTTCTTTTTTAATTTTATTTTATTTTTAAACTTTACAAATTGTATTAGTTTTGCCAAATATCAAAATGAATCCGCCACAGGTATACATGTATTCCCCATCCTGAACCCTCCTCCTCCTCCTCCCCATACCATCCTCTGGGTCGTCCCCAGTGCACCAGCCCCAAGCATCCAGTATCGTGCATTGAACCTGGACTGGCAACTCATTTCATACATGATATTATACATGTTTCAATGCCATTCTCCCAAATCTTCCCACCCTCTCCCTCTCCCACAGAGTCCATAAGACTGTTCTATACATCAGTGTCTCTTTTGCTGTCTCGTACACAGGGTTATTGTTAGCATCTTTCTAAATTCCATATATATGCGTTAGTATACTGTATTGGTGTTTTTCTTTCTGGCTTACTTCACTCTGTATAATAGGTTCCAGTTTCATCCACCTCATTAGAACTGATTCAAATGTATTCTTTTTAATGGCTGAGTAATACTCCATTGTGTATATGTACCACAGCTTTCTTATCCATTCATCTGCTGATGGACATCTAGGTTGCTTCCTGGCTATTATAATTAATAGTCCTGGATATTATAAACAGTGCTGCGATGAACATTGGGGTACACGTGTCTCTTTCCCTTCTGGTTTCCTCAGTGTGTATGCCCAGCAGTGGGATTGCTGGATCATAAGGCAGTTCTATTTCCAGTTTTTTAAGGAATCTCCACACTGTTCTCCATAGTGGCTGTACTAGTTTGCATTCCCACCAACAGTGCAAGAGGGTTCCCTTAAATAAATGTTTTGAGCATTGGTTTCTTCATCTAGAAAATATGGGTAGATTACCTTTTGGTAGATTAGTTTGCAGGTTAAATTACATTGTGCATATAAATTGACTGGCCCAGTTCCAAGCAAGTACTGTATGACAGATAACCAAAAATATTAGAAAGAAGTATAAGGTGAAGAGCTAGGTTTTGCAGTCATACAGATGTGGATTTGAATTCTGATTTTGATCACAACCTGTATGACTCTGGGAAGTTTACTTAATCTCTTTAGGGAATACTTTCCTCATCTGTCAAATTAGAATATTAATTGTAATAGGATTTTGTACATGTACGAGATAAAGCCTGTCTAGCACAGTTCAGTTCAGTACAGTTCAGTCACTCAGTCGTGTCCGACTCTTTGCGACCCCATGAATCGCAGCACACCAGGCCTCCCTGTCCATCGCCAACTCCCAGAGTTCACTCAGACTCACGTCCATCCAGTCATGGATGCCATCCAGCCATCTCATCCTCTGTCGTCGCCTTTTCCTCCTGCCCGCAATCCCTCCCAGCATCAGAGTCTTTTCCAATGAGTCAACTCTTTGCATGAGGTGGCCAAAGTACTGGAGTTTCAGCTTCAGCATCATTCCCTCCAAAGAAATCCCAGGGCTGATCTCCTTCAGAATGGACTGGTTGGATCTCCTTGCAGTCCAAGGGACTCTCAAGAGTCTTCTCCAACACCACAGTTCAAAAGCATCAATTCTTTGGTGCTCAGCTTTCTTCACAGTCCATCTCTCACATCCATACATGTCTAGCATAGTGCATAGGATTTAGAAAGTACTGCATTATTAGTATTATTTTTGTTTCTATTATTATTTATGCTTATAATATAATTATTTGTGCTTTTACAGGGATTTGAAGATGACAAAGAATTTAAGACACTGAAGAATGGTTGTATGGCATTGGAGTTATGTAGGTCCCATGACAGGTAAGTGGGATAAGAGACCCTGACATAATTGGGCACTTTCATTGAAATAATTTCTTGTAAAATGAATATTGTACAGATGCACTGGTCATGAGGATCACCACAAAGCAGTTGTGGTAAAAAAATGTGGAACAAACTTCTTCAGTCTAAGTCTTGGGGTGGTGGTGGAAAATTGACTTAAAGACAATAATGAATTAGAGTAATTTATGAAGAAAATTCAAAATTTTTATTTTTCAATTAGAATATTAAAAATTATTAAAATATTGAAAAAATAAAAATATTAAAAACAAAAGTAAACAAATGGGACCTAATTAAACTTAAAAGCTTTTGCACAATGAAGGAAACCTCAAGCAAGGTGAAAAGGCAGTCTTCAGACTGGGAGAAAATAATAGCAAATGAAGCAACTGACAAAGAATTAATCTCAAAAATATGCAAGTAGCTCAATACCAGAAAAATAAGCAACCCAATCAAAAATAGGCCAAAGAACTGAACAGACATTTCTCCAAAGAAGATATACAGATGGATAACAAACACATGAAAAGATGCTCAACATCACTCATTATCAGAGAAATGCAAATCAAAACCACAATGAGGTACCATCTCATGCTGGTCAGAATGGCTGCCATCAAAAAGTCTACAAACAATATATGCTGAAGAGGGTGTTGAGAAAAGGGGACCCTCCTACACTGTTGGTGGGAATGCAAACTAGTGCAGCCACTATGGAAAACAGTGTGGAGATTCCTTAAAAAACTTAAAATAGAACTGCCATACAACCCAGCAATCCCACTGCTGGGCATACACACAGAGGAAATCAGAATTGAAAGGGACATATGTACACATGTACCCCAGTGTTCATTGCAGCACTGTTTGCAATAGCTAGGACATGGAAGCAACCTAGATGTCCATTGGCAGATGAATAGATAAGGAAGTTGTGGTACATATACACAATGGAATATTACTCAGCTAAAAAGAAGAACATGTTTGAGTCAGTTCTAATCAGGTGGATGAAACTTGAGCCTACTATAGAGAGCGAAGTAAGCCAGAAAGAGAAACACCAATACAATATATTAATGAATATATATGGAATTTAGAAAAATGGCAACAACAACCCTATATGCAAGGCAGCAAAAGAGACACAGATGTAAAAAACAGATTTTTGGACTATGTGGGAGAAGGCCAAGGTGGGACGATAAGAGAGAATAGCATTGAAACATGTATATTACCATATGTAAAATAGATGACCAGTGCAAGTTCAATGCATGAAGCAGGGTACTCAAAGCTGGTGCTCTGGGACAACACAGAGGGATGGGGTAGGGAGGGAGATGGGAGGGTTTCAGGATGGTGGGACACATGTGCACCTGTCAGGGGAGCTTGTAATTTTCTTGGTTCTGTCTCATTGTAACAAAAATTTGAAATGATGGACCAGCATTACAGCCCTCAGATGGACCAGTGTAACAGCCTTGGAACAGACCAGTGTTACAGCTCCATGTTACAGTTCAGTTTTATTTAGAAAGTAAAGGAAAATACGTCCTCGAGGCATTAGGGCATGATGACCCAAAAGACGCAAAGAGAAGAGAGGCCACAGCCCAATTTTGGCTCTTTTTATATCTTTTTTTTCTCCTCCCCCTGGGCCTTCCCTATGTAAATTGCACTAGACAGGAGTGCTGTTTGTTTCTTTCACCTGAGGTTCTCACTCCAGTCTCGGACCTTCCTTTGTTTTACTTTTGTGGGCTTTTCTCTTCCTTGTCTTGCAGCCACCGCCATTCTGGACTCATTTTTCCTGTTATAACTACCTAACATTCCCCCCTCAAGATATTGGAGGTCCAGTTCTTTGAGAATAAGGGCATTGAGGTCTATCTAGCTGCTTCCTGCTGAACTGGGATGGCGAGGGGCACTAGGCCTCCCCCTCTTGCTAGTCTCAGGCCTCAGAGTCCTTATAGCAGTGTCCATCTAAGGGTGAGAGATATTTTCTGTGGTTGGCTGTAGTTTTATATATCCTTGTTGAACTGGCACTGCATGTTGTAGCTTGTTGACCTGGGCAGAGACAAAACGGGTTAGACAATTGATAATACATGGAGCAACCATAAGCAGCATCAGTATGGTGATAACGGATTAGTAGGGGCATTCAAATCAGATCAGATCAGTCGCTCAGTCATGTCCGACTCTTTGCGACCCCATGAAACGCAGCACACCAGGCTTCCCTATCCATCACCAACTCCCGGAGTTCACTCAGACTCACGTCCATCGAGTCAGAGATGCCATCCAGCCATCTCATCCTCTGTTGTCCCCTTCTCCTCCTGCCCCCAATCCCTCCCAGCATCAGAGTCTTTTCCAATGAGTCAACTCTTCACATGAGGTGGCCAAAGTACTGCAGTTTCAGCTTTAACATCATTCCTTCCAAAGAAATCATAGGGTTGATCTTCAGAATGGACTGGTTGGATCTCCTTGCAGTCCAAGGGACTCTCAAGAGTCTTCTCCAACACCACAGTTCAAAAGCATCAATGCTTTGGCGCTCAGCCTTCTTCACAGTCCAACTCTCACATCCATACATGACCACTGGAAAAACCAGAGCCTTGACTAGACGAACCTTTGTTGGCAAAGTAATGTCTCTGCTTTTGAACATGCTATCTAGGTTGGTCATAACTTTCCTTCCAAGGAGTAAGCGTCTTTTAATTTCATGGCTGCAGTCACCATCTGCAGTGATTTTGGAGCCCCCGAAAATAAAGTCTGACACTGTTTCCACTGTTTCCCCATCTATTTCCCATGAAGTGGTGGGATCGGATGCCATGATCTTTGTTTTCTGAATGTTGAGCTTTAAGCCAACTTTTTCACTCTCCACTTTCACTTTCATCAAGAGGCTTTTGAGTTCCTATTCACTTTCTGCCATAAGGGTGGTGTCATCTGCATATCTGAGGTTATTGATATTTCTCCTGGCAATCTTGATTCCAGTTTGTGTTTCTTCCAGTCCAGCGTTTCTCATGATGTACTCTGCATAGAAGTTAAATAAACAGGGTGACAATATACAGCCTTGACGAACTCCTTTTCCTATTTGGAACCAGTCTGTTTTTCCATGTCCAGTTCTAACTGTTGCTTCCTGACCTGCATACAAATTTCTCAAGAGGCAGGTCAGGTGGTCTGGTATTCCCATCTCTTTCAGAATTTTCCACAGTTTATTGTGATCCACACAGTCAAAGGCTTTGGTATAGTCAATAAAGCAGAAATAGATGTTTTTCTGGAACTCTCTTGCTTTTTCCATGATCCAGCAGATGTTGGCAATTTGATCTCTGGTTCCTCTGCCTTTTCTAAAACCAGCTTGAACATCTGGAAGTTCACGGTTCACATATTGCTGAAGCCCAGCTTGGAGAATTTTGAGCGTTACTTTACTAGCATGTGAGATGAGTGCAATTGTGTGGTAGTTTGAGCATTCTTTGGCATTGCCTTTCTTTGGGATTGGAATGAAAACTGACCTTTTCCAGTCCTGTGGCCACTGCTGAGTTTTCCAATTTTTCCGGCATATTGAGTGCAGCACTTTCACAGCATCATCTTTCAGGATTTGAAATAGCTCAACTGGAATTCCATCACCTCAACTAGCTTTGTTCATAGTGATGCTTTCTAAGGCCCACTTGACTTCACATTCCAGGATGTCTGGCTCTAGGTCAGTGATCACACCATCGTGATTATCTGGGTTGTGAAGATCTTTTTTGTACAGTTCTTCTGTGTATTCTTGCCATCTCTCCTTAATATCTTCTTCTTCTGTTAGGTCCATACCATTTCTGTCCTTTATCGAGCTCATCTTTGCATGAAATGCTCCTTTGGTATCTCTGATTTTCTTGAAGAGATCCCTAGTCTTTCCCATTCTGTTGTTTTCCTCTATTTCTTTGCATTGATCGCTGAAGAAGGCTTTCTTATCTGTTCTTGCTATTCTTTGAAACTCTGCATTCACATGTTTATATCTTTCCTTTTCTCCTTTGCTTTTCACTTCTCTTCTTTTCACAGCTATTTGTAAGGCCTCCCCAGACAGCCATTTTGCTTTTTTGCATTTCTTTCCTATGGGAATGGTCTTGATCCCTGTCTCCTGTACAATGTCACGAACCTCATTCCATAGTTCATCAGGCACTCTATCTATCAGATCTAGGCTCTTAAATCTATTTCTCACTTCCACTGTATAATCATAAGGGATTTGATTTAGGTCATACCTGAATGGTCTAGTGGTTTTCTCTACTTTCTTCAATTTAAGTCTGAATTTGGCAATAAGGAGTTCATGGTCTGAGCCACAGTCAGCTCCTGCTCTTGTTTTTGTTGACTGTATAGAGCTTCTCCATCTTTGGCTGCAAAGAATATAATCAATCTGATTCCGGTGTTGACCATCTGGTGATGTCCATGTATAGAGTCTTCTCTTGTGTTGTTGGGCATTAGCCAACTCCAAATTTCCCATCACCAGAAGGATCACCCAAAGAGAGATTGTAGCTACCCCGAGAAATCTCCAGCTCATTCTTTGAGATCGTATAGGGTCTGAATGTTTTTCCTGAGGATTGTGAGACTTTCTTTAACTTAGCTGGAGTTATTTACCCAGAAACATCATGTCACATTCAAGATGGCTCAAGTCCCTCCTTGTTCAGGCATCAGGAGATCTATCTCCTGTCTGTTTTGGAGTACAACCCCTGCCAAGCTGTATTGGCTATTTAGAGCAGTCCTGAGAAATCTTATCCCCAGAAGCTTAATTTTGGGGTTGTTCATTAGAATGGTACTCATTTGTAGTTCTGAATAGGTATCTGAGATCTCCCAGGGGCTCACAGGTGTATTAAGTGTCCGCTTCTGTTTTCTTCCATAGCTTTACTCATGAGTAGTGAATCCAGGAGTCATGTTCTGGTACCTTGACTACTGTGGGGGTAGAAAGTATTACAGGGTAACTTGAGCCTTTGGGGACCCATCTTTCCAGACTTTAATTAGGACTTGTGTCCGTGGGGCATATTGTGGTGACTCTTTAGAATCTTTTGGGTCCTAGTTGACACTCCACAAGCATATATCCTGTGGAATTGCCCGATGGCCATGGTGTAAGATCAGAGGGTCTGAGCTTCTGGATCTAGGAAGAGGTCATTGACATAAACAAAAGGTCTCCCATATTTTAATCTCATAAGGATTAAAACCAACCTGTTCCTTAGGGGCAATATGGGTGTGGAGGAGAGCTATTGGTAAAGCCTCCTTCCATCCCAGTGAGGTCTCCTGGGTTATCTTTTTTTATCGCTGATTTTAAGAATTGGTTGGCTCTTTCTACTTTTCCTGAAGACTGAGGCCTCCAGGCACAATGGAGATAATAACTAATGTCCAGTGCTTTAGAGAAGGCAATGGCACCCCACTCCAGTACTCTTGCCTGGAAAATCCCATGGACGGAGGAGCCTGGTAGTCTGCAGTCCATGGGGTCGCTAAGAGTCGGACACGACTGAGCGACTTTACTTTCACTTTTCACTTTCATGCACTGGAGAAGGAAATGGCAACCCACTCCAGTGTTCTTGCCTGGAGAATCCCAGGGACGGGGAAGCCTGGTCGGCTGCCATCTATGGGGTCACACAGAGTCGGAAACGACTGAAGTGACTTAGCATAGCATAGCATAATGCTTTAGAGACCCCTTGAGTTACCTTGGAAGTAAATGATGTCACTTTGTGATGACCTGGGCAGACCAAATCTTGAAATGATTTCATGGAGCAGTTTTTTTTTTTTTTTTTTTACCATTTCCTCAGCCTTCTTAGTCCAGGTGGAAAAGCCTTCAACCAATCCTGTAAATGTATCTATCATGACTAATAGGTATTTATACCCTTGAGAAACTGGTATCTCGGTGAAGTCCATCTGCCAGTCCTCTCCTGAGTAGGTCCCACATCATTGGAAAGGCTGGGCCAGCTAGGGTCCTTGAGCTCCTAGAGGGTTGTTTAATTGGCAAGTGGGACAAGAGGAGACCACTTGCCTTATAGTTGTTTGGAGGCCTGTTCCTCTGAAAGATCTTTCTAGTAATCTTTGGAGGGCTTTTTTCCCTAAATGAGTGGTGGCATGTAAGGAGTTAACCAACTTCCATTGGAGGTTCCCAGGCAGAAAAAGGAGTCCCTCCTTTTGGAACCAACTCATATGATCTTCTTGAAAGCCCTCATTCTTAGCTTTAAGAGTCTCACCTTCAGTATATGAAGGAATTTCTGGCAAATTAGGCTGTGGAACTACGGTGGCAACCCCTATTAGGTCATTGTTCTGTAATGCTGCTCTCTTAGCTGCCTGATCGGCTGCTTGGTTCCCTCGTGCCACTTCTGTGCTCCCTTTTTGGTGTCATTTATGTGGGAGACTGAAACCTCAATGGGCAGATGAACTGCCTCCAAGAGCCTAAGGATTTGGTAACCATATTTGATTGGGGACCCTCAGGTGGTCAAGTGGCCTCTTTCCTTCCAAATAGCAGCATGTGCATGTAGCACCAGAAAGGCATACTTGGAGTCAGTGCAAATGGCTACTCTTTTTCCTTTTCCCAGCTCTATAGTTCGAGTCATGGCTATGAGCTCAGCTAATTGGGCTGAAGTACCTGGTGGCAAAGGTTTAGAGACTACTGCATATCTGGCTCTTTTTTTTTCCATCCAAGACAAAGCTGCTTCCATCAGTGTACCAGATTTCCTCAGGACTGGTCAGAGGATCTTCTGACAATCCCTCTTGGGGTTTTGTCCAGTGCTCCAACATTTCTAGGCAAGAGTGAAGGGGAAGAGAGCCCTGGGGGTTATGCAGGATGGTGGCTGGGTTAAGAACCTCACAAAGGGATATAGTGAGGCCTGGATTTTCCATCAGCACTACTTGATAGCTGAGGATTCTTTGATCAGACATCCATAAATGGCCTCTCCCATTTAGGAGTTGTTTCACTTGGTGACTGGTAAAAATAGTTTATCCCCAAAAGAGAGTTTTAAAGCATCTTCTATCAGGATTGCAATAGCTGCAAGATTTCAAAGGCAAGGAGGCCAGCCTTGGGCAGTTGGGTCAAGCCTCTTGGATATGTAAGCTACAGGCTGGGGCTCAGGTCCCAATCTTTGAGTTAACACTCTCAAGGCTATTCCTTCTTTTTCGTGGACATAAAGTTGGAATGCTTTTTCTGGGGCTGGCTACCTCAAGGCAGGTGCTTGAGTTAAGGTTTGTTTTAGTGTAGCCTCTGCCTTCTTTTGAGGAGTTCCCCACATCAGTGGGATTGAATCATCCCGTCCCTTCAAGCTTTCATAGAAGGGCTGGGCAATTAGACCATAGTTGAATATCCATATTCTACAATAACCAGTTAGCCCCAGGAAAGCTCGCAATTGTTTTCTAGTCGTGGGGGAGGGCAACTGGAGGATTCCTTGTACCCAATCAGAAGACAGCCTCCTGGACCTGTGTGTAATCTGAACTCCCAGGTAAGTGACCTTTGTCTCGACCATCTGTGCCTTAGCACCGGAGACTTTATATCCCCTCTCTGCCAAAAAGTTTAGAACCTGAATTGCATGTTGTTGGGCATTCTTCTCATCTGGAGAGCAGATTAGTAGGTTATCTACATATTGTAATATTTTCCCATTAGGTCTCAGGTCCAGATCCAGGCTAAGAGCCTGCCCAAAACAGGTAGGGGTATCTCTGAACCCCTGAGGTAATACTGTCCAAGTCATCTGTTGGTGTTTTTCTCCTGGCACCTCCCACTCAAAGGCAAAAAGATATCGGAATTCTTTAGCCAGTGGTATACAAAAGAATGCATCTTTGAGATCCAAGACTGTAAACCACTTGGCACTGGCTGGGATTTCTCCCAAGATTATATAGGGATTGGGTACTGTGGGGTGGAGGGGGACTACAGCTTCATTTATGATCCAGAGATCTTGAACCATTCACCAAGTCCCATCCTTTTTCTTTACAGGGAGGATTAGGGTGTTACATGGCCAACTGATGGGGACCAATAGCCCACAGGCAAGGAATTTATTTACTAGAGGCTGTAGTCCTTCCCAAGCTTCTCTTTGGAGGGGATATTGTTTCTGGTTAGGAAACCGAGTGGGATCTTGGAGGACAATGATGACTGGTTCAGCTTGGTGAGCTGGTTCAGGAATCCCCAGGTCCCACACCTGGGGGTTAATTTTGTTCTCCCATAGTTTTTGGTCCTTCCGTATTGGAGAGTGTGTAATGGATTCCTCAGTAGTAACCAAAAGCTGTAGGGCTCGAGGGGCTGAAAAAGCTTCCCATCACAAGGGAGGTCCCCAGTTTAGTGAGTATCAGATCAGATCAGATCAGTCGCTCAGTCGTGTCCGACTCTTTGTGACCCCATGAATCGCAGCACGCCAGGCCTCCTTGTCCATCACCAACTCCCGGAGTTCACTAAGACTCACATCCAACGAGTTGGTGATGCCATCCAGCCATCTCATCGTCTGTCGTCCCCTTCTCCTCCTGCCCCTAATCCCTCCCAGCATCAGAGTCTTTTCCAATGAGTCAACTCTTCGCCTGAGGTGGCCACACTACTGGAGTTTCAGCTTTAGCATCATTCCTTCCAAAGAACACCCAGGACTGATCTCCTTTAGAATTGACTGGTTGGATCTCCTTGCAGTCCATGGGACTCTCAAGAGTCTTCACCAACATCACAGTTCAAAAGCATCAATTCTTCGGCACTCAGCTTTCTTTAGGGTCCAACTCTCACATCCATACATGACCACTGGAAAAACCATAGCCTTGACTAGACGAACCTTTGTTGGCAAAGTAATGTCTCTGCTTTTGAATATGCTATCTAGGTTGGTCATAACTTTTCTTCCAAGGAGTAAGCGTCTTTTAATTTCATGGCTGCAGTCACCATCTGCAGTGATTTTGGAGCTCAGAAAGATAAAGTCTGACACTGTTTCCACTATTTCCCCATTTACTTCCCATGAAGTGATGGGACCAGATGCCACGATCTTAGTTTTCTGAATGTTGAGCTTTAAGCCAACTTTTTCACTCTCCTCTTTCACTTTCATCAAGAGGCTTTTGAGTTCCTCTTCACTTTCTGCCATACAGGTGGTGTCATCTGCATATCTGAGGTTATTGATATTTCTCCCAGCAATCTTGATTCCAGCTTGTGCTTCTTCCAGCCCAGCGTTTCTCATGATGTAGTCTGCATATAAGTTAAATAAGTAGAGTGACAATATACAGCCTTGCCGTACTCCTTTTCCTATTTGGAACCAGTCTGTTGTTCCATGTCCAGTTCTAACTGTTGCTTCCTGACCTGCATATAGGTTTCTCAAGAGGCCAGTCAGGAGGTCTTGTATTCCCATTTCTTTCAGAATTTCCCACAGTTTATTGTGATCCACACAGTCAAAGGCTTTGGTATAGTCAATAAAGCAGAAATAGATGTTTTTCTGGAACTCTCTTGCTTTTTCCATGGTCCAGTGGATGTTGGCAATTTGATCTCTGGTTCCTCTGCCTTTTCTAAAACCAGCTTGAATATCTGGAAGTTCACGGTTCACGTATTGCTGAAGCCTGGCTTGGAGAATTTTGAGCGTTACTTTACTAGCATGTGAGATGAGTGCAATTGTGTGGTAGTTTGAGCATTCTTTGGCATTGCCTTTCTTTGGGATTGGAAGGAAAACTGACCTTTTCCAGTCCTGTGGCCACTGCTGAGTTTTCCAAATTTGCTGGCATATTGAGTGCAGCACTTTCATAGCATCATCTTTCAGGATTTGAAATAGCTCAACTGGAATTCCATCACGTCCACAGCTTTGTTCATAGTGATGTTTTCTAATGCCCACTGACTTCACATTCCAGGATGTCTGGTTCTAGGTGAGTGATCACACCATCATGATTATCTTGGTCGTGAAGATCTTTTTTGTACATGTCTTCTGTGTATTCCTGACACCTCTTCTTAACATCTTCTGCTTCTGTTACAAAAGGTATTGGTGGCTGTCTGGACCATCTCATCTAAAGAGGCATCAGAGTCATGCTGCTGTAGCTACTGTAACTTTATCCTGATGTCTAATGCACATTGGGACAGGAATTTGTCCTTTAAAATCACCTGTCCCTCATATGAGTCCAAGTCTAGATTGGTAAACTTTTGGAAGGCCTCTTCTAGCCTTTCCAGAAAGGCAATGGGGTTCTCATTGAGCTCCTGAGTTATTGCTGAGACCCGGGCATATCTGATTACTTTTTGCCAGGCTGCTTTCAGTCCTGCCTTCACACAGATCAGAAAATGATCCCTTTCCCAGATGTGCTCAGGGTTATTATAATTCCAGTTAGGATCTGAGGAGGGGACTGCAGTTTCCCCCTACTGGGTATTTGTTGCTTGACATATGAAACCCCATAACATACCTTCAGGCTTGCTTTAAGACCCTAGCATGCTCAGGGTCAGATAAAGTTTGACTAAATATGACCATGATGCCCTTCCACATCAAGTCAAAGGCCAAGGTAATGTGTTGAAATGTATCTATATATTTGTCTGGGTCATCTGTATAGCTTCCCAGGTCTTCTTTGATCTGTCTTAGTTCTAAGAAGGAGAAGGGCTTATGGACCTGGGTTGGTCCAAATTCTCCTCCAGTTTTGACTAAGGGATATACTCAAATTGGATTTGTGGAGGGGGTGTTCCCGGATATGGGGGCACGTTTGGATGTAAGGAAGGAGCACCAAGCTGCTCAGGAGCCATAAGAGGTGAGCCCTTGGGGGGGAAGGTTCCTTTTCTTGGTTGTCTGTGCCTAATACCCTTTGTCTAGTAGGCTCACTTTTAGGGCATACAACAATCCCATACTTAAGACAGAGTTCCTTCATATCTCTTAGTCAGAAGAAAATATGGAAATAGGGGATCTCTGTCCATTTCCTTTGTCTTTTGCAGAATAATTCTAGCTGCAGGATGGTATTGTAATTTAAACTCCCATCCTCAGGCCAGTGTTCCTTGTCCTCCAGAGGATACTGTGGCCACACAGTGGCACAAAAGAATTTTAAGTGACTTCTCCTTAGAGTTAGAGGATTGAACAACTTCCAGTTACTAAGAATGTATCTCAAGGGCGTCTGTTGGGAAGTGGATTGGTTATTTCCTATCTGAAAGACAGTGATAATGGTGAGGAAAAGAAAAAAGAAAAATTAATAGGCCTCCTTCAATTTCCATGGGTAAACTTCCTTAGGGGTGAGTCTTTTTGAAGCTTATCCTACCCAGTACTGTTGCAACCTGACAGCCAGACATTCCTGGGTCAGGGTGCAGATCCCCAGGCAAGTGGTTGTAATCTTAACTCATTGTTAGTTTTTTCACCACAGACAGAAATAGATATCATGATGCAAAGCAATCCAAGCCTGTGCCCCGAGACTAGGAACCTGGTGAAGCAGCCATAAGCCTTATCCTCTTACTGCTCTAAGGGAATGTAAGTCACTGATTTCCTCTCCAAGTCCTCCATAAGAGCAGGTTAGGGTGTCTCCAATGGTAAACATTTCATTGTCATAGACCCACTTTAAGTAATAGCAGAAGTAATGACAAAGGAGTGTGTTATCTGGTCCTGTTAGGGGCATTAAGAGTATTTTAATAATCGGGGTGGAGCAATGTTGCTTACAAGGGGGCAGGGTCCTGGTTGTAGGAGTTAGTAAGTTGCTTAAGAACAAATTGATAAGAATCAATAGACCAGATGTTCCATAAAAGTGGAGTGGAAATTTGATCCAGAGGTATGTTTAAAACTTTAGGAGAAGGGTGGCAAGGGTTTGGGCCCAAATGGCCTGCAGGGTTAACTCCCAAAGTGGCAAATATTATCCCTGGAGGCCCAGTTTCCCTTGAAGGGATGCCAACAGATGAACTTCTAGCAGGCATTGTGTGCCTGTCATCCGCCTTAGCCAGTTCACTGAGAGATACTGTTGTTGCACATGTTGTAGGAAACATGGAAGATGAAGGCCTGAATATCTAGAAGGACTGGATATTATACAGTATTTCCCCTCCCAAAGGCCAGATATTTTCTGGTTTTCCCTCCAGAAGATTGTAGAGGCAACACTGTGGGTCCGGATGGGGCTCAGAAAAAGAGCATGAAACAGGAGGGAAGAGGGCAGGGCAAAACTTTTGAAAGAATGATATAGCTCAAGGACATAACATAAACTGATTAAAATCAAATGGGTTCAAAATGACAAGTCAAATTCAACTAAACCTTGATCCCCAATCTGTAAGCTAAATGACACACCCAGAGGTGGCAGGACAGTTCCAAGGCATTGTCAAAAGACATCCCCAGTGGTCGGGATGATCCTCCCATTCATTAGCATATGAATTCACCCAGCTCACAAAAACTAGCCACACCACATTCCATGTCCGAAGCACTTGCCCTCTGTGATGGCCCACAACCTGTGGAGTGTGCTTCTCTCTGAATCCAAACAAATCCACCTCTTACCTATCACTGTGTCTCTAACTGAATTTTTGCAATGAGACATCAGAGCCTGAGCTGCATTAGGTCTTGAAGGCAGGCACCATGTGTTTTGGCCAGGCTCAAGTCCCAGGAGAGAGGAGCTGAAGGACCAGAGGAAAAAGCAGTGGAAAAAATGTACTGAGGAATCCCCTTCATAATCTGCTGGAAAATCTGCTAAATACCTGACCTGTGCACACAGTCTTCATTGGCCTGATCCTTGGTACAAAGAAGATTAAGAACAGAAGAACCCCACCGTCTTGGGTAACAGCTACTAGAGCGCAGAGGATAGTGGAACCTTCAGGACACACTGGGGAGTAGCCTCTCAGGAGTCCCTCAGCTGCACCCACTGCCACCCACCTGTTTGCAGGGGGTTCAAGGAAACAAGAAATGAGAGATTGTAAAGGAATTAAGATTTTGTTAGCCTTATGTGCTTCAAGTCATAGAAGCGAGGACATCCTACCTTAACCAGAGGTTTTCTGGAATCTGAGACTGAGCTGTGTGAGCTTTCTGCTGAGTTTGTTTCTGCTGTCCCAGTTTCCAGTAAGCTGAGCTTCTTATCACTTCCCCCGTGCTGGGTTTTCTTCTTGTTCAGCTTCCACCATGGGAGCTTTTGCTGAGTTGGCCTCCTGCTGTGCTTGGCCTCCTCCTTGTGGGGGCCTAGCCGAGGTTCTTTCAGCCAGGTTAAATCCAAGTCACAGCACCATAGATGTTAGGGAAGTTTGTAATTTCCTCGGTTCTGTTTCGTCACAACAAAAATTTGAAGCAACGGACCAGTGTTACAGCTCTTGAATGGACCAGTGTTGCAGCTCCCTGTTACAGCTCAGTTTTATTTAGAAAGTAAAAGAAAATACGTCCTTGAGGTGTGAGGGCATGACGACACAAAACATGCGAAGAGAAGAGAGGCCCCAGCCCAATTTTGGCTCCTATTTTTATGTTTTTTCTCCTCCCACTGGGCCTGCCCTATGTAAATTGGGCTACCCAGGAGTGCTGTTTGTTTTACCTGAGGTTCTCACTCCAGTCCTCGGACCTTTGTTCTATATTCCTTTGTTCTATTTTCATGGGCTTTTCCCTTCCTTGTCTTTTAGCCACCGCCATTCTGGACTCCTTTTTCCTACTCTAATTAACTAACACACCCATGGCTGATTCATGTTGATGTGTGGCAACAATCACCACAATATTGTAAAGTAAATAGCCTCTAATGAAAATCAATCAATTAATTAAAAAATAATATGTAAGGCCTGAGGCTAGCTCCAACTGACAGTTTATTATCTCTGAACATTTTTTAGTTTCACTAATAACACTATAGTCACTAATAGACACTCACTGGGAAAAAAAAAAAAAAAGTGGAACAATCTTCTTCAATCTAAGTCCTGGGGTGAGGGTGGACAATAGATTTCAAGATAATCATAAATTAGAATAATTTATGAAAATTCAAAATTTTTGTTTTCTCAATTAGAATATTAAAAATTATGGCACAAAAATAAACTGTTTCCATTGAATTCACTATCTTCTGTAAATAGAAAGTGTGTTGCTTGTGAACTATGCTCTTGGTGACCCCCAACTGAAATACTTACTGACTTGGACAATTTTTGTTATTGCTTACGAGTCAATTGTGTCCTTTTGGTGAATTGACTCTTGCACCTCAATTCCTGAGTGATCTAAGCTGTTAGAATCTCTCCTTAGACCCTGTAAGTTAATCATTCAGCACTCAGGACAAAGGCAACACTGGTTAAGAAAATGGAAATTAACTGCCAGAAAAATTTGATCACATTAAAAACTTCCTTCCATGAGAAATTGTGGACATTCCCCCTGCATGATTTTTCTGTAATTTAATCTGATTATGTAACTCTCCTGCTTAAAGTTTTTAAAGTGTTACTATTGCTGTCATGATAAGGTCAATTCCCTTGCATGAGGTACAAGGCACTTAGTGATCTGTCCATTAGTGCTTTACTATGTTGGTTATCTCTAAGTACATTTTTTTTTTTCACCCCACCTCCACCCTCCCATTCCTTTGGTTCTTCTTGCCTCCAACAACAGCCTTCTCTCTTTGTCTTTCAACCACACTAAACTATTTGTAGTTTCTTAATCATGGCATGGCAACATTTCCTGCAGGTTGGGCCCGATAAAGGACAGAAATGGTATGGACCTAAAAGAAGCAGAAGATATTAAGGAGAGGTGGCAAGAATACACGGAACTGTACAAAAAAGATCTTCATGACCCAGATAATCACGATGGTGTGATCACTCACCTAGAGCCAGACATCCTGGAATGTGAAGTCAAGTGGGCCTTAGAAAGCATCATTTTGAACAAAGCTAGTGGAGGTGATGGAATTCCAGTTGAGCTATTTCAAATCCTGAAAGATGATGCTGTGAAAGTGCTGCACTCAATATGCCAGCAAATTTGGAAAACTCAGCAGTGGCCACAGGACTGGAAAAGGTCAGTTTTCATTCCAATCCCAAAGAAAGGCAATGCCAAAGAATGCTCAAACTACCACACAATTGCACTCATCTCACATGCTAGTAAAGTAATGCTCAAAATTCTCCAAGCCAGGCTTTAGCAGTATGTGAACCGTGAACTTCCAGATATTCAAGCTGGTTTTAGAAAAGGCAGAGGAACCAGAGATCAAATTGCCAATATCCGCTGGATCATGGAAAAAGCAAGAGAGTTCCAGAAAAACATCTATTTCTGCTTTATTGACTATGCCAAAGCCTTTGACTGTGTGGATCACAATAAACTGTGGAAAATTCTGAAAGAAATGGGAATAGCAGACCACCTGATCTTCCTCTTGAGAAACCTGTATGCAGGTCAGGAAGCAACAGTTAGAACTGGATTCTGCTAAAATAAATGTTAATGAAATTAAAATATAAAGGAAAGTAAACCTAGAATGTTCAAGGATTAGCTCAGTGAGTGGAAGGAATTCGAAGCAGGGACAGCGTCCGGTTCAGTGGATATAAAGAAATAGAATAAGGATAGCTCAGTGAGGAAATTCAGTGGAGAAAAGAGGCTGAATAATTCAGCCAGAAGGTGAGAGAAAGAATGACATGGTGAGACCAAGTTTGGTGAACAAGGCCCCACTTTATTTTCAAAGTAGTTTTTATACCTTAAGTTATGCATAGAGGATAATGGGGAAGGGGTAGAGTCTTGCAGCAAACCAGGCTTTCTTCCTGCAAACTTATCATATGCAAAAGCTTAGGTGATTTGCATCATCTTCTGGCCGGAGGCCTGTTAACATTTTAAGACCTTTTCTTCAGAAAACTTATTTTCTCTAAAGGTGGTTGGTCAGAGCCACCACCCTCCAAAAAAAACATTAGATAAAGTTGCATTCCTACAGAGCATAGGCAGACTCTGGTTTTGGGGGTAGATGCTCGAGAATTTCCAGGGAGACTCCTGAGGCTTGATCCCGCCTTTGCGTATGCCAAGCCTCCTTCCTCAAGACCTTTGCCAGAGGTGGAGCTCACTCCCCGCACTTTGCCAACAAAGGTTCATCTAGTCAAGGCTATGGTTTTTCCAGTGGTCATGTATGGATGTGAGAATTGGACTGTGAAGAAGGTTGAGCGCCGAAGAATTGATGCTTTTGAACTGTGGTGTTGGAGAAGACTCTTGAGAGTCCCTTGGACTGCAAGGAGATCCAACCAGTCCATTCTGAAGGAGATCAGCCCTGGGATTACTTTGGAAGGAATGATGCTAAAGCTGAAACTCCAGTACTTTGGCTACCTCATGCGAAGAGTTGACTCATTGGAAAAGACTCTGATGCTGGGAGGGATTGGGGGCAAGAGGAGCAGGGGACGACAGAGGATGAGATGGCTGGATGGCATCCATGACTGGATGGACGTGAGTCTGGGTGAACTCCGGGAGTTGGTGCTGGACAGGGAGGCCTGGCGTGCTGCGATTCATGGGGTCGCAAAGGGTCGGACACGACTAAGCTACTGATCTGATCTGATCTGATCTGACTAGCTTCAACTGGTTGCTTTTATATGTAAAAGAGGCTTTGGGCCATTCTGTGTTTGCTATTAGTTATGCAATCTAGGGAGTCATGTTGAAAAACTTTCTGGAGAAAATATCTTGGGAAAACATCTACAGAAATATGGAAATTTTTACAGTGCTCCTATTACCTCAGGGCTGTGTGTTCCTTTTTCTGGATTTAGAATGATTAGTTAGGACAAAACAAAATGGGACAGACTTTCCTCTCAAACAGTGGGCTTCTTGTCACCAGCAGTGCTCTGTTTGAAGGATTATAGCTGAGGTAGCTCTTGAAATGTCAAGAATGTGAAAGAAGACATTCTCATGTTTGAAGGGGAATTAGACCTTGGGAAGGCCTCTTACAGATCTCAGATGGATCTGCAGTGATGTAGTCTGCTCATACTGAATTTTAATTGCACCTTTAGAATCTCTTTTCTGAAGATTAACCTCTAGAGATCCAATTTAGAACTGACTGAGCTACAAGGGAAGCCCTGAACAAATAATAGTTGGGTTTTTTTCCCCTTTAGTCATTAATAGACCTTTATTCTTCACTTTATTGTGCCCTTCAAAAGCCAAGAAATTGAGTCCATAAAGAAATGAGATATTAGACTGAAATTTTACAAATAAGGTAGATGACTAAGAGTAGGTAATGAAAAACATGGCTTGGATGTGGATGGTAATATACATGTATGACACTTCATATACCTAACAAAGAGAGAAAATCTTGGGTATTTGCTAGGGAGGGAAAAGCACTGAAATACCAAATCAAGGAACAACTAAAAGCTACCCTTTTCCCCTGAAACTCTCTCTTCTCTCCTATCATAGAGATACAACTAACACCTACCAGGTTTGAGGGGAAAGATAAAATTAATAGAATACAATCCCTATCCTTAAGTAGTTGTCAGTTCAGTGGAGTAGACAATTAAGTAAGCTATTACAATCCCCTGTAAAATTAAATATAATAGAATGATAGAAATAAGGAATAGGTGCTATAGAATGTTTTCCTGGTTAGTTCTTTATTTTCTTGTTTCAGAAATCATTTATTTTTCTAAGATAATATAAATATTCTTTTTATATTTCTTTCAAAAAAGTTTTAAAGTTTTCTCTTTCACATTTAAGCTTGAATCCATCTTAAATTAAATATTCTGTATGATGTAATATAGGACTTCAGCTTCTTTTTTTTATAAATGGGTAACAAGTTTATCCCAGTATATCTTACTGAACCATCACTCCTTTCCCCACTAATTTACAATGAGCTTTGACATATATTGTTTCCATATCTGAATGATTATTTTTGGTCTCCCTATTTTGTTGTGCAGTACATTGTTGAATGGAAGCAGTAATAGTGGATATCATTGTTTTCTTCTTAATTTTATAGAAAGGAAGAATTTCAAATGGTTAACTATCAAGAATGGTATTTACTCTATTTTTTGGTTTTACCCTTTATCGGGTTAATAAAATTCCATATTATTCCTCATTGATTAAGATTTTAATTCTTTGAATGTATATTGAATTTTGTTAAAAACTTTGTGCCTATTGAGATCATTATGTATATTTTCTCTTAATCTACTAGAAGTTGAATTACACCTATGGGTTTCATCATGTTAAACCAGCCTTATTCTCCTGAAACCAACCTAATTTTAATAATGTATTATTTTTATGCACCACTAATTTCAGTTTGCTTTTTTAAATATATATATCTTTGCATCTATGATCATGAATGAGATTTGCCTATAAATTCTCTTACTCATCTCTTATTCATATTGTTACTTTAAAATCTAAAATAAAGCAATACTTTGTTCTCTACTTTTCTAGTCTCTGAAAGATTTTAACTAATCTTCCACTTTTAAGGCTGCTGTTTTTATAGATATCCACCTCTTTAATTATTTTTAGCCAAGTTTTAAATATGTCTGAACATTTAAAATATACTAATATAATTTATAGAAGATTTATGTACGCCCATTAAAGTGTGTAATTCAATTTTTTTAGTATATTTACACAGTATGTAAGTATCATATAATCTAATTTTAACACATTCCATCACTCTAAAAATAACCTTGTAACTATTAGTAATCATTCTGCATTCTCTCTTCAACCTCTTCTTCAACTCCAAGCAACCACTGATCTATATTCTGTATCTCTATAGGTTTGCTTATCATAGGCATTTCATAACAATGGAATCATCCAATATGTGGCCTTTTGTCTCTGGCCTCTTTTACTTTGCATAACACTTCCAAGGTTCATAAATGTTGTAGCGTGAATCTGTACTTCATTAATTTTATGGATGAATAGTATTCCATTGTGTGAATATATCACATTTTGTTTATCCATTCATTAGTTGATGGACATTGTTTTTTTTTCCACTCTTTATTTTGGATAATGTTTATTATGTTAATAATATGCTTATTAGTTTATTATGAATAATAATGCTATGAACATTTATGAGCAAGCTTTTGTTTTAAAGCATGTTTTTGATTCTCTTGACTATACACTTAGTAGCAGAATTGCTCCTTCATATAGTAATGCTGTGTTTAAATTTTAACAACTTAGAGGGGTGGGACATGGGAAGGAGGTTCAACGGGGAGGGGACATATGTACAGCTATGGCTGATACATGTTGATGTATGGCAGAAAGCAGCACAGTGCTGTAAAGCAATTATCCTTCAATTAAAAATAATACATTTATATAAAAATGAGACAAAATAACCAAATGCAAGGGAAAAAAAGAAACTGCCAAACTCTATTCCAAAGTAGCTGCATCACTTTATATTCTCCCAGCAATGGATGAGGGTTTTATTCTCTTCACATTCTCACCAGCAATTGTTGGTCTTTTTGATTCTAACAATCTGTCTTTCTGATTCTAACTATCTTAGTGGTTGTGGTGTGGTTTGCTTTCAAGTGTTTTACATATTAAAATGTTTAAATAATATGTATCAAGTGATAAATGCAAAATATTTTAAGTTGAAATGATTCAGAGTACATTATTACTTTAGCTTTTGGGCACTAAAACTTGTACAGTGCTATAAGCAAACAAGGGGAAAAACCTACCTAAATAAAGTACGGTAAATGTGTATTTTTAAAACCCCCCTCATTTTCTGTCTGAAGTGACATCACCCAACATTTTGTACTTTAATCATGGTTCTCTTTTTTTTTTTTATGAGTTATTGGAACATGTTTTTTACTGCTTTCTGAAGATTTTGTAATTGAGTAGCAGTGAATACATACAATATGCACAATGTTTTAACTGCAAACTGTGAACAGTTGATTATGTAAAAACTGCTTAATAAAACTTGTTTTTCAAATACAAAAAAAAAGACATTTCCCTAATGTCTAATGTTGAACATGTCTTCAAGTCTTGCTGGCCATTTGTATATCTTTTTGGAGAAATGTCTATATGAGTATTTTGCTCAAGTTTAAATTTAATTACTTATTTTATAGGAAGTGTAAGTGTTCTTTACACACTGTCCTATATACTGATAAGTATATAAGCAAGAGAGTTGAAAATAGGTGTTAAAAAACCATCTATTTGTGTCATCTTTGATTTCTTTCGTCAGTGTTTTATAGTTTTCTACCTATAGGTCTTTTGTTCCTAAGTATTATATTCTTTTCGTTGCAATGGTGAATGGAATTGTTTCTTTAATTTCTCTTTCTTTTTTCTCATTTTTCATGTATAGAAATGCAAGATGACACAAAAAGATGGAGAAATATACCATGTTCATGGATTGGAAGAATCAATATAGTGAAAATGAGTATACTACCCAAAGAAATCTATAGATTCAATGCAATTCCTATCAAGCTACCAATGGTATTTTTCAGAGAACTAGAGCAAATAATTTTACAATTTGTATGGAAAACAAAAAACCTCGAATAGCCAAAGCGATCTTGAGAAAGAAGAATGGAACTGGAGGAATCAACCTGCCTGACTTCAGGCTCTACTACAAAGCCACAGTCATCAAGACAGTATGGTACTGACACAAAGACAGAAACATACATCGATGAAACAAAATAGAAAGCCCAGAGCTAAATCCACACACCTATGGACACCTTATCTTTGACAAAGGATGCAAGAATACACAATGGAGAAAAGACAACCTCTTTAACAAGGGGTGCTGGGCAAACTGGTCAACCACCTCTAAAAGAATGAAACTAGAATATTTTCTAACACCATACACAAAAATAAACTCAAAATGGATTAAAGACCTAAACATAAGACCAGACACTTTAAAACTCCCAGAGGAAAACAGGCAACACACTTTCTGACATAAATCACAGCAGGATCCTCTATGATCCACCTCCCATAGTAATGGAAATAAAAGCAAAAATAAACAAATGGGACCTAATTAAACTTAAAAGCTTTTGCACAATGAAGGAAACTATAAGCAAGGTGAAAAGAGCCTTCAGAATGAGGGAAAATAATAGCAAACAAAGCAACTGACAAAGAATTAATCTCAAAAATATACAAGCAACTCCTGCAGCTCAATTCCAGAAAAATAAACGACCCAATCAAAAAATGGGCCAAAGAACTGAACAGACATTTCTCCAAAGAAGACATACAGATGGCTAACAAACACATGAAAAGATGCTCAACATCACTCATTATCAGAGAAATGCAAATCAAAACCACAATGAGGTACCATCTCACGCCGGTCAAAATGGCTGCCATCCAAAAGTCTACAAACAATATACGCTGGAGAAGGTGTGGAGAAAAGGGAACCCTCTTACACTGTTAGTGGGAATGTAAACTAGTACAGCCACTATGGAGAACAGTGTGGAGATTCCCTTAAAAAATGGAAATAGAACTGACATATGACCCAGCAATCCCACTGCTGGGCATACACACCGAGGAAACCAGAATTGAATGAGACACGTGTACTCCAATGTTCACTGCAACACTGTTTACAATAGCTAGGACATGGAAGCAACCTAGATTTCCATCGGCAGACAAGTGGATAAGAAAGCTGTGGTACATATACACAATGGAATATTTACTCAGCTATTAAAAAGAATGTATTTGAATCAGTTCTAATGAGGTGGATGAAACTGGAGCCTGTTATACAGAGTGAAGTAAGTCAGAAAGAAAAACACCAATATAGTATATTAACACATCTTTATGGAATTTAGAAAGATGGTAACAATGACCCTATATGCCAGACAGCAAAAGAGACACAACTGTAAAGAACAGACTTTTGGACTCTGTGGGAGAAGGCAAGGGTGGGATAATTTGAGAGAATAGCATTGAAACATGTGTATTACCATATGTGAAATAGATAGCCAGTCCAAGTCTGATGCATGAGACAGGGTGCTCAGGCCCAGCGCACTGGGATGACCCTGAGGGATGAGATGGGGAGGGAGGTGGGAGAGGAGTGAGGATGGGGGACACATGTACACCCATGGCTGATTCATGTGAATGTATGGCAAAACCCACTACAATATTGTAAAGTAATTAGCCACCAATTGAAATAAATAAATTAATTTACAAAAAAAAATATACTGGAGTGTGTTGCCATTTCATTCTCCAGGGTTGCCATTTCAACCCAGGGATCGAACCTGGGTCTCCTGCATTGCAGGCAGATTCTTTACCATCTGAGCCACTAGGGCAGCCCAGATGTTAGGTTAGAAGTAAGTTCAGAATTAGCCCCTTAAGGAGGATTAAAAACAGAACACGCATTGAAGTTAATAATAAGGGTGAGGTTAGAGGTTTGAATAAGATTAGAGTTTGCAGAAGGCAGGATCGTAGTTAGAGGTAATTTAGAAACAAGAGTTAGGGTTAGAATTAACTATAAATTTAGAGCAGGACAGGATTACACATAGAAATTTTTAAAGATAAAATTAAGAAAAGAAATAATATTATAGGTAAGGTGTGAGGATATGGATAGAATCAGAATTAATTTGAAAGTTAAAGGTAGGGTTAGCTTTAGTGTAAGAAATAGCTTCACTGAATTTCCTTCCCTCAGCTACATGGTAGCAAGTATAAAGCCTCTATCACCATTTTTACCCAGAGTAACCATGATGAGAAGAGATTTCCTGGCAAACCTCATTGGAAATTGAGTGTGACCGCAAAAGGAATGTTTGTTTTGTTAAGCCATTGAGGCTTTGGGATTGTTTTTTTACTGCCTTCTTAGCTTGAGCTATCAAGATGGATTCATAAATCTAAGAATTCTAGTAAGCTGTTGATTGAGAACACCTTTAATAAGAAAAGAAATCATATATAAAAACATATATTTCCTTTCACCTCCATTTCCCTTGATTTTTCCTTCAGTGACAGCCATCCAGGTTCTCTTGTCTTATTTATATAGATGTTGAACTAGGTGGTGAATCTTTTCTATTCAATAAATATGCTATTTGTTATAGATGCTATGCTATCTTGACAAGATTCCACCTTTAGGGCTGAAGGCTTTATTTCCCAGGTGATGGGAAATTGTAGACTGGACAACTTTCAGGTATAAGCTGTCTTTGGGAATTGCCTCTGATGAAGAAAGTGACTTGGCATAAGGTTGTATATTTCTCTTGGGGAGAGTAGCAGTATGGAGGATTGGTCCCCTGCTTCAACTTGGAACAACTATGAAGCTTCCCATGGAAGTCAGCTAAGTGTGATATTGTTTTTGTTTTTCACAGCTCTCAACTGTCTTTCCCTTGATGTTATAGTCTTTGACTACATGCAGAATTAGTGAGGAAGGATGATACTTTTTGGTTGAGTTTGTCTTTGTGAACTTATTTTACAGAATTCAATTTAACTTTCAAAGAAAATGAGGTTAAATTGCATATTTTTCCCTCCAAAGTTTCATGGGGAATAAGTCCTTATTGTGACTACATCAGAGCCCAGTTTCTCCCTCTGCTCATTCCTCCTTTCTTCCATTCCCCCATGCAGATGGATCCCAAGATCCTTTCCTAATCACATCCTGTACACTTATTTCCATCTCAGAATTTATATCCTAGGGAACCCACTCTACCTCTTAGAACTATTTATATTTATAAGTGAGCTATGAGTCACATAATATTGAGAACCACTATGCTGTTACCTACTCTTGTTGGCATTGCCTATAAAAATACCTCTTTCTAATACATGCAGCTTTCTGGGTGATATGTTAACATATGTCTAGGGGAATATGCAAGGAGAAACGGGCCTCAACCATGGAGACTGTATTGACCTAAGAGGGAACTGATTAACTGTGTGGGAACTGTGTTTCTGCAGTAAACAGAAACTTACTACTGCTTGATGACAAGAAGTATGTTTTTCTCCTCAGACCACAAAGACCTTCCAGTGCTATGGGATAAGACATTCCAGTCTTCCTTCTGACCCTCCTTGCCTTTTACTGGTAATAATGACTTCAGTTCTGTGCCATCAGAAATTTCAACCTCTCTCCTTTGCTTCACTATTGGGCAAGAGTAGTCCCTAGCTTCAGTGGTATAAGATATTTGAAGCCATGGGCAGCAGTGACCCCATTGGTTTCAAAGTGGCACTTCAGCCTTTATTACTTGACCCATTCCTAGGAATCAATCTAGTCATGGTTGCAAAGGAATGAGGTACTCCTACTTTCTTCTCAGGGAACTGAACTCATGCCAGTAGCTCACACAGCATCAGAAAGGTATACATGATGCAAGAAAAGGCCAATGGATTTTGTCACACATGGCTCCAGGTATGGAGGAACAGAGGCACTTAGTATGGTGACCTTGATGGTAGCATAGGTATCCAAGGCCATTTGGGATAGAGGTCCATTAAAGTGATCAGGTCATACTACATGACTGAACAGTGGGGTGTTGCCAGGCTTCTTTTGGCAACAGGAACAGATAATACAATGCCCACAAATATTGATGCTCAATACATACGTATTGAACACAGAGTGACTACTATCAACTGGAAATTAAACCATCAACAGTATAGACATGGTCCTCTCTGCTCTTGGAGAGCTTAGAGTCTGAAGGGGATAAGATAGCAATCCTATAGCAAAGAGAGTATGTGAGCCACTCTAGGCCCCTGCTCAGGTTAAGGAAGATAGGAATATTTCAGAGCCCAGTTATTCTGTTCATGAGGAATCAGTGATGCTGTTATTAATATTGCTTCTGTTATTTACACCTCTTGTCTTTCTAGTGTCATAGTCTTTGAGTACACAGAAAAAGGTAATATTCTCTGCTTGTATTTGTCTTTGTGAACTTATTTAACCAGTTACAATTTAATTTTCTAAGAAATGAAGTGGTATATTTTTCCCTCAAAAGATGCAGGGGAGAAAAAGGCATGTGACATATTAGGCAACATTTAATAAATTTAATAAATTAATAGGAAATATCACAAAAACCTGGAATGGATAACATACAGGAATCAGGAATAAGACAACATTTTGCAACCACTCTCAAAAAGTACCACTTGATGAAGGAAGATTTACAGGAAATAATATAAGGCAGTCCATTGCACGTGTCTTAAACAGATATATATATATATATATATATATAATAGTACATCAAAATGATCTGTTTGACAATAAATTCACCATGTTTACACTTATCACATGGACTTTAAAACATTTATAAAAGTTGTAGATTTAACATTGAACTGTAAGATTTATATCCAAATGAATATACTTATTTCATACCAAACTGCACAGAACTTACGAATAGCACATGATTTTAGAATAATTACTGTGTTGGGTACTAATAAGTACTACTGCTTGATGACATAAGAATTATTAACAAATGTGCTCTAAGCTATTATCATTCAACTTATTGCTAGTGCTTTTGAAAATCAGTGGTTTATATTTTCTTTGTAAAACATGTGCTATGAGCTTGCCCTGATAGTTCAGGAAAGAAATCAGATGTTTCCAGTTTTCTCTATACTCACAATACTTCAGATCTGATCGCATGGTCTTTTTAAAGACTGCCAAAGGATGTGCATTTAAGTCATTCTTATAACACCTACTCTGCCTTACATTAATACAAATTGATGGATTTATGCAACATACATGGCATACATGCAGGACACCATATATGTGCAGAACTCATGCTTAATGCATGCTATGTTTCTTCAGACATTTTCATTTCAGTAAGAATTAGGTCTCATTCAATTTCATATAATTGTTTTTAACATGCAGTTCGACAGAGCAGGTAGACTTTACTTTCATGTTATAATTGGGCATGCTCAAGCAATTGACTGGCATTTGGCAGTGTTGCAAACCACTTAGGGACTGTATGAGTTTCCTCAAATACAGCATCTCTCCCACTGCCCTTGTGGCAGATTGTTGGATTTATCTATGCTGCGTGTTGAGGACACACACCGGGGATTTTAGAAATTTGGATTCTGCCTTCACCGATTTCAAGATACTCTAAAGTGTGTAAGTAACTGTCAGGCATAAAAAATAGCATTATGAAATCTTCAGAAATAGATCCACAATTGTGTGAAATGGACACACATGGAAATATAGTTACTGGAAACACTTGTATACTCTGCACACAGCATAGACTTAATAGTCTGACTTTAGTAATGTTTGAAAACCTTTCACGGTTAACAAACTAGTAAAACGGTACTGAATTCTTAGAGAGCAACAGGCCCACGGATGAAATAATGGCCAACACTGATTGTAACACAACACTATATTTAACAAAGGTTTAAACTTCTGGTACGTAATTGCAGTACAATGAAGAGCTTGCTACTTTCACAAATTAGCTGCAGCCTTTCCCTGCACTAGAGAGTTTGGAAGGATCTGAAAATGAGATATTTTGTTTAAAATCCAAATGGAAACTCTGTATTTCTTTTTTTTCTAGAGTTCAGTAAAAGCTTCTTTAATTACTTTTTTTTTTTTTTCACATTCTAAGGGCCCAGTTCTGTAGTCCTTAATCAAGTAAAACTTCCAACGTCTTCGGCATCTGCTTCCAACTCAAGTTTTACTCAAAAATGGACTGCTAAATTAGGTCCTATAGATAGAGGTACCATAACTAATATACTATTTTAATAAGGCTCAAAAATTCTAATTTCATTTTGTGTGTAGCACACAAATTTCCAGGATCCTGATATCAAAACCCAATTGATGTTGAATCCTGGATTGGGAAATAACTCTGGGATTTTGTTTCCCAGTTTAATCATGGAATTAGGTATTTACTAAGGACCAGAATGAAGACACTAATTCCAGTTTGCTTGTCATTATAATCAGAATTTGAACATTATAAGAAGTGAAAAGCTATTGTTGGTGTGTATATCTCTTGTCATCCTTCCACTTCTGTAGTTCCGGTTAACTAGCTGCTATATTAAAATGCCACTATGTTTGGGGACAGACATTGCAGTAAAATATCAACACAACATTCTGACAATGTCAAAATTTCCCCTGTGTGTGACAAGAAATAAGTTCTGCCTTTGACTCACTAATAGTTGTGGTAGAGTTTCAGAAGGCAGAACCTATTTTACCGTATTTATGTGTGTAGATGAGCAGAGCAAGAATTTAAAGTGCATATTTACTGTTAACCTGGAAAAAAGAGTCCACCGAATTTGTTCAATTTTGGTGTGGTTGAAAACCGCTGTCATGTGTATCATTCTGGTCTCCTGCAAATGCCACCTGAGATGAACATCAATGTTTCCTTATATGCAAAAGAAAAAGAGAGAGGAGAGAGAGAAAGAAAAAGAAGGAGGGAAGGAGAGATGGAAGGGGGGGAAAATCAACATTTTTGCATCAATCAAAATAAGTTATTCTCAATCTGTTATAAACAGTAAATACAGAACCCTAAATCTCACTATTGTAAGCATGATTGTAAAGTACAGGATTGCAAAGCTATATATAAAACACACTTTTCAGACGGCAATATTTACATTAGTTATGACTGGCAGAATTAAAGAACAATTTCCTACATTTGTAGCTTTACCATAGGAAAAGACTGTGCTGCTCTTTCTTACACACTACTAATCCTTTCACTAATCACATTGGAGGGATTAACCGGTAGCTCCAAATTCTCAACTTGCATCTCTATATCAGGCTCCTTGTCATCAGCTTTCTTAATTACTGGTTCATTGGTGTGCCGGTAAATGTTAACATTAAGCTCCCTCCCAGACAAAGCAGTGGCAGCAACTCTCGGGATTTGTCTGATTGGAGGCTTTCTATCTGCCTTATAATTGCAGCGCAAATAGTTGGAGAAAGCCCTTCGGTAAACTTTGTTGAAAAGAGTGTACACCAGAGGATTAATTCCTGAACAAACATAGCCAATCCAAACAAACACATTCAGAAGCTTTTCCATGAGCTTTTGATTACAAGCCTTCCCACAAAGAACCGACAAAATATTAGTAATAAAAAACGGGCACCACATGATCAGAAACACAAAGAAAACAATGCCAAGGACCTTCGAGGCTTTCCGTTCATTGTTGATAGCTTGCATGGTGCCCCTAGGCCGTCTTTCTTTCTTCTTCCTTCGGCGTGGGTTCAAATCTTGGTTCGGGTTTGCAGAGTTCTCTTCATCTGTGTTTGTCTTGCAGCATTTCAGGAAATTCAGGTTTATTCCAGGCGGTTCCTCAGTGTGGCCGTGCAGTAACATCAGAGCTTGTCGGCGAAGGACGTGAATCGTCAGACAGTAGGTAATCACCATGATTGTCAGCGGTATGAAGAAAGCTACGAAGGACCCAATAAGAACGAAATTTGGGTCATTCAGCACACAGGTGGTGTTGTTGACGAACACCTTGTCTTCATCCCTCAGTCCAATCACTGGGATAGGAACTGATACACCTACAGGAACAAAAAAAGAAGATATGACATTGTTACAGCATATGGAAGCATTGAACAGATTTGTACAGTGGGATACATTCAATTGAATATCACTGGAGAAAATTTAGATCTGATATTTGTTGAAAGCTATTCACAGCATAAAGTGATAGTCACATGAAAGAGTAACAGTATGATATCAGAAAATGACAGCTTTTTTTCAAGTTAGTAATGCCTTCTCACCAATTTTCTGTAAAAGACTTGGAATTACCATTACTGAGATAATTATAAGTATGGTTATACG
The DNA here is from genome assembly GCF_027580195.1 of Bos mutus. Taxonomy (NCBI): domain Eukaryota; kingdom Metazoa; phylum Chordata; class Mammalia; order Artiodactyla; family Bovidae; genus Bos; species Bos mutus. Next base: position 52,172,184 of record NC_091646.1, read on the forward strand.
TAACAGTGAACATGTCTTTTTTGTTTTAGCTCCAATTCCTAGAAATGTCCCAGCTCATAGAAGGCATTCACTAAATATTTGTTGAATGAATAAATTTGTGTCTGTATTCAATGACATCAATAAATTCAATTGTTCATTTTTAACATTCCAAATGCAATAAAAATGATGTGTATACCACCTAGGAGTAATTGCATATCAGCATTGACTAGACTGAGTTTGAGATGAGTTTTTAGCTAAGGAAATCCTTTCCTGAGGAAAGTGGTCAAGAAGAGGAACTTCTGTGGGTGAGTCCTTTGGAGACAGAGCCTGGAAGCTCTGGAGTTTTTTGGAGATGAAGAGGATAGTATGCCCCTCAAATAGGAATTAGATCTGACCACAATGCAGACATAGTCTCTATGCAGAAACTGAAGGAATTGTCTTTTTAGTAAGCATTTTCCTGAGACTCTGGGAGAGATACAGTCCTCCAATTTACGTGTGGAGTTTTGAACTCATTTGTTTTTTTTTTTTTTTTAATTTTAGTTTATTTTTTGACTTTACAATATTATATTGGTTTTGCTATATAGCAACATGAATCTGCCCCAGGTATACATGTGTTCCCCATCCTGAACCCCCCTCCCTCCTCCCTCCCTGGATAAGAATACTGCTGCTGCTGCTGCTGCTAAGTTGCTTCAGTCGTGTCTGACTCTGTGCGACCCCACAGATGGCAGCCCACCAGGCTCCCCTGCCCTCCCTGGGATTATCCAGGCAAGAACACTGGAATGGGTTGCCATTTCCTTCTCCAATGCATGAAAGTGAAAAGTGAAAGTGAAGTCGCTCAGTCGTGTCCGACTCCTAGCAACCCCATGGACTGCAGCCCACCAGGCCCCCTCCATCCATGGGATTTTCCAGGCAAGAGTACTGGAGTGGGGTGCCATTGCCTTCTCCAAAGAATACTGAGAGGTGTTCATCTAGGTAAGCACCTCCACTAATAAAGAAGCTCACAGGCAGAAAATATCAATAAGAAGATGGGAGCAGAATCTTGTGCCTGACCATAAGTAATGTACCTAGAAATGTTTGAAAATCATTGTGGTAAATCATTTTGGCAGATCTTGAAGAGGTCTATCATCAATAAGCAGAGATAACTTGCACAAATAAAATTCAAATTTTACTGTTAATTTATTTTTTCATGTGTCCACAAGAACTTGAAGCCTGGGACAATTCAGGTTGCACTTCTAGGATTCTATCAGAGATCATTATGAGGATTCCTGGGCTGGTGGCTATTTGTACTATGAACTGTGAGAAAGGATAGAAACACACTCTCAAAGATCATTGCTGGCTTTAGGGAACACACAGGGAACCATGACAAATCTGAAAGTCCCTATAGATTGTCTTAACATGCTTTGTCAGGTATAGAGTGTTTGATGATCAAGAGGGGAAAATATTTTTCTTTGCTAAGAGCTTGTTGATGATGTTGATTGGTATTTAATTTCTGGGAAGACATGAGGAAGAATATTTGAAAAGTTATCTTTAAGCCTTCTAATTTAGACCCTGAATTTCTTACATGCCTGTTTTTTTTTTCCCCTAGAGAAAGAGACCAAGTGATGGTATGAGAAGCATCAATAGATGTGACAAGATTTCTTGGCATATTGGTACATACCTGCAATTCTCAACCTAGGCATGCCATTTAAGAAGGCAAGAATGGCTGTGAAAACTAGGAGACACTGCAAACAGAAAGTGTCCTCAGGTAATACAGTACAGGATCTGGTGAAGCGACCTTTGAACTCTAGATGGGAAGAGTGGCAAGTATCAGAAGGTAATAGTCACCAAATTTGATGAACCACACAGGTTACATTTCTTAAGAGTTATAAAATGATAGGTAAGAATGCTGCCATCTTGTATTCTTATAATCTTTATTCCAAAAGCCATAAATATGAGGGAATATGCAGAAAGAGCATAGGTCAAGCTTGCCTGAAAGAAGCCAGTATTGGCTTATCCTTCATGAAATGTTTTAGTGAGGATAAGGTTGTAGGAAGTTTTCTGGAGTTAAGGAAGCTAATATGAGATTAAGAAAAGAGGGAAGGGTTTCTTAAAAACAAACCATTTACAACAGAAAAAATTAGAGAACATAATATTAAGAGAGTCTTAAAATACCAATCAAGCAATGTTAATATGTGGATCTTCTTGGAATTGTGATGCAAACAAACAAATTTTTAAAAATATTCATGACACAGGTGGAAATGTGTTATTTTGAATAATAACTGGCCTTTGATGATAGTAAATAATTATCATTCATTAGTTTTTAAAAGTGATATTGATATTGTGGTTATGTGGGGAAAAATTTATATTTTTAGATATGTATATACTGAAGTGTTTATGGATAAATTATTATGATTCTGGGGTTTGTTTTGAAATAATATGGGAGGGAGAAGTGGACAGAAGTACAGATGATGCAAGACAGTCCATAAATTGATAAATCTTGGAGCTGGATAATGAGTACATGGTTCTTTATAATATAATTCTACCTAATTTTATAATCTTTTAAAGTCTTTATACCAAAAGTTTAATATTTTAAAAATGGAAGCAATTAAAATAAAACAGAAGTTCTTTCTGAAACATAGAAAGAAATGGCTGTTAGACCCCAGATGATAAAAGTCTGTAAGATTTACTACCACTGCTAACTTTGGAACTGATTACTTCTAGAGCAAAAGTCTTGCGGTCCTGAGTGGAAACACTTACCATTTTGATATAAATGTAGAGAAGAAGGCCATTTTCTAACAAAATGTTGGTAGAAAACTGTTATACTTTCTCAGGATCCTATAGCAAGACCAGAGGAGGGGCAAAGTGGAATGGCTCCCCTTCCAAACTGTCCCCCTCCCCTGCCATCCAACAATGTGGCAACCAGACCCTGAGGCTAGAAATTTAATCTGGGGAGTTTGTATTCATTCTGAAAAAATTCTGACAAGGGTAGACATATCTACACTCAGGATACAAGTGCTGGAGTGGAGAGTCATTTCCCCAAGGAAATGCTGCACAATCTTTTAGGTATTCCTAGATATCTGAAATTTCTAGGGAAGGCCTCACACACTGACCATATCAGTGGAAGTCAGCATTACTCAGAGCCCAGCTCTGAATTGTATTAGCTTGTTTCTGTTTAAAGATTTATTTACTTTCCTAAGGGAATCTCGGGCCTAAAAGTAGGCCTTGTCTAGAGACAAGAGAGGGTAGCAGAGTGATTCCAGATAAGCTAATGATGTTATTGTGTGTATGAGATCAATTTTATCCTTGGCATCTATTTGCATAATCTTTTGTACATTGAACAAAGAGTGATTCTAAAGCTGCCTTTTATTGAGTCTATCTTATGTGCCAGGCACTGAGCCATGTGTATTACTGACATTAAAAATATAAAATATATTATCTCAATTTCATTAAAACTCCTGTAATAGAGATATTATTTAGTGAAGTAGCTTAACCATTTTACCAAATCTACATTGTCATTTGTTTTTTGTTTTTTTTTTTTATAGAAACTGTGAATGCAGTCAACAAAACAAGAAACTCAGTTTCTTTTGACAGTATCTGGAAATTATACAAATAATACTAACAGCAACTAAAGCAGCATTAAAAACAGTATCTATTATATAGATTATCTTATTCAATACTTAAAAAAATTAAAAGCATATGTCAGCAGTTCTCAAAGTGTGGTTCAAGGACCCAGAGGGGCCTCTGAGATTCTTTTACAGAGTTTGCTAGATTTCCCTTTTCCAACTATTCATCTTTAAAACTGCATATTCTTTATAAACTTCATACTAAATAGCGTACCACAACAGGCTGAACACAGATACATCTATGAGAATCCAACTATCTTTCCATAAAACTAAATATTGAAGAGATTTTAAAACTGTTAAACAATGCCTGTCTTCTCTCTTAATTATTTTTGGAAAAATAGTTAATTTTTATTAAAAAAAAACATTATGTTAACATTAAATGGATTCATTATTGTTATTTAAAATGATTCATAGATACTTTAAACATTTCTCAGCTTTAATTTCTAATATAATAAATATCAATAGATATAATCCATATATACACAAGCTCTTTGAGGTCTCCATTTGTTTTAAAAAGTATAAATAGGCCCTGACACCAAAGAGTTTGAGAACTGCTGTTCTATATTAGTGGATGAAGTTATTTAAACCCTGGAAAGTTAAATTCAGCCATGTATAAAGTGTTTCTCAGTACTTTTAATTAGTCAATTAGTAGAAATTCAAGTGATATCAAGTAAACACAAACTATCAATAATAGCAACCAAATATTTTACATGCATTATCTCACTCATTGTCATAAAAATTATGAAAGGTATATACTATTTGGTGATGTTAACTTCAGAAAACTAGCTTAGCAAGTATAATTGAGAAGTCTTTGATATTTTAAAATCTTTAACTTGACCAAGGAGAAAAAGTGAAAATGAACTACCATAGATAATATCAGGGATAAATAACAACAATTGTAATAATAATTACTTTTTACTGAGTGCTTTTTATTTGTCACACACTGATTTAAATGTTTTACAATTATTATATACTTTCATATATTATTTAATCCAGATAAAAAACATAAAAAGAAGGAATTATTAACTAGAATCACTTAATCTTTCTGAAATTAACTTTGAAAAAATGTATATCATCTCTAGAATTTTAGAAACAACAAAAATAAGTTATAATTCATGTTCTGCTGAAAATATCAGGTACTACTTCAACCAATAAACAAATATTTTGCATGCATTGTCTCATTTGCATCTCAAAAAAAACTGTAAAATTGATTATTATTCATTAAGTTTACTAAGGGAGAAAAAAATACTTTCAATAAACATATGGGGTCTTAGAGTTTTAAGAACATTAAATTCAATAACAGCTATAGTTCAAGTTTTTATTGAAAATATGTGTTACTATGACTACTAGTTATCATTTATTGAGTGCTTACTGATTTTGGTACTTTAGCTGCAGTACATATTTTACATGCATTATCTTATTCTAGACTTCCCTGGTGGCTCAGACGGTAAAGCGTCTGACTCCAATGCAGGAGACCCAGGTTCAATCCTGGGTCAGGAAGATCTGGAGAAAGAAATGGCAACCCACTCCAGTATTCTTGCCTGGGAAATCCCATGGACAGAGGAACCTGGTAGACTACAGTCCATGGAGTCCCAAAGATTCAGACACGACTGAGCGACTTATTCTAGCCTCATAAAAGATGTAAAATAACTTGGTGTGGTTATTTTACATCAGATAAGGCAAGTACATTTAGAAAATGTATAATGATGTTTGCATTATCTCTTAAAGCCTTGAATTCAAGCAACACAGATCAATTCTCTTCAAGCAATCAGATAATAATATCATATGCCCATAATTCTTAGATGTCCATTCCTTTCAGATTTTAACATCTTCAAAAGTGCTATGTGTCTTACAATTGATACTATCTTACAATTAGTGTTAGCCAGATAGCAGTCATTATATAGTCATCATTGTCTGTGCATGTGTGAGCCTGGTCTGAAAACCTTCTTTTGATATTTTTTGGTAAGATCAACATTACCAGCAGCAAAATTTACAAAATGAGTATCAGGAGCATGGTAATAGTTCACTGTGAACAAAAAATTATGTCATAATACACACAAAGAGGAAATGTTCTGAAGAAGGTAACTTCAACAGCATCAAATGCTACAGAAGAATCTAGAATTTGAAACATTTCCTCTGTCTTTGAAAATAAGGAAATCACTGGTAATTATAGGACACTGGTAATTATACCCTGGTCCCTGGTCCAGCTCCAGCACCTCCATCCAACAGATCCCTCATTAGCATCTTAATGTAACAAGCATATGCAATGAGGCATCAGAGAAAATCCCCAGCTTTTAAATTCATTAACAGTCTCTGGAAGTCTTCAGTGTGAAGGTGGAATTATCACTAAACTGGTAGTTATAGTCGAATGGTGAAGATAGGAAATTGCCAAGAGATGAATCAGATCAGATCAGATCAGATCAGTCGCTCAGTCTTGTCCGACTCTTTGCAACCCCATGAATCGCAGCACACCAGGCCTCCCTGTCCAACACCAACTCCCGGAGTTCACTCAGACTCACGTCCATCGAGTCAGTGATGCCATCCAGCCATCTCATCCTCTGTCGTCCCCTTCTCCTCTTGCCCTCAATCCCTCCCAGCATCAGTCTTTTGCAATGAGTCAACTCTTCTCATGAGGTGGCCAAAGTACTGGAGTTTCAGCTTTAGCATCATTTCTTCCAAAGAAATCCCAGGGTTGATCTCCTTCAGAATGGACTGGTTGGATCTCCTTGCAGTCCAAGGGACTCTCAAGAGTCTTCTCCAACACCACAGTTCAAAAGCATCAATTCTTCGGTGCTCAGCCTTCACAGTTCAACTCTCACATCCATACATGACCACAGGAAAAACCAGAGCCTTGACTAGACGAACTTTTGTTGGCAAAGTAATGTCTCTGCTTTTGAATATGCTATCTAGGTTGGTCATAACTTTTCTTCCAAGGAGTAAGCATCCTTTAATTTCATGGCTGCAGTCACCATCTGCGGTGATTTTGGAGCCCCCGAAAATAAAGTCTGACACTGTTTCCACTGTTTCCCCATCTATTTCCCATGAAGTGATGGGACTGGATGCCATGATCTTCATTTTCTGAATGTTGAGCTTTAAGCCAACTTTTTCACTCTCCACTTTCACCTTCATCAAGTGGCTTTTTAGTTCCTCTTCACTTTCTGCCATAAGGGTGGTGTCATCTGCATATCTGAGGCTATTGATATTTCTCCCGGCAATCTTGATTCCAGCTTGTGCTTCTTCCAGCCCAGCATTTCTCATGATGTACTCTGCATAGAAGTTAAATAAACAGGGTGACAATATACAGCCTTGACGTACTCCTTTTCCTATTTGGAACCAGTCTGTTGTTCCATGTCCAGTTCTAATTGTTGCTTCCTCACCTTCATACAGATTTCTCAAGAGGCAGGTCAGGTGGTCTGCTATTCCCATCTCTTTCAGAATTTTCCACAGTTTATTGTGATCCACACAGTCAAAGGCTTTGGCATAGTCAATAAAGCAGAAATACATGTTTTTCTGGAACTCTCTGGAGTTTTCGATAATCCAGCAGATGTTGGCAATTTGATCTCTGGTTCCTCTGCCTTTTCTAAAACCAGCTTGAACATCAGGAAGTTCACAGTTCACATATTGCTGAAGCCTGGCTTGGAGAATTTTGAGCATTACTTTACTAGCGTGTGAGATGAGTGCAATTGTGCGGTAGTTTGAGCATTCTTTGGCATTGCCTTTCTTGAGATGAATAGTAAATGATAATAAGATAAAAGAGAGAAAGATTATAAACTACATTTCCTGGAACAGACTGGCCATCATCAAAATGAAAACATAGATTATGGAATTTGTTACTAAACTGCAGGGCTATCTCCTAGGTATCTATTTTCATGAGTTTTTCATGGAAAGGAATTTTTTCAAGGAGGATCATACAATGTTAAGCTGGCAGGAGTGGTCCCTTGCCTCTTGGAGTAATAAATGAGTCCCTTGAACATGGGAATTGACAGCAGAATATGAAGAAACTATTTTCAAAGAAGAACACAGAAGACAAAACAAACACAAGCAGTGCTGCCTCAGCTATCAGATAATAAAGTGTGACTGAGAGCTGGAGCAATACTTCATATACTTTGGCAGATAGATTGTGTTGATGCAGTGGGAATTTTAAGGAATTCAGAATCACGTTGAGAGTTAACTTTGAATTCAAGTAGTTATTACCTTTGGGAAGAATAGGAACCTAGGCATGCATGAATAAAGGATATTGAGTAAGGAAAAGACCTTAAATGACTTCAAGGGAAGTTGAACTAATAGAAGATTCTAAAAGAAAACAGTTCATGAGGTGACAAGAAGAATACCCAGGATTTATAAGTTAAACTTGGGTGAGAGTTTATGGAGAACTGAATGTTAAAAAGAAGTAGCAATCAGCAAGTGGAGTCATCTGCCTCTGTGACAGTGGACCAAGATTTAATAGTAGTCCCAGCTTCTCCCTGTAAGGTGACTTTTAAGCAATCTGAAATTTCCTGATCAGCACTAGTGAGGTACCTGCATAATAAGACTCCTCCGATTACCTTCCTCTATAAAAGAAGATGACCTGACCCGAAAGAATTCTTTTCTTTTGCTAATAACTTCCTCGTCCCACTCTTCTGCCTATAAAAACCTTCCATTTTGTCCAGTTCCTTGCAGTGCCTGTCTGTTCACTAGATGGGATGCTACCCAATTTATGAATTGCTAAATAAATCCAATTAGATCTTCAAATTTACAAAGTTGGATGTTGAGGGAGGTCCTAGGGAAGTCCAACTTTATATGGCTGAAGGCATGTTGTTGTTCAGTCATGTCCGACTCTTGGTAACCCCATGGGCTATAGCATAACAGGCTCACCTGTCCTTCACCATCTCCCAGAGCTTGCTCAAACTCATGTCACTGAGTTGGTGATGCCATCCAACCATCTCATCCTCTGTTGCCCCCTTCTCCTTCTGCTCTCAATCTTTCCCAGCATCAGGGCCTTTCCAATGACTTGGCTCTTCACATCAGGTGGCCAAAGTATTGGAGCTTCAACTTCAACATCAGTCCTTCCAATGAATATTCAGGGTTGATTTCCTTTAGGATTGGCTGGTTTGATCTCTTTGCTGTCCAGGGGACTCTCAACAGTCTTCTCTAGTACTACAATTTGAAAGCATCAATTCTTTGGCACTCAGCCTTCTTTATGGTCCAACTCTCACATCCGTACATGACTACCAGAAAGACCAGTACCTGACTACTGGGGAAAAAATTCATGAATCATTGAATTTTCAAATTTACTCAATTGAATTTTGTTTTTTAACAGTGGGGGAGGTCCTAGGGAGGTCCAACTATAATACAGCTGAAGGTATGAAGAAGTAAAATTTGAAGTAACATCCAAATATGGAAACATTACTATGGAATATGCTGCCCCCAAATATGACTCTTTGGCATAAAGATTATTTTGAGTTGATTATTTTGAAACATGGCAAAGACAGGAAAAGTTATGAAAACTAACAAAGAGAAATTTGCATTTACAAATGAAATCTCCATTTGTAAATTTCAACCTCTCTGTACTGGGAAGAGAGAGTGAAAGTGAAAGTCCCTCAGTTGTGTCTGACTCTTTGTGACCCCATGGACTGTATAGTCCATGGATTTCTCTAGGCCAGAATACTTGAGTGGATAGCCTTTCCCTTCTCCAGGTTATCTTCCCAACCCAGGAATTGAACCTAGGTCTCCTGCATTGCAGGCAGATTCTTTACCAGCTGATCCACAAGGGAAGCCCAGGAGTATTGGAGTGGTTAGCCTATCCCTTCTCCAGTGGATCCTCCCAAGCCAGGAATCGAACTGGGGTCTCCTGCATTGTAGGCAGATTCTTTACTGGGAAGAGAAAAATGACTAAACCCCAGGAGAATCTTATTCATGGAGAAGGAGTCCACTTAAATCTGTATGGCAAACCTAACTCTTGTTTACCTAGCTTTTCCTGGTAATCTGCCATAAACGGCCTTTCCCCACCTCACATCTTCACTTGTCTTTAGCTGAAGATGGTATTTAAGTAGTGCCTTTCACCATCTGGGGGAATTATTTAGTTTTTTTAGGATATCTCTCATGTATATGCATGCATGTGTATACATAACATACACATGTTAATAAACTTGCTTGTTTTCTCTTATTAAACTGTGTTTTATTATAAGAGTCTAAGCCAAGAACTCAGAAGGTTAGAGGGGAAAATTGTTTTTCCTCTCTTACATTACTCATAAGCAAATGAAGACTGAGGAAACTAAGATTATATTTAAGATACAATAATATGCTTACACATTGAAGGTGAAAACAAATAGAGTGGAAGAGCTTAAAGATACAGAAAAGAAAGGTGAAGATGATAGGTAAAGATCTCTGAGGAGACAAAGTCAGAAATAGTTGGAAAAATTACACTAGCAATAAAGAATAGTTATTCTTTGCTGTGAGAAGAAATAATATGACTGGTAGTGGTGGTTAGTCACTCAGTCATGTCTGACTCTTTGTGACCCTATGGACTATAGCCGATAGGATTCTCTGGCCAAGAATACTGGAGTGGGTTGCCATTCCCTTCTGCAGGAGACCTTCTCTACCCTGGGATCGAACCCATGTCTCCAGCATTGCAGGGAGATTCTTTACCATCTGAGACATGGAGGAAGCCCTAATAGCATGACTGGGTGGCAGAAATTATCAGGCCCTATACAGAAATGTAGAAGAGAAATGAGAAGAATGTGTTAGGTGGCAAAAGAACAGAGTTGTTCAGACGACACACAAACTGGAGAACAATTATACCAAATAAGTTCTTGCACCATTGCAAAAGTTCTAGGGCCCACAACAGATTTCCCAACCTGGGGATCCAGCAAAAAGACTGAGAATCCCCAGGGAATTTAACTTTGAAGGCCAGAGGGATTTGATTACAGAACTTCCACAAGACTAGGGAAACAGACTCTTGGGGGCACACACACAAAAAAACAACCTTGTGTGTACCAGGACCCAGGAGAAAGGAGCAGTGACACCACAAGAGACTAAGCCAGACTTGCCTGTGAGTGGCCTGGAGGGTGCTGGCATAAGTCCTATTGAAGGAGGTCATCATAACCACCATTACCCCTACTACCTGATATGTAGCTGACACCACTCTTATGGCAGAAAGTGAAGAGGAACTAAAGAGCCTCTTGATGAGGATGAAAGAGGAGAGTGAAAAAACTAGCTTAAAACTCTACATTCAAAAAATTAAGATCATGGCATCTGGTCCCATCACTTCATGCCAAATAGATGGGGAAACAATGGAAACAGTGACAAACTTTATTTTCTTGGGCTCAAAAATCACTGCAGATGGTGACTGCAGCTATGAAATTAAAAGACGCTTGCTCCTTGAAGGAAAAGCTATGACAACCCTAGACTGCATATTAAAAAACAGAGACATTACTTTGCTGACAAAGGTTTGCATAGTCAAAGCTATGGTATTTCCAGTATTCATGTATGGATGTGAGAGTTGGATCATAAAGAAGGCTGAGTGCCAAAGAACTAATGCTTTTGAACTGTGGTGTTGGAGAAGACTCTTGAGATCAAACCAGTCAAGACTAAATTCATTGGAATATTAATTGAAAGGACTGATGCTGAAGCTAAAGTTCCAATACTTTGGCCACCTGATGCGAAGAGCCAACTCATTAGAAAAGACTCATTAGAAAGCATAAGAGGGGCATAAAAATTCAGTTTTGTCAAAATGCATTTGAACATAGGTGATAACAACTTTAAAATAATCATATGTATACATATAAAGTTCATGGTAAATGAATAAAAATGAATGGTAATAAATAAAAAAGAACTGTAAAACAATCACCAAACAATTTTTAAACATGGCAATAAGTACATTTGTTGTTGTTTAGACACTAACTCATATCCAAGTCTTTTGAGACCCCATGGGCTATAGCCTGCCAGGCTCCTTTGTCCATCAGATTTCCCAGGCAAGAATACTAGACTGGGTTGCCATTTCCTTCTCCAGGGGATCTTCCCAATCTAGGTATCAAACCTGTGGTTCCTGCATTGGCAGGAAAATTCTTTACCACTGAGCTACCAGGGAAGCCCAATTAGTACATATCTATACATAATTAGATGTAAATGAATTAAATGTCTCAATCAAAAGATAAAGGGAGGCTGAATAGATACAGAAAACAGACTTATTTCTATGTTGCCAACAAGAGACTCACTTTAGATCTAAAGACACACAGAGACTGTAACTGAGGGGATAGACAAAGTTATTCTATGCAAATAGAAATGCAAAAAAGCTTGCATACAAATACTTCTGTAATGGCAGTGGCTAAAAGACACACAAAGAAAGGGGAAAAGCCCACAAAAAGGGAACAAAGGGAAGATCCATGGACAAGAGTGAGAACCTCAGGTGAAACAACACACCCCCTTCCTGGCTAGCCCTAATTTGCATAGGGTAGGCTCAGGGGGAGGAAACAGAGCGTATAAAAAGGGGGAGCCAAGTCAAGTTGGGGCCTCTCCTTTGGGGTCAGCCCACCCTCATGCCTCAAGGGTGTAATATTCTTTGTTTACCAAATAAAGTTCTGAGCTGTAACCGAACTGTAACACTGGTCTGCCATTTCAAATCTTTGTTGCAGCAAGACAGAAGTGAGAAAATTACACATTCTCCTGACACTCATACCAAGAAAATAGACTTTAAAATAAAGACTGTTTTAAGAGACAAAGAAGGACATTACATAAGGATCAAGAGATCAATCCAAAAGAAGATGTAACAGTTGTAAATATATATGCACCCAACATAGGAGCACCTAGACACATAAAGCAAACATTAACAAACATAAAGAGAGAAATTGACAGGAACGAAATAACAATAGGGGATTTTAACACTCCACTTCAGTAAACTGAAGAAGCTTTAAATCATAGCTACATCACATCACAGCACTATGAGATTAGAAAACAGTAAGATAAAAACTGAAAAAATCAGAAATACATGGAGGCCAAACAATATGCTGCTAAAAAAAAAAAAAAATGGGTCTGTGAAGAAATCAAAGAGATCAAAAAATATCTAGAGGCAAGTGAAAATGAAAATGCAATGATCCAAAATCTATATGATGAAACAAAAGCAGTTCAAGAAGGAAAATCTATAATAATATAAGCCTGCCTCAGGAAATCAGAAAATCTCAAATAAACAACCAAATCTTACTCCAGAAGTAACTAGAAATAGAACAAAACCCAAAGTCAGAAGAAGGAAAGACATCATAAAGATCAGAGCATAAATAAATAAAATAGAAACTAGAAAAACAATAGAAAAGATGAATGAAACTAAGAGCTGGTTCTTCAAAAAGATAACAAAAATTGATTAACCTTTAGCCAGACTCATCAAGAAAGAAAATGAAAGAGGGTTCAAATCTATAAAATCAGAAATGAAAAATGAGACATCACAGAACTACAAAGGATCAAAAAAGATTACCATAAGTATATACCAATAAAATGGACAACTTAGAAGAAATAGACCTATTCTTAGAAATGCTAAAACCTTCCAAGACTGAATGAGGAAGAAATATAAAATATGAACAGAAAAATTTTGAGTAATGAAATTGAATCAGTAATAAAACAAAATTTCTAAAACAGATGGTGACAAAGGGGAATTCTACCAAACATTTAGAAAAGAGTTAACATCTATCCTTCTCAAAATATTACAAAAAATTAAAGAGCAAAGAATGTTTACAAGTTCATTCTAAAAGATATGTATCATCCTGCTGCCAAAACCAGAAAATATATCACACACACAAAAGGAATTTACAGCCAATAGCACTGATGAACATACATACAAAAATTCTTAACAAAATATTAACAAGCTGAATTCAACAATACATTAAAAAATAACACGCCATGATCAGGACTTCCCAGGTGGCACTAGTGGTAAAGAACCTGCCTGCCAATGCAAGAAACATAAGAGATGCAGGTTCAATTTCTGGGTCAGGAAGAGCCCCTGGAGGAGGGCATGGCAACCCACTCCATTATTCTTACCTGTAGAATCCCATGGGCAGAGGAGCCTGGCAGATTATGGTCCATAGGGTCACAGAGAGTTGGACAGGACTGAAGCTACTTAACATGCACACACACCATGATCAAATGAGATTTATCCCAGGGATGCATGGATGGTTCCATATTCAATCATGTCACACACCACATTAACAAATCGAAGAAAAAAATTATATTTTTTTATCATCTCAATAGATGCAGAAAGAGCTTTTGATAAAATTCAACATCCGTTTATAAAAACTATCTAGAAAGTGAGTATAGAGGGAACGTAAGTCAACATAATAAAGGCAATATATGGCAAACCCACAGCTAACATCATGCTCAGTGATCAAAAGCTGAAAGCATTTCCTCTAAGATCAGAAACAAAAACATCGGTGCCCACTCTCACAACTTTCAATCAGTATAGTATCGGAATTACTAGCTATAGCAATCAGATAAGAAAAAGAAATAAAAGGAATCCAAATTGGAAAGGAAGAAATAAAACAGTCATTGTTGGAAGATGAAATGATACCATATGTGGAAAATCCTAAAGATAACACTAAAAACTACTAGAACTCACCAATAAATTTGGTAAATTTGTGGGATATAAAATTAACATACAGAAATCTATTGCATTTCTATATACCAATAAAAGCCTATCAGAAAGAGAAAGTAAAAAAAACAATCCCACTTATAATAGCATCAAAAAGAATAAAATACTTAGCAAGAAGTCTAATTAATGAGGTAAAAGACCTGTACTTGGAAAGCTATAAGACACTGATGAAAGAAATTATAGATGATACAAACAGATGGAAAGATATACTGTGTTTATGAATTGGAAGAATTAATATTATTAAAATGACCACACTACTCGAGTCAATCTACAGATTTGGTACCAGTTCAGTTCAGTTCAGTCGTTCAGTCATGTCCAACTCTTTACAACCCCATGAATCACAGCACGCCAGGCCTCCCTGTTCAACACCAACTCCCAGAGTTCACTCAAACTCATGTCCATCGAGTCGGTGATGCCATCCAGCCATCTCATCCTCTGTCATCCCCTTTTCCTCCTGTCCCCAATTCCTCCCAGGATCAGAGTCTTTTCCAATGAGTCAACTCTTCACATGAGGTGGCCACACTACTGGAGTTTCAGCTTTAGCATCATTCCTTCCAAGAACACCCAGGATTGATCTCCTTTAGAATGGATTGGTTGGATCCCCTTGCAGTTCAAGGGACTCTCAAGAGTCTTCTCCAACACCACAGTTCAAAAGCATCAATTCTTTGGCACTCAGCTTTCTTCACAGTCCAACTCTCACATCCATACATGGCCACGGGAAAGACCATAGCCTTGACTAGACGGACCTTTGTTGGCAAAGTAATGTCTCTGCTTTTGAATATGCTATCTAGGTTGGTCATAACTTTCCTTCCAAGGAGTAGGCATCTTTTAATTTCACGGCTGCAGTCACCATCTGCAGTGATTTTGGAGCCCAGAAAGATAAAGTCTGACACTGTTTCTACTGTTTCCCCATCTATTTGCCATGAAGTGATGGAACCAGATGCCACGATCTTAGTTTTCTGAATGTTGAGCTTTAAGCCAACTTTTTCACTCTCCTCTTTCACCTTCATCAAGAGGCTTTTTAGTACCTCTTCACTTTCTTCCATAAGGGTGGTGTCATCTGCATATCTGAGGCTATTGATATTTCTCCTGGCAATCTTGATTCCAGCTTGTGCTTCTTCCAGCCCAGTGTTTCCCATGATGTACTCTGCATAGAAGTTAAATAAGCAGGGTGACAGTATACAGCCTTGACATACCCATTTTCTTATTTGGAATCAGTCTGTTGTTCCATGTCCAGTTCTAACTGTTGCTTCCTGACTTACATATAGGTTTCTCAAGAGGCAGATCAGGGGGTCTGGTATTCCCATCTCTTTCAGAATTTTCCACAGTTTATTGTGATCCACACAGTCAAAGGCTTTGGCATAGTCAATAAAACAGAAATAGATGTTTTTCTGTAACTCTCTTGCTTTTTCCATGATCCAATGGACGTTGACAATTTGATCTCTGGTTCCTCTGCCTTTTCTAAAACCAGCTTGAACATCTGGAAGTTCACAGTTCACGTATTGCTGAAGCCTGGCTTGGAGAATTTTGAGCATTACTTTACTAGCGTGTGAGATGATTGCAATTGTGTGGTAGTTTGAGCATTCTATAACATTGCCTTTCTTTGGGATTGGAATGAAAACTGACCTTTTCCAGTCCTGTGGCCACTGCTGAGTTTTCCAAATTTGCTGGCATATTGAGTGCATCACTTTCACAGCATCATCTTTCAGGATTTGGAATAGCTCAACTGGAATTCCATCACCTCCACCCGCTTTGTTCATAGTGATGCTTTCTCAGGCCCACTTGACTTCACATTCCAGGAAGTCTGGCTCTAGGTCAGTGATCACATCATCGTGATTATCTTGGTCATGAAGATCTTTTTTTGTACAGTTCTTCTGTGTAGTCTTGCCACCTCTGCTTAATATCTTCTGCTTCTGTTAGGTCCATACCATTTCTGTCCTTTATCATGGTCAACAAAAGTGTCCAAATGCAGTACTTGGATGCAATCTCAAAAATGACAGAATGATCTCTGTTCATTTCCAAGGCAAACCATTCAATATCACAGTACTCCAAGTCTATGCCCCAACCAGTAACGTTGAAGAAGGTGAAGTTGAACGGTTCTATGAAGACCTACAAGACCCTTTAGAACTAACACCCCAAAACATGTCCTTTTCATTATAGGGGACTGGAATGCAAAAGTAGGAAGTCAAGAAACACCTGGAGTAACAGGCAAATTTGGCCTTGGAATACGGAATGAAGCAGGGCAAAGGCTAATAGAGTTTTGTGAAAAAAATGCACTGGTCATAGCAAACACCCTCTTCCAACAACACAAGAGAAGACTCTACACATGGACATCACCAGATGGTCAACAGCGAAATCAGATTGATTATATTCTTTGCAGCCAAAGATGGAGAAGCTCTATACAGTCAGCAAAAACAAGACCCGGAGCTGATTATGGCTCAGATCATGAGCTCCTTATTGCCAAATTCAGACTTAAATTGAAAAAAGTAGGGAAAAGCACTTGACCATTCAGGTATGACCTAAATCAAATCCCTTATGATTATACAGTGGAAGTGAGAAATAGATTTAAGGGACTAGATCTGATAGAGTGCCTGATGAACTATGGATGGAGGTCCCTGACATTGCAAAGGAGACAGGGATCAAGACCATTCCCATGGAAAAGAAATAAAAAAAGCAAAATGGCTGTCTGGGAAGGCCTTACAAATAGCTGTGAAAAGAAGAGAAGCGAAAAGCAAAGGAGAAAAGGAAAGATATAAACATCTGAATGCAGAGTTCCAAAGAATAGCAAGAAGAGATAAGAAAGCCTTCCTCAGCGATCAATGCAAAGAAATAGAGGAAAACAACAGAATGGGAAAGACTAGAGATCTCTTCAATAAAATTAGAGATACCAAGGGAACATTTCATGCAAAGATGGCTCGATAAAGGACAGATTTGGTATAATCTCTATCAAATACCAAAGGGCATTTTCCACAACTAGAACAAATAAATTTAAAATTTGTATGGAAACACAAAAGATCCAGAAGAGTCAAAACCATCTTGAGAAAGAAGAACAAAGCCAATGATATCGTGCTCCCTGATTTCTAACTACATTACTATTTACAATAATAAAAGCAGTGTGGTAGTGGCTCAGAAAACAGACACTTAAATCAATGGGAGAGAATAGAGAGCCTAAAAATGAATCCACAGTTATATGGTCAGTTTATCTATGATAGAGGAAGCAAGAATATAAAATGGAGAAAAGACATCTTCAATAAATGGTGTTGGTAAAACTGGACAGCTACATGTAAAAGAATGAAACTGAACTATTTTCATAGACCATCTATAAAAATAAACTCAAAATAGATTGAAAACTTAGATGTAAGACCTGAAACCATAAAACTCCAGGAAGAAAATGTAGACAGTGTGCTTAATAACATTGGTCTTAGTAATACTTTTTGAATAAGTCTCCTCAGGCAAGGTCATCAAAGAAAAACAAACGGAACTACATCAAATTAAAAAGCTTTTGCAGAACAAAAGAAACTATCAACAAAATGAAAAGGCTGCCTACTTAATGGGAGAAGATAAATGATGCAACTAATAAGGGGTTATCTCCAAAATACACAAAGAACTCACACAAATCAAAAATAAACAACTAATTTAAAAAATTGGGGAGGACCTAAGCATTTATTTTTTCAAAGAAGATATACAGATGGCTAAGTGGCACATGAAAATATCCTCAACATCACCAGTCATCAGGGAAGTACAAATCAAAACCACAATGAGATATCACTTCACACCTGTCAGAATAGCTATTATCAAAATGACAACAAATAATCACTGTTGGTGAGAATGTGGAGAAAAGGGAACAATTGTGCACTCTTGGTGGGAATGTAAATTGGTGCAGCCACTCTGAAAAACATTATGGAGATTCCTTAAAAAAAAAAAAAAAAAATAGAACTACTGTAAAATTCAGCAATTTTACTCCTTGGTATTTATTTAAAGAAAGCATAAAACACTAATTTGAAAAGATTTATGCATCTCATGTTCATGACAGTGTTGTATATAATAGCCAAAATAATGGAATCAACCCAGGTGCTCATCAATATATGCATAGATAAAGAAGATGTGGTATATGTATATACACAGAGAATGAGCCATTACTCAGCCATAAATTAAAAAAAAAAATGAAACATTGCCATTTGCAACAACATGGATGGACCTAGGGGGTATTATATTAAGTGAAAAAAGTCGTACAATGTCAATTTGTTTTCAAATTGACATATGATTTCACTTATATGTGGATAAAAACCAAAATGAATAAATGTAACAAAACTGAAACAGAGTCACAGACATGAGACCAAACAGGTTTTTTCCAGAGAGGAGGGGTGTAGGGAAGGGGAGTATTGGTGAGGGAGATTAGGTACAGAGTTCTAGTTAAAAATAAATGAGTTATGGGTATAAAAATGTAGAGTACAGTGTATATAGTCAATAATTAGGTAATGTCTTTGTATGGTGACATACTGTAACTAGACTTCTCACGGTGATGAATTTGAAATGTATAGAAATATTGAGACACTATGTTGTGTACCAGGAACTAACATAGTGTTGTAAGTCAATTACATTTCATAAACAAACTCATAGAAAAAGAGATCAGATTTGTGGTTACCAGATGTGGGAGTTGGAAGGAGGGGGAATTGAATCAAGATAGTCTCAAAAGTTACAAACTTCCAGTTTTAAGTCTAATAATAGCTATAGAAGACTAGCTATGGAAGCCTAAGCTATAGAAGACTAGCTCTCCTGCTGACCACAGTCATAAATCTGAACAAAATTTAAAAAACCCAACATTTGAAGATACTTGATAGTGAATAAAAAGCAGGTAGAAACTACAGGGCACTGTGCAATCAGAAAAAGGACAAGCTACAGGGAGGAGGGGTCTTAACATTTCTGTTCCTTCACATTCTTTTTTGGCACCTGAGTCCTTTATTGGTGACTCTCCAAGGATCTCATGGAGTAAGCAACATTTGAGAGGTTGAAAATATTTAACGGAGATCTCAATAGCTTTCTATTGCAGAAAAAATAGAGTTGGGAGTTTGCATCACACCAACTTATAGTTTTCATCTATACTCAGATGGAGCATGCCTTAGGAAAAAAGCCAAATTCTTAAGACTGAAGGATTTACTTTAGGAATAAAAGCAAACCTGGAACCCACCATAAAAAAAAAAACAGAAAACGAAGCCTCCATAAGAATATGTTTATACAATTACTAAGTATACAAACAGACAAATGTGACCCACAGTCAAGAATAAAATAAGTTAATAGAAATAGATCCACACATGACCAAGATATTGAAATTAACAAAGTCTTTAACTATGATAAATATTAAATAATCTACTAAAAATAAACACATGATTATAGATGTGGGAATTTCAGGATAGATGTGGAAACTAAAGAAAAGAGGAAATTCTATAAAACTGAAAATATTCATTATTAAAAAAAAAAAAATCATTGTATGGCATCAATAGAGGGCTTCCCTGGTGGCTCATCTATTTTCCATGAAGTGATGGGACCAGATGCCATGATCTTAGTTTTCTGAATGCTGAGTTTTAAGCCAACTTTTTCACTCTTCTCTTTCACTTTCATCAAGAGGCTCTTTAGTTTTTCTTCACTTTCTGCCATAAGGATGGTGTCATCTGCATATCTGAGGTTATTGATATTTCTCCCGGCAATCTTGATTCCAGCTTGTGCTTCATCAAGCCCAGCATTTCTTTCTCATGATGCACTCTGCACATACGTTAAATAAGCAGGGTGACAATATACAGCCTTGACGTACTCCTTTCCTTATCTGGAAACAGTCTGTTGTTCCATGTTCTGTTCTAACTGTTGCTTCTGGATTTGCATACAGATTTCTCAAGAGGCAGGTCAAGTGGTATGGTATGCCCATCTCTTTAAGAATTTTCCACAGTTGGTTGTGATCCACACAGTCAAAGGCTTTGACACAGTCAATAAAGCAGAAGTAGATGTTTTTCTGGAAATCTCTTGCTTTTTCGATGATCCAATGGATGTTGGCAATTTGATCTCTGGTTCCTCTGCCTTTTCTAAAACCAGCTTGAACATCTGGAAGTTCACAGTCCACATACTGTTGAAGCCTGGCTTGGAAATTTTTGAGCATTACTTTACTAGCGTGTGAGATGAGTGCAATTATGTGGTAGTTTGAGCATTTTTTGGCATTGCTTTTCTTTGGGATTGCAATGAAAACTGACTTTTTCTAGTCCTGTGGCCACTGCTGAATTTTCCAAATTTTTTGGCATATTGAGTGTAGCACTTTCACAGCATCATCTTTTAGGATTTGAAATAGCTGAACTGGAATTCCATCAACTCCACTAGCTTTGCTCATAGTGGTGCTTCCTAAGGCCCACTTGACTTCACGTTCAGGATGTCTGGCTCTAGGTGAGTGATCACACCATCGTGATTATCTGGGTTGTGAAGATCTTTTTTGTATAGTTCTGTGTATTCTTGCCACCTCTTTTTAATATTTTCTGCTTCTGTTAGGCCCATACCATTTCTGTCCTTTATTGTACCCATCTTTGCAGAAATCACTGCAGATGATGACTGTACGCATGAAATTAAAATATGCTTGCTCCTTGGAAGAAAAGCTATGACAAACATACACAATATATTAAAAAGCAGAGACATTTCTTTGCCAACAAAGGTCCATCTAGTGAAAGCTATGGTTTTTCCTGTAGTCATATATGGATGTGAGAGTTGGAATATAAAGAAAGCTGAGCATCAAAGAATTGATGCTTTTGAATTGTGGTGTTGGAGAAGATTCTTGAGAGTCCCTTGGACTTAAGGAAGATCCAACAAGTCCATCCTAAACGAAATCAGTTCTGAGTATTCATTGGAAAGACTGGTGCTGAAGCTGAAACTCCAATATTTTGGCTACCCAATCCAAAGAACTAACTCATTTGAAAAGAACCTGATGCTGGGAAAGGTTGAAGGGGGGAGGAGAAGGGGTCGACAGAGGATGAGATGGTTGGGTGGCATCACCGACTCAATGGACGTAAGTTTGAGTAAACTCTGGGAGTTGATGATGGACAGGGAGGCCTGGCGTGCTGCAGTCCTTGGGGTAGCGAAGAGTTGGACACGACTAAGCGACTGAACTGAACTGAACTGGTGGCTCAGATGTTAAAAAATCTGCAAGCAATGCAGGAGACCCAGGTTCAAACCCTGGATTGGGAAGATACCCTGGAGAAAGAAATGGCATCAATAGAAGTAATGACCAATGAACTTGAAGACAGTCAATATATAGCATTCACATTAATCAAAATGATGAAATAAATTATTTTAAATTCAACTTTTTTTTTCTTTTCAGCTATGACAGAGTTTTTGGCATCAGACACGCCACCCTTACAAAAACAATGATCAAATTGGACAGAATATATGAGAATTTTTTTCAGGCATTTGGCAATAGTTGGTGGATAATTTTGCTTTTTAAGTTAAGGGAAACACGAGATAAATCCTTTATATATCATACTCCTCTCTTTCCGGAGATAGTTTCTTGACTCTGACATAGAGATGTGGAGCCCAAAAAGGGATTGACTCTCCTGCTGAACTAAGAGGCAGAATCAGAGTTCAGGGCTGCCAAAGCATCTGAGACTTCCTGGGAAGGGTATAAAAGAAGAGGGAACCATGCAGAAGAGGAGATCAAGAACTATTTATGAGCATACCTCCCAGGAACCTGATTGAGGACTAGGTTGCACATCCACAGATGAGACTCCATAATGCCTAGCAGAAAGTGGTAGCTACGGGGACAAGAATAGAACAAAGATACTAGAAGTTATATAGTCCTAGAAGTTAGAATCTGGCCCAGTCAGAAGGAAGAAACTACATTAACACATGATTTACATCTTGAGGATTCAGTTGAAACAAAAGAACAACCATGCCTTTAAAGATACACCATAATAAAGCCTAAAACTGAACTTCAGCAGGATCGAGAAGAACAGACAATAAATTAATAGTATGCCAGCCCCAAATTGAACACTCTTTAAAAGAAACAATATATTCCACATTCTTTGCAATGCATCATTTACACTGCTGTGCATAAAATTACAAAAAAAATAGTTAAGCTAAGAAATAGGAAATTACTATATTAATCACATAAAAAAGTAGTCAATGAAAAAAAGACTCTATGGACCACCTAATGTTGGGTAAGAAATCAGATAAGGAATTGATAGCAAATGTTATTAAGAGGTTTAAGGACTTAAAGGCAAATGCGGTCCCAGTAAAAAATAAACTGGACAAGTTTAACAGATAAGTGGAGATGGCAGACGAAAGGAATCATGAACTAGGAGATATTTACACAAATTAATCAGAACAAAAAAGAAAAAAAATCAAAAATAGGGTTTCAGTGACTTGTGGGACAATGTAAAACACAAAATCTCTGGTGGCTCAGACAGTAAAGAAGCTGCCTGCAATGTGAGAGACCCTGGTTTGATCCCTGGGTCAGGAAGATCCCCTGGAGAAGTGAATGGCTACCCATTCCAGTATTCTTGCCTGGAGAACTCCATGGACAGAGGAGCCTGGTGAGCTAGAGTCCACAGGGTCACAAAGAGTCAGACATGACTGAGCAACTAACACTGACACTAAGTTAACACACATGTAATTGGAGTATCAGAAGAAGAGGATAAATGATGGGACAGGCAAAAATTTGAAGAAATAATGGTAAAAACTTCTCAAATTTTGTGAAAAGTATTAAACTATAGGTCTATGAAGCTCAAGAAATCTTCAGTAAAATAAACCCAAAGGAAATAAAATGTAACAATATTATACTCAAATGACACATTTCATAGACAGAATTAATAGAGAAATATCCAAGAACTTTCACAGAGATTCCACGGAAAACAGAAGACAATGAAACTTTCTTTTTCAGTTCAGTTCAGTTCAGTCACTCAGTCGTGTCTGACTCTTTGCGACCCCATGAACCGCAGCATGCCAGGCCTCCCTGTCCAGCACCAACTCCCGGAGTTCACCCAGACTCACGTCCATCGAGTCAGGGATGCCATCCAGCCATCTCATCCTCTGTTGTCCCCTTCTCCTCCTGCCCCCAATCCCTCCCAGCATCAGAGTCTTTTCCAATGAGTCAACTCTTCACATGAGGTGGTCAAAGTACTGGAGTTTCAGCTTTAGCATCATTCCTTCCAAAGAAATCCCAGGGCTGATCTCCTTCAGAATGGACTGGTTGGATTTCCTTGCAGTCCAAGGGACTCTCAAGAGTCTTCTCCAACACCACAGTTCAAAAGCATCAATTCTTTGGTGCTCAGCCTTCTTCACAGTCCAACTCTCACATCCATTCATGACCACTGGAAAAACCATAGCCTTGACTAGATGGACCTTTGTTGGCAAAGTAATGTCTCTGCTTTTGAATATGCTATCTAGGTTGGTCATAACTTTTCTTCCAAGGAGTAAGCGTCTTTTAATTTCATGGCTGCAGTCACCATCTGCAGTGATTTTGGAGCCCAGAAAAATAAAGTCTGACACTGTTTCCACTGTTTCCCCATCTATTTCCCATGAAGTGATGGGAGAGAGTAAATATAAACAAAACACACCCATCATCCCATAATTTTATATTCAGTGAACAGATCCTTCAAAAATAAGGGTAAAATTAAGATGCTTTTCAAATAAACTAAAGGCTGGAATAATTTGTTTCTGATAGATTTTCATTAAAAGAATGTCTTTAGAGGTTGATGGAGGTGATACCAGGTGGAAATTCAGATATGTAAAGGGAAAGAGGAGCATGTGAAATGGTAAATATGTAACTAAATATGAAAGACTACTTTTTGTTTTATCCTAATTTCTTGGAATGTATAAGTGAAGCTTGGAAACAAAAATAATTTAAATTTAAGGTTATGTCAATACTATATGTAGAAATAGCATATATGAAAAAAGCAAAAAGAAAATACTTGGTGAATGAAATTGTACTATTTTAAGTTTTTTACATTTCTGAAGTCTGAAGTGGTGTATTATTACATTTAGGGATAGTCATGAGCTAAGAAAGCATTCAGTAATTCCTAGATCAACCTAGATCAACTAAATACAATTTAAAAGATGTATGGTTAAAAAAAAATAAAGGAATTGAAATGTAATGCTAATAATATTTGGTAGACAGAAGAGCAGAGCTTCCCTGGTGGCTCAGACAGTAAAGAGCCTGCCTGCAGTGTAGGAGATCCAGGTTCAATCCTTAGGTTGGGAAGATACCTTGGAGAAGGAATAGACAACCCACTCCAGTATTCTTGCCTGGAAAATCTCATGGACAGAGGAGCCTGGAGGGCTACAGTCCATGGGGTTGAAGAGAGAAGAGAAGGCAAGAAAAGAACAGAGGATCAAAAATCAAACAGATAGAAAGCAAAGAAAAAGATGTCAGACTTAAATCCATAATATTAATAATTGCATGAAATGTAATTGGACCAAATACTCTAGTTAGCTGCTGCTGCTGCTAAGTCGCTTCAGTCATGTCCAACTCTGCAACCCCATAGACGCAGCCCACCAGGCTCCCCCATCCCTGGGATTCTCCGGGCAAGAACACTGGAGTGGGTTGCCATTTCTTTCTCCAATGCATGAAAGTGAAAAGTGAAAGTGAAGTCGCTCAGTCGTGTCCAACTCTTAGCACCAGGCTCCTCTGTTCACGGGATTTTCGAGGCAAGAGTGCTGGAGTGGGATGCCATTGCCTTCTCCACTCTAGTTAGAAGACAACATTTTTTATAGTAGGATTAAAAAGCAAGACTCAGTTCAGTTCAGTTCAGTTCAGTTGCTCAGTTGTGTCTGACTCTTTGTGACCCCATGGCTGCAGCACACCAGGCCTCCCTGTCCATCACCAACTCCCGGAGTTTACTCAAACTCATGTCCATTGAGTCAGTGATGCCATCCAACCATCTCATCCTCTGTCATCCCCTTCTCCTCCCACCTTCAATCTTTCCCAGAATCAGGGTCTTTTCCAATGAGTCAGTTCTTCATATCATGTGGCCAGAGTATCAGAGCTTCAGCTACAGCATCAGTCCTTCCAATGAATATTCAGGACTGATTTCATTTAGGATGAACTGGATGGATATCCTTGAAGTCCAAGGGACTCTCAAGAGTCTTCTCCAACACAAAGTTCAAAAGTATCAATTCTTCAGCAAATAAAAGAGATAAATTTTAAATATGAAGACACATACAGGTATACCTTGCTAAATTTACTTGTTTATATTAGTAGTTTTTTTTTTTTTTTTTTTTTAGTAGATTCCTTGTTTCCACATAGACGGTTGTTATCTTCAAGTTAAAAAGTTTTAACCTTTCCCCTAATCTATGTTATCTTTATTATTTATCTTTGCCTTATGTAACTGGCTATGAACTAGAGTGAGTCAAACTGGAAAGAAATAGAAAATCGAAATTTCACCTATCAAAGTAACTGAATTAACATTTAAAATCTTCTCCAAATCCCATCTGAGATCCAAATGGCTTCACTTAGGAATTCTTTCAAACATTTAAGAAATGCCAAATTTACACAAATGGTTTCAGAAAATAAAAAAGGAAGAAATATCCTTAACTGAATTTTATGAGGCCAGTATAACCCTGATAAGAAAACCTGGATAATGTGATAAGGACTTTATCTGATAGAACTTTTTATAGAACAATATCATATATATGTGTATATATATATATAGATAGATAGATAGATAGATGTAGAATTCTTCAGTAATATGTTAGCAACCTGTAAATCTGTATATAAACTCTGCCCCAATTATTCATGGATCTTTAAACTACACAGGCAGCATTGAAATATTGGAAGAATACACTAAAAACAAAGGAGCTGGAAGTCAAGAAAATGAATGGAGATATTAGATGCTGCATAATGTGGGGGACACAAGTTTTATAGTTTGAGTCCAGAAGGATAACTGCTTAGTATAAGGCAAAAACAATAATCTTCACAAGAGAAAACAAACTCTAGACTATCACAAAATACAACAATGTCTGGTTTTAAATCAGAAATTATCAGCTATCCAAAGGAACAGAAAGGTGGGAAACACAATTAGTGAAAAGAGAAGTCAATATAACTAAACTATATTTATTGGCCACAAATATTGGATTTAAAAGACTAGATCTGAGATCTTAAATGTTTTCATCACAAAAAATTTATAGCTGTGTTTGATGACAGATGTTAACTTATTGTGGTGATCATTTCATAATATATACCAATGTCAAATCATATTTTGTGCTTGAAACTAATATAATGTTAATGTCAATTATATCTCAACAAATTTTTTTTAAGGATTGAATCTCAAAGGAAGTATTTGAAATGTTCAGTGAATTAGAGGAAAATATATTCATGGTTGGAATGATAATGAGTAGAAAAATGGCAACTGTAAAAAAACCAAGTGGAAATTATAATGTTTATGAAACTCAATAAACAACAACAAAAAAGTCATTGGATGGCAAAACAGTAGATTTCAAGGGCCAGAAGAATCAGTGAGCACAGACTAAAAAGATAAAACAGGATTAAGAAAGTATGAGATGTATGAGACAATACCAAGTAACTCAACACACAGGTGTACCTTGTTTTATTGTGCTTTGTTTTATTACTCTTCACAGATACTGTGTTTTTCACAAATTGAAGGTTGTTGTATGTAACCTTGTTACAAGCAAGATGGTCGGTGCCATTTTTCTAACAGCATTTGCTTGCTTTGTGTCACATTTCAGTAATTCTCACAATATTTCAAAATTATGTTAATATTATATTTTTTATGATGATCTGTAATCAATGATCTTTGATGTTACTATTGTAATTGTTTGGGGGCATCGCAAACACTTCCCACATAAGATAAACTTAACTGAGTGTTGAATTGAATGGAGGCTTTACTATGGGTATATTACTGCTGAGAATTCTGGGTACTAATTGCCTTTGCCCTGGCCCATAAGGTGGTGGTTCCACACCAGGGGAGACAAGTCAATAAGATTTCAGGATATGGCCTACCCTTATCCAACAGAGTGTGTAGCTCCCAAGCAAGATTGTTGCTCAGAGAAGAGCATGCCAGTATGTCCACCTCTACACAGGTAATGGAACAGAGATTTTGCCTGGGAGAAAGCAGAGGAATTGGGTGAGAGACAGTTGGGAGGATCCTGCCTAGAGACAGAATTTCAAACACTGACCTCAGAACTGCTGCTGTGAAGGAGCCCAAATTTAATTGAATTAGTCCTTAGAGCACCTTGAGGCCCCTTGCCTTGTTGGAAACAATACAGCAATCAGTGAGCAGTTAGTGGAGCTTAACAGCTGGATGTGGCTAAGGTAAAAAGATCCTTGCCAAAAGCATTGCCATCCAGGGTGACTTTGGACAAACCAAAGGCTGTGTGCCCCTGAGGAGTAACATAAGAAGTTAAACACTGCAGGGGGAGAATGCTGTTCATGCATAGTCAGTCACTCAGTCCTGTCTGACCCTTTGCGACCACATGAACTATAGCCGGTCAGGCTCCTCTATCTATGGGGATTCTCCGAGCAAGAATATTGGAGTGGGTTCTTCCCAACCCAGGGATCGAACCCAGGTCTCCTGCATTGCAGGCAGATTCTTTATCATCTGAACCACCAGGGAAGCTGAAAAATACTGGAATGGGTAGACTGTCCCTTCTCCAGGGGATCTTCCTGACCCAGGAATTGAACCAGGGTCTCCTACATTGCAGGTGAATTCTTTACCAGCTGAGTTACCAGGGAAACCCAAATAGACCTCACTAAAGTAATCCAACCAATCACTAAGTAAATAAAAAAGCAAATAACAAAAACAAACCCTGGAGGGGGGCAGGTACTAAGAGTTACTACAATATAGTATTTAAAATATCTAATTTCAGGATGCTGTTAAGTATCCTGAAATAAATATAATAGAAATATCAGATGGAGAGGAGAGAGAGAGAGAAGAACAGGACAAATGTTTAAAGAAGTAACAGCTGACTCTATGGTCAGGTCACTCAAGATGGCTGTTCTCTTGCTCTCTGTACATCCCCTGCCCAACCAATACCTGCTTCACTTACACCCTACTCACATGACTGACTTTCCTACACACTTGCCCCAGGCCCCAGGTGATGATTGTTCTTATAAAGGGGTTACTGAGTGGTGTGGCCCTCTGCTGGTTTCCCTGGTAACTAATGAGCCCAAATATATCAACTTCCCCTACAACTGGGAATCTCCCCTTTCCTCTAGGAGCAAAGACTGCCATCATTTCCTGCCTGCTGTCTGCCACACAAGGCAGGATGTCTGTCTAGGACCTTGCTTCAGATGCATAAGCAACCTCATCCATTAAACCACTGATGTCTCTGTTGCTCACTTTGGGTTCTTTCTTCAGTCTTAAAGCTGGGAAAGTGCTGGCCTTGTAGGCCTGTGCAGTGCAGCCCCAAACTGACCTCCCTTGCAAAGGGGAAAGAAGAGCAATGAGTGAGTGTTTGGCTACCCCAGTTATGCCAGATGTGACTGGAGAAACAGGTTTCTCCAGCAGCACCCAGAGTAATGAGGCCAAACCTCCATGACTTGGGGAGGGAGGAGACTGGAGAGAGGCAAATAAAACTGTTAAAGGGTATTAAATGAATTGCATTGAGGAGAAAGTCTCTGGTATTACCACACCTGGGGGTCTCTTACCAGATCTGTAGGCACCTCCAGTGCCCTAAATGCTTGACCCACAAGTCCACCCACTGTGGACAACTCCTTGTGTGTGCTCCATTATGTATTGGTGAGGGAGACCTCTGGTGGCTAGGGAGCGTGCTCAGAAAACAAGGAATCATCTGTAGGTAAGGTAGAACAAAGCTAGTGGAGGTGATGGAATTCCAAATCCTGAATGATGATGCTGTGAAAGTGCTGCACTCAATATGCCAGCAAATTTGGAAAACTCAGCAGTGGCAACGGGACTGGAAAAGGTCAGTTTTCATTCCAATCCCAAAGAAAGGCAATGCCAAAGAATGCTCAAACTACCACACAATTACACTCATCTCACACACTAGTAAAGTAATGCTCAAAATTCTCCAAGCCAGGCTTCAGCAATATGTGAATCGTGAACTTCCTGATGTTCAAGCTGGTTTTAGAAAAGGCAGAGGAACCAGAGATCAAATTGCCAACATCCACTGGATCATGGAAAAAGCAAGAGAGTTCCAGAAAAACATCTATTTCTGCTTTATTGACTATGCCAAAGCCTTTGACTGTGTGGATCACAATAAACTATGGAAAATTCTGAAAGAGATGGGAATACCAGACCCCCTGATCTTCCTCTTGAGAAATTTGTATGCAGGTCAGGAAGCAACAGTTAGAACTGGACATGGAACAATAGACTGGTTCCAAATAGGAAAAGGAGTTCATCAAGGCTGTATATTGTCACCCTGTTTATTTAACTTCTATGCAGAGTACATCATGAGAAATGCTGGACTGGAAGAAACACAAGCTGGAATCAAGATTGCCAGGAAAAATATCAATAACCTCAGATATGCAGATGACACCACCCTTATGGCAGAAAGTGAAGAGGAACTAAAAAGCCTCTTGATGAAAGTGAAAGAGAAGAGTTAAAAGTTGGCTTAAAGCTCAACATTCAGAAAACTAAGATAGTGGCATCTGGTCCCATCACTTCATGGCAAATAGATGGGGAAACAGTGGAAACAGTGTCAGACTTTATTTTTCTGGGCTCCAAAATCACTACAGATGGTGATTATAGCCATGAAATTAAAAGACGCTTACTCCTTGGAAGGAAAGTTATGACCAACCTAGATAGCATGTTCAAAAGCAGAGACATTATTTTGCCAACAAAGGTTCGTCTAGTCAAGGCTCTGGTTTTTCCTGTGGTCATGTATGGATGTGAGAGTTGGACTTTGAAGAAAGCTGAGTGCCGAAGAATTGATGCTTTTGAACTGTGGTGTTGGAGAAGACTCTTGAGAGTCCCTTGGACTGCCAGGAGATTCAACCAATCCATTCTGAAGGAGATCAGCCCTGGGATTACTTTGGAAGGAATGATGCTAAAGCTGAAACTCCAGTAGTGTGGCCACCTCATGTGAAGAGTTGACTCATTGGAAAAGACTGATGGTGGGAGGGATTGGGGGCAAGAGGAGAAGGGGACGACAGAGGATGAGATGGCTGGATGGCATCCCTGACTCGATGGACGTGAGTCTGGGTGAACTCCGGGAGTTGGTGATGGACAGGGAGGCCTGGCGTGCTGCGATTCATGGGGTTGCAAAGAGTCGGACATGACTGAGCGACTGTTCTGATCTGATCTGAAGGTAGAAACCACAAACTTGAGCTATAGTGCCACCTCCTGGAAAACAAAGAAATTTTAAGTAGCCAGCCTGTTGAATGGTAAGAACCAGGTAAGGCAAAAATGCTTAAGAATTCTGGCATAAGAGGGAGTGAAGAGTGGAGCAGGTGTACCTATATATTATAAAGGCATAGAAAACTCCACATAATAACAAAATTTAACAGAATACTGCATCTGTAGACACCTAGCAAATATTTAAGGATGTGTCTATTACTTCAAGTGTGAAAACAGCAAGGCAAAACTACAACATAAAAAAAAATCAAGGAAATATACCATCACACACACACCAAAAAATTAATTCTCCAATAACTGAGTTCAAAGGCAAGTAATTTTGTGATAAAAAAATCAAAATAGCTATTCTGAGGAAATTCAACTAGCTACAAGAAACGTCAAAAAGACAATTCGATAAAATATTGGGGGAAAAAAAAGCATGGTCAAAATGAGA
This sequence comes from Bos mutus, assembly GCF_027580195.1. NCBI lineage: Eukaryota > Metazoa > Chordata > Mammalia > Artiodactyla > Bovidae > Bos > Bos mutus. The sequence goes on from NC_091646.1 coordinate 52,203,108, forward strand.
TTTTAACAAAGAGATATAAATTATGTTTTAAAATTCTGGAATTGAACAACTCAATGAATGAAATGAAAAAACGTAATAGCGTCTACATTAGAATAGAGCAAATGGAAGAGAAAATAAATGAGTTAGAGAATAAGAATTTTGAAATATTCAAGTTAAAGGAGAACAAAGAAAAACATGAAAAACTGAAGAAAAATTATGTGATCTATGGGGTCCCATCAAAAGTGTAAATATTAGAATAATTGAGATTCCAGAATAAGAAAAAAAATGAGAGAGGAGCAGAAAATTAAAGAAATAATAACTGGGAATGTCCTAATTCCAGGGAGAGAATTGGACATTCAAGTTCACAAAGCTTAATAGATCACCCTTTATCTCAATGCAAAAATACATTCTTCAGACATTACAATGCAACTGTCAAAACCCAAGGATAAAGCAGCCAGAGAAGTAAAGATTGTAACCTACAAAGGACTGCCTACTTCCCACCCCCCACCCCACAATTTGGCTATTAGCAGATTTCTCAGAGGAAACACTACATGCCAGGGGAGAGTGGAAAGACATTTTCAAATTATTGAAAGAGAAAATAGCCAGCCAAGCATACTTTTTACAAAAAGTTATCCTTCAGATATGAAGGAAGAATACTTTCCTAGACAAACAAAAGCTGAGGGAGTTTATCACCACTAGACTTCACAAGAAATACTGTAAGTTCTTCAAGCAGAAGCTAAAAAACACTAATCAGTGACATGAAAATGAGTGAATTCTTTACCATCTGAGCTACCAGGGGAACCCCGAAATATCCAATATACTGGTAAAGCTAAATATACAGGTAGACTTAGAAAACTAAATCTGTAGTAAGTTGGTGGTAATCATTTAATTATAGCATTAATGTCAAAAGAAAGAAGTATTAAAGATAATTATAGCTACTATAATGTGTTAGGGCTTCCCAGGTGACTCAGCAGTAAAGTATCCACCTGCCAATGCAGGAGATGCAGGAAACATGGGTTCAAACCCTGTGTTGGGAAGATCCCCTGGAGAATGAAATGGCATCCTGCTCCAGTATTCTTGCCCAGGAAATCCCATGGACAGAGGAGCCTGGTGGGCTACAGTCCATGGGGTCACAAAGGTCAGACATGTCTTAGCAACTAATCAGCAACAGCAACAAGTATTCTTGCCTGGGAAATCTCATGGACCAAGGAGCCTGGCGGGCTATAGTCCACGGGGTTGCAAAACAGTCGGACACGATTCAGTGACTGAACAACAACAACACAATGTGTTAATAAATATACAACATAGAAAGAGGTAAATAATGATATGAGATAATAAAAGGGGGAAGTAAAAGGGTAAAGCTTTTGTATTTGATTAAAGTTAAGTTGCCATCAGCTTAAAGTGGACTGTTTTACCTATGAGATGTCTTCCATAAGGATCATGGTAACTACAAAGCAAAGCCTAGACAAGAAGGAGAAAAATAAAGAAAGGCAAAATAGGGCATACCACCATGGAAAATGACCAATTTACAAAGGCAGAAGTAGAGGAAAAAACAACAATGGAAATACAAAACAATCAGAAAACAATTAATAAGATGACATTATTAAGTCTTTGTGTGTGTGTGTGTGTGTGTGTGCTCAGTCATGTCTGATTCTTTGTGAGCCAATACTCACACATCAATAATTACTCCATATACAAATGATTGAATTCATCAATCAAAAGGCACAGGGTAGCTAAATGTAACCAAAAGCTACAAGACACTTGTATGCTATATGTAAGTGACACACTTAAGCTTTAAGGACACTCATAGACTCAAAGTGGAGGGATGGAAACAGATATTCCATGTGAATGGAAACCAAAAGAAAGCAGGCTTAGCTATACTTATATCAGACAAAATAGAATTTAAGCTAAAAAAGGTAACAAGAGAAAAGTTATTTTTAGAATAATAAGATCAGAACACCTAAATATATTAAGCAAATGTGTTGGAGAAGAGTCTTGCGAGTCCCTTGAACTGCAAGGAGATCCAACCAGTCTATCCTAAAGGAGACCAGTCCTGGGTGTTTATTGGAAGGACTGATGCTGAGGCTGAGACTCCAATACTTTGGCCACCTCATGCGAAGAGTTGACTCATTGGAAAAGACCCTGATGCTGGGAGGGATTGGGGGCAGGAGGAGAAGGGGATGACAGAAGATGAGATGGCTGGAAGGCATCACCGACTAGATGGACATGAGTTTGTGTAAACGCCTGGAGTTGGTGATGGACAGGGAGGCCTGGCGTGCTGCAATTCATGGGGTTACAAAGAGTCAGACACGACTGAGGGACTGAACCAAACCGAACACATGTGAAGTGGAAAATAACAATACAATAATAGTAGGAGGCTTCAATACTGCATTTTCAGTTATGGATATATCATCAGAAAATCAACAAGGAAATGCTATATTTGAACAATATATTAGGCCAAATGAACCTAGAAGGCGTTTATAGAACATGCTATCCAATAGCAACAGAATGTACATTTTTCTTGAGCACACATGGAACATTCTCCAGGATATGTCATATGATAGGTCACAAAATAAGTTTTAGCAAATTTAAAAAGATTAAAATCATATCAAGTATCATTTCTGAGAACAATGATATGAAACTAGAAAAAAGGAAAGCTGGACAATCTACAAATATGTAGAAATTGAACAACATAATTTGGAACCACCAACGGGTCAAAGTAGAAATCAAAAGGGGAATTTTTAAAAGTCTAAAAAAGAAGGAAACATAATATGCCAAAATTTATGGGACGCTGCAAAAGCAGTTCTGAGAGGGAAATTTATGGCAATAAATGCGTATATTAAGAAAATATAAAGATCTTAAATAAATAATCTAAATAGATACATCAGAAAACTAGAAAAATAAGAAAATATTAAGGCCAAAGTTAACATGAGGAAAGAAATAATAAAGATTAGAACTGAAGTAAATGGAATTGATAACCAGAAAAACAATAGAAAAGATCAACCAAACAAACATCTGTTTTTTCAAAAGATAAACAAAACTGACAAACAGTTAGACAAACTAAGAAAAAAAGAGAGAAAACTCAAATAAATAAAATCAGAAATAAAAAAAGGAGACATTAAACCAGATACCATGGAAATATATAGGCTTATGAAACTATCATTACAATTATATGCCAACAAATTGGGTAACTTAGAAGAAATATAGTGTTAGAAACATACAATCTAGCTAGATGCACTCAGGAAGAAATGGAAACTTGAACAGATAATAAAAAGTAAGGAGATGGAACCAGTAATCAAAACCTGTCAACACAGAAAAGTCCAGAAACAGGTGGCTTTACTGTGAATTCTACAAAACATTTAAAGAATAATGAATACCAATCCTTCTCACACTCTTTTAAAAAATAGAAGAGGAGGGAACAATTCCAAACTTATGTCACAAGGACTATATCACTCTGATACTGAAGCCAATAATGAGACTACAAAAAAGGTAAACTATAGACCAATATCTCTGATGAATATACATGCAAAAATCCTTAACAAAATATTAGCAAACTGAAGACAACAATTTAAAAAGATAATATATCATGACCAAGTGGGACTAGGATGCAGGGATTGTAGATAAAAGCAAGTCAATAAATGTGATATTCCATATTGATAAAATGAAAGATAAAAATCACATGATCATCTCAATAGACACAGAAAAGGCATTTGACAAATTATAATATTCTTTCATGATTAAAACCTTCAACAAATTGCATATAGAAGGAACATGCCTTGAGATAATAAAGACTATATATGACAAGCCCACAATTAACTGTTTTTACTTGCATAATACAAGATCAATATACAAGATTCAATTATATTTCTATATACTAGCAATTAGCAATCCAATAAATGAAATTAAGAAAAAATGTAATTTACAGTAGCTTTGAAAGGAATAAACTAAAGAATAAATTTAACAGAAGAAATCCAAAACTTTTAAATTGAAGAGTATAAAACATTGATGAAAGAAAGTACAGAATTTAAATGAATGGAAAAAAGCTTATGTCTATGGGTCAGAGATTTAAATTTGTTGAGATGGCAATACTCTTCAAAGTGATTTCAAGAGTCAATGCAATTCCTGTCAGCATCCCAGCTGACTTCTTTGACAAGCCAATTCTAAAATTCACATGGACCTAGAATAACCAAAATAATCTTGAAATAAAACATAGTATGAGAGCTCATACTTCCTGATTTTAAAACTTACTACAAGATAATGATAATCAAGACTATGTGGTACAGATGTTAAGGATAGATGTACAGATCACCAGAATAGAATTGAGAGTGCACAAGTAGACCTATATGTCTATAATCAACTAATTTTCAACCAAGGTACCAGGACCATTGCTATGATCTGAATGATTGTGTCCCTTTTAAAATTCATATATTGACATCCTAAACCCCAAAGGGCTACTAGAAGATGGGAGTTTTGGGAAGTGGTTAAGTCATGAAAGCAGAGTGCTCATGCATGAGATTAGTGCCCTATAAAAGAGGCTACAGGAAGCTCCTTGCCTTTCTGCCATGTGAGATTATAGTGAAAAGATGGCCATCTAGAAAGTGGAACTTTACCAGACACCATACCTGTCGGTGCCATAATCTTGGATTTCCCAGCCTCTGGAACTGTGAGTAACAAATATTTTGTGTTTATAAGCCATTCAGTTTATGGTATTTTGTTGTAGCAGGCTGTACAAACTAAGACAACAATTCAGTGGGGGAAGGACTAGTCTTTTTAAACGGTGCTGGAATAACTGGATGTCAATATGCAAAAGGAGAAAATTGGACCCTTACCTTTCACCATTTACAAAAATTAAATAAAAATGAATCAAATATCTATACATAAGAGGTAAAAATTATACACCTTTAGGAAGAAAACATAGGGATATAACTTTATAATTCTAGACCTAACAATATTTCATTAAATATGACACTGAAAGTAAGCAACAAAAGAAAAATAGATAAATTGAACTTCATAAAAATTAAAAAGTTTTGTAAGTGATATCATCAAGAAAGTAAAGGGACAACTTACACAATGGTAGAAAATACTTAGAAGTCATAGAGGTCTTCTAAGTGTCTTTCAACCAGAATATATGAAAATGCTTACTACTCAATAGCAACAGATAACCCAATTAAAATTGGGCAAATGGTATAAATATGTACTTTTCCAAAGAAGATATGTCAATACTAATGACCAAAGTGTATATGAAAATATGCTCAACATCATACCAATTACAGAAATGCAAAACAAAATCACAATGAGACACCACTTTATGCACGGTAGGACGGATATAATAACATATACAGTGCTTCCCTGATAGCTGAGTTGGTTAAGAATCCACCTGCAATGCAGGAGATCCCGGTTTGATTCCTGGGTCACGGAGATCCACTGGAGAAGGTATAGGCTACCCACTCCAGTATTCTTGGGCTTCCCTTGTGGCTTAGCTGATAAAGAATCTGCCTGCAAAGTGGGAGACCTGGATTCGATCCCTGGGTTGGGAAGATCCCCTGGAGAAGGGAAAGGCTACCCATTCCAGTATTCTAGCCTGGAAAATTCCATGGACTGTATAATCCATGTGGTCGCAAAGAGTGGGACACGACTGAGCAAACTTCACTTTCACTTTCACTATAGACAGCAAAAAGTGTAGATAACAATGTGAAGAAATTGGAAGCCTCCTATATGGTTGATGGGAATTTAAAATGGTACATCAGCTTTGGAAACAATTTGACAGTTATTACATGATCCAGGAATTCCATCATTATATAGGCAAAAGAAGTGAAAACAAGTATTCAAACAAAAATTGCTCCATGAATGCTTACAGCAGCATTATTCATTATTCAGAAAGACTAGAAACAACTCAAATGCCCATAAGCAGAAGAATGAAAAAATAAATGATGGTAGATATATATATATATATACACACACACACACACACATATAACAGAATCTTATTTACACTTGGAGTTATAAGTAACTGCCACAATATGGATGAACCTTAAAGGTTACTGAGTGAAAAAGACAATCATGTAGGACCACATATTATATGATCATAACTACATGATATTCCATCTATTGCCAGAGTAGTTACATCTATAGGTAGTTGATTAGTTCTTGCCTAAGCATGCTAAGTCGCTTCAGTCGTGTCTGACTCTGTGTGACCCCATAGATGGCAGCCCACCAGGCTCCCCCGTCCCTGGGATTCTTCAGGCAAGAACACTGGAGTAGGTTGCCATTTCCTTCTCCAATGCATGAAAGTGAAAAGTGAAAGTGAAATCGCTCAGTCGTGCCCGACTCTTAGCGACTCCATGGACTGCAGCCTACCAGGCTCCTCCATCCATGGGATTCTCCAGGCAAGAGTACTGGAGTGGGGTGCCATTGCCTTCTCCGTGCCTAAGCATGGGGGATGGGTAAATAGGGATGGTGATAGCTATAAGGTATTTTGTAGTGACAAAATATTTTAAAACTTATGGAGGTGACAGTTACGTGCATCTATGAAATATTAAAAATCTTTGAATTGTACACTTTAAATCAGTGAATTGTATCACATCTGAATTATATCTCAATTAACTGATAAAACTGACAAAAGAAAAAATAAATGAAGTACTAATGTAAACTACAACACCGAAGCACTGAAAACATTTGAATGGAGACAGATAGAGAAGGCCACATATTGTATGACTCTATTTATAGGAAATGTCCAAGGTAGACCAATCCATAGAAATAAAAAGTAGAATGGTGATTTCTAGGGTCTAGGGAGAGAGGGAATGGGGAATGACTCCTTTAAATACTTTCTTTTTTGGCATCATGAAAGTGTTCTATAGTTAAATAATGGTGATGGCTGTACAACCTAGTGTGTACATTAAAGACTATTGAATCATACAGCTTAAAAGGTAAATTTTATGGTATACTAATTATATTATGATCAAAAAAAGTAAATAGGAAAAGAAGAACAGAGAAACAATAAAGATTTAAGCTGAATAGAAAACAAATGTCAAAAGCAATATCAATACAAATGTAAATTTACTAAACCCTCTAATCAATGATAAAAGTTATTAGTTTTAAAAAGAAGAAAGACTAAATTATTTGCTGCTAACATGAGGTATATATTATTTTATTTATTTTTTCATTATTCTAGAGTTTAATTTATCTAATAGCTTGGACCCAATTGCACACACTATCCAGAAATTAACACAGAGACAAAAAGACCTGAAGACCAACTTAAAAGACTAGAAATGCTTTTCACACCTTTTTTATACTCAATAAGACTAATAGTATTATAATAGCTACTGCTTTTTGACTTCTTACAGTGGGCCAGGCATTCTGCTAAGCACTTTGCATAAATTATCTTCACAACAATGTATGAACTGAGATTTACATTGTTACACATCTAGTAAGAATCACAACTAAAATCTGATCTGACTCCAGAGTACTGAGGCACTCTTATCCACAGTATATAGCTCTACAGTCTTTCATATGAAATACTGAAACCCCAATGGTACCGAACAAAGTCAGTATTGAGGAGCTGGAATATTTTCAGCCAGTAGACAATATGATCTAAACTGATGTGACACTCCTTAGAAGCTTTATTAATCTTCACAGGTATAAGAATGCATTTGACTGCAAGTTGCTCTTTTGGATGTCATTACACAAAGTAATACTTCCTTAAAATCAGAAACATGCAGAATTCAACATACATTTGACCGCAAATATTCCAGAGAAGAGATTATGGACCTCTATATGCAAATATTACTTTTAAAAATATTTCAGAAGTTGCTGGATCAAACTTGGGAAAATGTTCACTACAGCAGTATGTACAATAGTCAGGACATGGAGGAAACCCAAATGTCCAATGATAGATGAATGGATAAAGAAGATGTGATACAACATGAGATATATTTTAATTACAAACACACATATAGGTTGAAAGTAAAAAATTGAAATATATACTACATGTTTCACAGAGCTAGAACAAATAATTTCACAATTTGTATGGAAATACAAAAAACCTCGAATAGCCAAAGTGATCTTGAGAAAGAAGAATGGAACTGGAGGAATCAACCTACCTGACTTCAGGCTCTACTACAAAGCCACAGTCATCAAGACAGTATGGTACTGGCACAAAGACAGAAATATAGATCAATGGAACAAAATAGAAAGCCCAGAGATAAATCCACACACCTATGGACACCTTATCTTTGACAAAGGAGGCAAGAATATACAATGGATTAAAGACAATCTCTTTAACAAGTGGTGCTGGGAAATCTGGTCAACCACTTGTAAAAGAATGAAACTAGACCACTTTCTAACACCATACACAAAAATAAACTCAAAATGGATTAAAGATCTAAATGTAAGACCAGAAACTATAAAACTCCTAGAGGAGAACATAGGCAAAACACTCTCTGACATACATCACAGCAGGATCCTCTATGACCCACCTCCCAGAATATTGGAAATAAAAGCAAAAATACACAAATGGGACCTAATTAACCTTAAAAGCTTCTGCACATCAAAGGAAACTATTAGCAAGGTGAAAAGACAGCCTTCAGAATGGGAGAAAATAATAGCAAATGAAGCAACTGACAAACAACTAATCTCAAAAATATACACGCAACTCCTACAGCTCAACTCCAGAAAAATAAATGACCCAATCAAAAAATGGGCCAAAGAACTACATAGACATTTCTCCAAAGAAGACATACAGATGGCTAACAAACACATGAAAAGATGCTCAACATCACTCATTATCAGAGAAATGCAAATCAAAACCACTATGAGGTACCATTTCACACCAGTCAGAATGGCTGCGATCCAAAAGTCTACAAATAATAAATGCTGGAGAGGGTGTGGAGAAAAGGGAACCCTCTTACACTGTTGGTGGGAATGCAAACTAGTACAGCCACTATGGAGAACAGTGGGGAGATTCCTTAAAAAACTGGAAATAGAACTGCCTTATGATCCAGCAATCCCACTGCTAGGCATACACACTGAGGAAACCAGAAGGGAAAGAGACACGTGTACCCCAATGTTCATCGCAGCACTGTTTATAACAGCCAGGACGTGGAAGCAACCTAGATGTCCATCAGCAGATGAATGGATAAGAAAGCAGTGGTACATATACACAATGGAGTATTACTCAGCCATTAAAAAGAATACATTTGAATCAGTTCTAATGAGGTGGATGAAACTGGAGCCTATTATACAGAGTGAAGTAAGCCAGAAGGAAAAACATCAATACAGTATACTAACGCATATATATGGAATTTAGAAAGATGGTAACAATAACCCGGTGTACGAGACAGCAAAAGAGACACTGATGTGTAGAACAGTCTTATGGACTCTGTGGGAAAGGGAGAGGGTGGGAAGATTTGGGAGAATGACATTGAAACATGTAAAATATCATGTATGAAACGAGTTGCCAGTCCAGGTTCGATGCACGATACTGGATGCTTGGGGCTAGTGCACTGGGACGACCCAGAGGGATGGTATGGGGAGGGAGGAAGGAGGAGGGTTCAGGATGGGGAACACATGTATACCTGTATGGATTCATTTTGATATTTGGCAAAACTAATACAATTATGTAAAGTTTAAAAATAAAATAAAATTTAAAAAAAAAATAAAAAAAAGAAAGAAATATATACTACATGAAACGGTATGCATAAAACATTGTAGTAGATATTAAGTTCAGATACCATATAATAGTATGATTACTATCAGAGGCAAAGAGGAGATTGCAAAACTATAAATGGTTTAATGTAGCAGGATGATGAAATAATTAAAAAAATATATATATATATAGCTAATAGCATAGTTCCATACATAAAACAAAACCAGCAGAAATGAAGAAGTAAATAAATTAAGATTTTTAGTTGGAATTTGGGCTTCCCTGGTGGCTCATCTGGTAAAGAATCTGCCTGAAATGCAGGAGACCTGTGTTCGATCCTTGGGTTGGGAAGATCCCCTGGAGAAGGGAAAAGCTACACACTCCAGTATTCTGGCCTGGAGAATTCCATGGACTGTACAATTCATGAGGTTGCAAAGAGTCGAACATGAGCAACTTTCACTATCAAACTCTTAAAAATTAGAATGAATAGACAGAAAAGTAGAAAGATATAATAGACCTGAAAAGCACTATGAACCAATTCAACATAAGTAAAATTTATACAACTTAAACACAACAGCAGGATGCAAATTCTATTCAAGCTCCCATAGACTTTAAACCAGGAGACACTGGAACATATCCAGGGACAGAAAACAAAATGCAAAATTTCATGGTCTAAAGGTATTGAAATCATAGACTTTATCACTGTGAAATTATGTTAGAAATCAATATCAAAAGATATTTGAAAATAACTTGCATATTTTCAAGTGCAACGTGATATTTACCAAAAGACATTTTGATTTAGCCATTGCAAGCCTCAATAAAGTTACAAAACTGAAAAAACAGAAGGTGATTGCAGAGAAGAAAGCATTTAAATGATAAATTAATATCAAAAGATACTTTAAATACCCCATGTATTTGGAAATTAAGTATCCACTTTTAAATGTTGGGTGAATCTAAGAAGCCATAACAAGAAAAATTAGAAAATATTTGTAGCAGAATAAAAATGAAAAAGAGAATTTATCAGAATTTGTTGCATGCAGCTGAAGCTGCTCAATGCAGCTAAATACAATGTGTAATATTGAATAAGATATGAAAACAAATAATGGACACTAGCATAAAATTTTGTGAAATTTGAACAAAATCTGTACTTTGGTTAATAATACTGTATCACATGTTGATTTCCTGTTTTTGATAATTTTACTTTGGCTATACAAAATGTTAACATTCAGTGAAGTAGGATGAGGGATGTAAGGGGGACTCTGTGCTATTCTGCAGCTTTTTTGTAAGTTTACAATTAGCTAAAAGATAATAAAATCTAGCATTACCAAGTGGCATTGAAGTCATGGAGCAACTAGTGTGTGTGTTAGGCCTTGGGTAATGGCTCAATGGTAAAGAATCTGCTTACCAAGCAGGAGACACTGGTTTGGTCTACAATCAACTAAAGAATAGTAAAATCTGACATTACCAAGTGGCAATGAAGTCATGGAGCAACTAGACCTCATATATTGCTTGTGGGAACAGTACTGTTACTGAAAACTGGTTTTGTAGTTTTTTTAAAAAAGTAAAGATAAACTTACATCTTTGTTTTGACCCAGCAATCCTACTCCTAGGTATTTACCCAAGAGAAATAAAAATGAAGAACCTAAAATAGACTTTGATAAAGAATTCTCATATCAATTTTATTCCTAATAGTCCCAAACTGAAAAGAAATTAAATATCTATCTAGAGATAATTGAATAAACAAATGGTACTATATTCATGTGATGATAGTTACTTAGCAATAAGAAAGAGCAAGTTAATGATAAGTGCAACAAGATGGATATATCTCAAAATCATTATATTGAAAAGAGATGATAAACACATAGAATAATTCAATATTTATGTTTATTTGAATATCTGGGAAAGTTAAAACTAAATATTAGTAATAAAGATAAGAACAATGATTATCCCATTACAGGTATATTGCCTGGAAAGTGAATGGGGGACAATTATTGAGTGGTTGAATTATTTTAAAACTTTTTTTTTTCTGGTGGTCACATAAAAATTATCTTTTATTTTTACTCATCAATCACTATACATTAAAATCTGTACATTTTATTGTATGTAAATTATACCTCGGCAACAAAAGGGAGAATACAAGGCCACACCAAATACATTGAACAATTGTTTCTACTCACTGGATAAGCTAAAGTGCAAAGCTACAATCTTTAAGAGAAATGAAGCCCATATTTGAGCTCACATTCACATGCACTTCCTCCTGAAGAACAACTTCATCTTTTAAGGAAATAGAGCCCAATAAAAGAGTAGCACTTTTGCTGGAAGTTGAGACAGAAATAACATTTCAGAAGTAAATGGAGACATAAATGTGGGTGTTATGTCAGGAGAGAATGCACAGACACAGGGGATTCTTTAAAACTTTCATTAAACTTCTGCTCATGACTTTGGCCAACTCTTGAAATGAAAATGACCTAGGTAAGCCTCTTGGGGTCCTAGCATATAACAGACATTGGAAGGTTGGAAAGCAAAGCTGAGGTTTTAGAGATTGTACAAGCATAATGGACTGCCTTTGGAAAATACTCAGAGCCTTTCTTTGAGACTAAAGTAAGGCCATACCCTAGGAATAAGAAATATTCTCTAGGAGTAAGAGTAACGTGAAATAGCCTTTTGCCCAAACAAAGTCTGACACAGTACACAGGTGATATGCTGGTTATTTAATTTTCAGTTAGAATAAAATTTAATACTTATGAGGGAAAATGGACAAAATCAAGGTGTTCTATAACATAATATCCACAGTGCTGGGAGTACAATTAAAAGTATTAGATATGCAAAGAACCTTGAAGCAGCAATTGCTGATCAGGAAATGAAAGAGTTAATAAAAGAGACCTTGAAGTTATGAAGTATTGAAAAAAAGACAGAACAACAACAACAACAAAGACAGAAAATAGCAACACTAAAACAAATGGGACAAATATTAATAAATAGCAAAAGTTTAGATTTAAATTCAACTATACGAATAATCACATTATATTAATATATAAAAGATGTAAATATGAGCAGTGGAGATTGCAAGATTAGATAAATAAATGACTCAACTATATTCTATCTATAAGACACCTAGCTTAATTATAAAGACAAAAAGAGATTAAAGAATGATGGTACAACTGGAGGTGACAGAGGTGGAAATGGTGGAATAAAGACATAAAAATGCTGTTATCTATAAAAACAATGAGAACACTGGAAAATATTGTCAAAATCAACCTATCAGAACTCTGGAAATAAGCCAAAGGCTTTCAATAATTTGGGGAGCATTATTCAAGAAAAAAGTTCTATTTCCATAAAAACTTTTGGCATTTAAACTTGCCTTATTCTCATTCCTTCTCTCCAAGTTCTGCAGTAGTCTTGGGAAATAGAGGTTCTGCAATCACACTGAAGATTGGCAGCTTAGCAGCTACTTTAAAGGTCAGAAAAGAGTTGGAGATCTTCCAAAACCCCATTCCCAAGAATTTTTTTTTTTTTTGACATCTTTGTCCATTTCCTGGAAAACCCCACTTGCAGAGTTTGTCATTATTTGACCTGACTTAGTGTTCATTCATTGCAAACAGATTTTTTCTGGGAGTCATTTATGAAAAACAATCAGTGACAATTGTTAAGTATTGCACTTACTTGAAGTGGTGATACAACTTGAGGTAGAAAACATACTGAACAAAAAACTTATGAGGAAAATCCATGTCATGAGATTTCCATAGGGGTATTTTCAAAGTTATAAAATACTTCTGGGAATCCAGAAGGCCATATGCATGGGTAGTGCTGTAATGAAGACTTAAGGAAAATCTATGAGGGCCCTACATGCTCAACTAAAGCTTGCCTTGAGGCTCTGTGCAAGCAAGAATTAAAGAACCTTGTGACAAAGATTGGGAGACTTATAGGTCCAGACACTTCAGAAAACCCCTCTTGATCATTAGCTGACCATGAAACTAACTTAGCAAAAACTTTAGTGGCTATATATAGCAAAGAATGCCTGCTTTACGGAATTAGTACAGAGAAGTGACAAAAGAAAAAATCAGCAACAATTACAAACAGCAATAACATTGAACCCTTGGGAGAAAGAAACTGATATTAAAGTTATTAAATTGTGCTAAGTCACGTCAGTCATGTCGGACTCTTTGCAACTCCATAGACTGTAGCTCACGATCTCCTCTGTCCATGGAATTCTCCAGGCAAGAATACTAGAGTGGATTGCCATGCTCTTCTCCAGGGGATCTTCCCAACTCAGGGTTCAAATCCGTATCTCTTATGTCTCCTGCATTGGCAGATGGGTTCTTTACCACTAAATTACAGTATTTAAAATGTATGCCACCTGTGGCGGATTCATTTTGATGTTTGGCAAAACTAATACAATATTGTAAAGTTTAAAAATAAAATAAAATTAAAAAAAATAAAATGTATGCCAAAGAATATTCAAATTACCATACAGTTGCACTCATTTCACATGTTAGCAAGATTATGCCCCCAAATCCTTCAAGTTAGTCTTCAGCAGTATGCAAATTGAGAACTTCCAGATGTACAAACTGGATGTAGAAAAGGAAGAGGAACCAGAGAACAAATTGCTAACATCTGAGGATTATAGAAAAAGCAAAGGAATTCCAAAGAAAGAAAATGTTTCATTCACTATGCTAAAGCCTTTGACTGTGCGAATCACAACAAACTGTGGAAAATTCTTAAAGAGATGGGGATACCAGACCATCTGACCTGCCTCCTGAGAAACCTGTATGCAGGAGAAGAAGCAGCAGAACTGGACATGGAAAAATTCAGTTCAGTTCAGTCGCTCAGTCGTGTCCGACTCTTCACGACCCCATGGATCACAGCACGCCAGACCTCCCTGTCCATCACCAACTCCCGGAGTTCACTCAGACTCATCTCCATTGAGTCGGTGATGCCATGCAAACATTTCATCCTCTATCATCCCCTGCTCTTCCTGCCTTCAATCTTTCCTAGCATCAAGGGGCTTTTCAAATGAGTCACATCTTCGCATCAGGTGGCCAAAGTATTGGAGTTTCAGCTTCAGCATCAGTCCTTTCAATGAACATTCAGGACTGATCTCCTTTAGGATGGACTGGTTGGATCTCCTTGAAGTCCAAGGGACTCTCAAGAGTCTTCCCCAACACCACAGTTAAAAAGCATCAATTCTTCGGTGCTCAGCTTTCTTTATAGTCCAACTCTCACATCCATACATGACTACTGGAAAAACCATAGCCTCGACTACATGGACCTTTGTTGACAAAGTAATGTCTCTGCTTTTTAATATGCTGTCTCAGTTGGTCATAACTTTCCTTCCAAGGAGTAAGTGTCTTTTAATTTCATGGCTGCAGTCACCATCTTCACTGATTTTGGAGCCCAAGAAAATAAAGTCTGACACTGTTTCCACTGTTTCCCCATCTATTTGCCATGAAGTGATGGGACCAGATGCCATGATCTTAGTTTCTGAATGTTGAGCTTTAAGCCAACTTTTTCACTCTCCTCTTTCACTTTCATCAAGAGGCTCTTTAGTTCTTTTCCACTTTCTGCCATAAGGGTGGTGTCATCTGCATATCTGAAGTTATTGATATTTCTCCTGGCCATCTTGATTGCACCTTGTGCTTCATCCAGCCCAGCGTTTCTCATGATGTACTCTGCATATGAGTTAAATAAGCATGGTGACAATATACAGCCTTGACGTACTCCTTTCCCTATTTGGAACCAGTCTGTTGTTCCATGTCCAGTTCTAACTGTTGCTTCCTGACCTGCATACAAATTTCTCAAGAGGCAGGTCAGGTGGTCTGGTATTCCCATCTCTTTCAGAATTGTCCACAGTTTATTGTGATCCACACAGTCAAAGGCTTTGGCATAGTCAATAAAGCAGAAATAGATGTTTTTCTGGAACTCTCTTGCTTTTTCCATGATCCAGCGGATGTTGGCAATTTGATCTCTGGTTCCTCTGCCTTTTCTAAAACCAGCTTGAACATTTGGAAGTTCACTGTTTATGTATTGCTGAAGCCTGGCTTGGAGAATTTTGAGCATTACTTTACTTGCATGTGAGATGAGTGCAACTGTGTGGTTATTTGGGCATTCTTTGGCATTGCCTTTCTTTGGGATTGGAATGAAAACTGACCTTTTCCAGTCCTGTGGCCACTGCTGAGTTTTCCAGATTTGCTGGCATATTGAGTGTAGCACTTTCATAGCATCATCTTATAGGATTTGAAATAGCTCAACTGGAATTCCATCACTTCCACTAGCTCTGTTCGTAGTGATGTTTCCTAAGGCCCAGTTGACTTCACATTCCAGGATGTCTGGCTCTAGGGGAGTGATTCCACCATCGTGTTTATCTGGGTCATGAAGATCATTTTTTGTATAATTATATGTATTCTTGCACCTCTTCTTAATATCTTCTGCTTCTGTTAGGTCCATACCGTTTCTGTACTTTATTGTGCCCATCTTTATATGAAGTGTTCCCTTGGTATCTTTAGTTTTCTTGAAGAGATCTCTAGTCTTTCCCATTCTGTTGTTTTCCTCTATTTCATTGCATTGATCTCTGAGGAAGGCTATCTTATCTTTCCTTGCTATTCTTTGGAACTCTGCACTCAAATGGGTATATCTTTCCTTTTCTCCTTTGCTTTTCACTTCTCTTCTTTTCACAGCTATTTGTAAGGCCTCCCCAGACAGCCATTTTGCTTTTTTGCGTTTCTTTTTCTTGGGGATGGTCTTGATCCCTGTCTCCTGTACAATGTCATGAACCTCTGTCCATAGTTCTTTGGGCATTCTGTATATCAGACCTAGTCCCTTAAATCTATTTCTCACTTCCACTGTATAATCATTAGGGATTTGATTTAGGTCATACCTGAATGGTCTACTGGTTTTCCCTACTTTCTTCAATTTAAGCCTGAATTTGGCGAAAAGGAGTTCATGATCTGAGCCACAGTCAGCTCCTGGTCTTGTTTCTGCTGACTGTATAGAGCTTCTCCATCTTTGGCTGCAAAGAATATAATCAATCTGATTTCGCTATTGATCATCTTGTGATGTCCACGTGTAGAGTCTTCTCTTGTGTTGTTGGAAGATGGTGTTTTCTTGGCAAAATTCTATTAGCCTTTTAATGGATTGGTTCAAAATTGGGAAAGGTGTCCGTCAAGACTGTATATTGTCACCCTGCTTATTTAACTTATATGAAGAGTACATCATATAAAATGCTGGGCTGGATGACTCACAAGCTGGAATCAAGATTCCTGGGAGAAATACTATCAACCTCAGATATGCAGATGATATCACTTTAATGGCAGTAAGTGAAGAGGAACTAGAGAGCTTCTTGATGAAGGTGAAAGAGGAGAGTGAAAAAGCTGGTTTAAAACTCAACATTCAAAAAAAGAAGATCATGACATCTGGTCCCATCAGTTTATGGCAAACAGATGGGGAAAAGTGGGAACAGCATCAGATTTCATTTTTTAGGATCCAAAATCACAGAGAATGGTGACTGCTCCCACAAAATTAAAAGATGCTTGCTCCTTGGAAGAAAAGCTATGACAAGCCTAGGAAACGTATTTAAAGGCAGACATGCCACTTTGCCTACAAAGGTCTGTATAGTCAAAGCTATGGTTTTTCTAGTAGACATATATGGATGTGAGAGTTGGGCTATAAAGAAGGTTGAGTGCCAAAGAATTGATGCTTTTGAACTGTGGTGTTGGAGAAGACTCTTGAGAGTCCCTTGGACAGCAAGGAGATCAAACCAATCAATCTTAAAGGAAATAAAGCTTGAATATTCATTGTAAGGGCTGATGCTGAAGCTCCAATACTTTGGCCACCTGATGCAAAGAGCCAACTCATTGGAAAAGACCCCAATATGGGAAATATTGAGGGCAAGAGGAGAAGGGGGCAACAGAATATGAGGTAGTTGGATGGCACCACCAACTCAATGGACATGAGTTTGATCAAACTCAGGGAGATAGTGAAGGACAGGGAAGCCTGGTGTGCTGAAGTTCATGGGGTGGCAAAGAGTTGTACATGACTTAGCGACTGAACAACAGCCAAATGTATAGGTTGTGACAAAAATTATGATACATACAAATAAACAAAGTACGACCTATACAAAGAAAAAAGGCAATTAATAGAACTGCTTCTGAGGAGGCCACAGACAGTGAACTTGCTAAAGATTTTAAGGAATTTATTTTAAATATGTTTAAAGAGATAAAGTTTTATCAAAAGAATTAGAGGAATGCCAGTAAATATATAGAAATTATAAAATAATGTTAAATATAAATTCTGGACCAAAATAACTAAAATGAAAATTAAGTACAGAAGCTCAACAACAGATTTGAACTGGCAGAGAATCTTGAAGCATAAGCTAATGCATTCTGAAGAAAAGAAGGAATAAAGAAAAAGGAAGAGAGCCTCAGAAACCTGTGAGACACCATCAAGTGTACCAACACATGCAAAATGTGTGTCCCAAAAAGAAAAGTGAAACAGAAAGGATCAGAAAGAATACTTGAAAAGATGATGACAAAACATTCTCAAATTTGGAGGCAAACATTCATCTGCATGCCCAAGAAGATCAAAGAACTCCAAGTATACTAAACTCACAAAGATCCATATATGGAAACATCACAGTCAAATTGTTAAAATCCAAAGACAAAAGGAGAATCTTGAAGGTAGCAAAAGAAAAGCAATGTGTCACCTAAAAGAAATCCCTAAATTTTACTGTTTTCTCACCAGAAACCATGGAGGCCAAGAAGCATTGAGGTAACGTATTCAAAGTCCTTAAATAAGAATATTATCAACCAACAATATGTTTAGCAAAGCTGTTCTTTAAAAATGAAAGTTAAATTAAATGTTTCCAGTAAATAAAAACTAAGAATTTGTTGCTTGCAAATGTGCCCTGCAAGTTATATTATTAGGAGTCTTCCAGGATGAAATGAAAAATAACAAAAGTTGATTTTAAGGGGGAAAAAGTCAGCATTATTAAAACTAACTATACTTAGCAGAATAAAGAGTGAAGGTACAAAGTACTAAAAACATGAATAGAAGAGGATACGTGACAAATAAAATTGAATATAAGGAAATACTATGAATAATTGCATGCCAGCTAATCAAAAAAATCTACATGAATTTTAAAATAATTTTTATTGGAGTATAGTTGATTTGCAATGCTGTGTTTGTTTTAGGTGTATAGTAAAGTGAATTAGTTATATACATACATACAGGCACTCTTTTTTAGATTTTTTTTCCCATATAGGTTGTTACACTATTGAGTAGAGTTTCCTATGCTGTACAGTCCTTAAGTGTTAGTCACTCAGTCATGTCTGACTCTTTGTGACCCCATGGACTGTAGCCTGCCAGGCTGCTCTGTTCATGGAATTCTCCAGGCAAGATACTGGAGTGGGTAGCCATTCCTTTCTCCAGAGGATCTTCCCCATCCAGGGATCAAACCTGGGTCTCTTGAATTGCAGGCAGATTTTTACACTTTGAGCCACTAGGGAAGATGTATACAGTCCTTATTAGTTATCTATTTTATATATAGTAGTGTGCATATATCAATCCCAATTTCCCAATTTATCCCTCCTCCCCATCTCCCTGGTAACAATAAGTTTGTTTTCTACATCTGTGATTCTATTTCTGTTTTGTTAATAGGTATAATTGTACCTTTTTTTTTTTTTGGATTCCATATTTAAGTGATATCATGATAGTTGTCTTTCTCTGTCTCACTTACTTCATTCAGTATGACAATCTCTTAAGTCCACCTATGTTGCTGCAGATGATGTTACTTTGTTATTTTTATGGCTCAGTAATATTCCATTGTATATATATACATATACATATATGTATATACACACCACATCTTCTTTATCCATTCTGCTGTCCATGGACAGTTAAGTTGCTTCCATGTCTTGTTTATTGTAAATAGTGCTGTAATGAACATTGGGATGCATGTATCTTTTTGATTTATGGTTTTCTCTGGATGTACGCCCAGGAGTGGGATTGCTGGATCTTATGGTAATTCTATTTTTCAGTTTTTTAAGGAACCTCCATACTGTTCTCCATAATGGTTATACCAATTTACATTCCCACCATCAGTGTAGGAAGAGTTCCCTTTTCTCCACACCCTCTCCTGCATTTATTGTTTGTAGATCTTTTTCAAGATGGCCATTCTGATTGATGTGAGGTGATACCTCATTATAGCTTTGATTTGCATTTTTCTAATAATTAATGATGTTGAGAATCTTTTCATGTGCTTTTTTGCCATCTATATGTCTTCTTTGGAGAGATATCTATTTAGATCTTCTACCCATTTTTTGACTGGATTATTAGCTTTTTGATATTGGATTGCATGAACTGTTTGTATATTTTGGAGATTGATCCTTTGTTGGTCACTTTGTTTGCAAATATTTTCTCCCATTCTGAGGAGTATCATTTCATTTTGTTTATGGTTTCCTTTGCTATGCAAAACCTTTTAAGTTTAGGTCCCATTTGTTTATTATTGTTTTTATTTTTTTTACTTAAGAGGTGGATTCAAAAAGATATTGTTGCAATTTATGTCAGAGAGTGTTCTACCTATGTGTTCCTCTAAGAGTTTTACATTGTTTGGCCTTAACTTTAGGTCTTCAATCTCCTTTGAGTTTATTTTTGTGTATGGTGGAGTATACACCATACACAAGGGATTTAGGGAGTATTCTAATTTCATTCATTTACATGTAGCTGTCCAGTTTTCCCAGCACCACTTATTGAAGAGACTGCACTACAGGTGCATGGATTTATCTCTGCACCTTCAATCCTGTTACACTAATCTACATTTTTGTTTTTGGGCCAGAACCAAAGATTTTGATTAATGTAGCTTTGTAGTATAATCTGAAGTCAGGAAGCCTGATGCCTTCAGCTCCATTTTTCTTTCTCAAGATTGCTTTGGCTATTAAGGGTTGATGGAGAGATATACTATGTTCTTGGATTGGAAGAATCAATATTGTCAAAATGACTATCCTATCCAAAGGAATCTAAAGATTCAAAGTAATACCTATCAAATTACCAATGACATTTTTCATAAGTTAGAACAAAAATTTGTAATGTATGGAAATACATGCATTTTTAAAAATACACAAGCTATGAAGACTTTGGGATTGGAATGAAAACTTTGTCGTGAAGATCTTTTTGGTACAGTTCTTCTGTGTAGATCATGGCATCTGGCCCCATCACTTCATGGGAAATAGATGGGGAAACAGTGGGAACAGTGTCAGACTTTATTTTTGGGGGCTCCAAAATCACTGCAGATGGTGACTGCAGCCGTGAAATTAAGAGACGCTTACTCCTTGGAAGGAAAGTTATGACCAACCTAGATAGCATGTTGAAAAGCACAGACATTATTTTGCCAACAAGTCCCTCTAGTCAAGGCTATGGTTTTTCCAGTGGTCATGTATGGATGTGAGAGTTGGACTGTGAAGAAAGCTGAGCACCAAAGAATTGATGCTTTTGAACTGTGGTGTTGGAGAAGACTCTTGAGAGTCCCTTGGCCTGCAAGGAGATCCAACCAGTCCATTCTAAAAGAGATCAACCCTGGGTGTTCTTTGGAAGGAATGATACTAAAGCTGAAACTCCAGTACTTTGGCCACCTCATGCGAAGAGCTGACTCACTGGAAAAGACTCTGATCCTGGGAGGGATTGAGGGCAGGAGGAAAAGGGGACGACAGAGGATGAGATGGCTGGATGGCATCACCGACTTGATGGACATGAGTTTAAGTGAACTCCAGGAGATGGTGATGGACAGGGAGGCCTGGCGTGCTGCGATTCATGGGGTCTCAAAGTGTTGGACACTACTGAGTGACTGAACTGAACTGAACTGATGAAGACTAATTCACAAAGAAAAAGAAAATCTGAATTAGACCTATAACAAGTAAAGAGGTCCCACTTGACATTTAAAAAACTCCACTAAGCACAGCTCAGGCCCAGATGGCTTCATTGGTACATTCTATCAAATATGTGAAGAATTAACACCAATCATTCAAAAACTTCCAAAACAGAAGAAGAAAGACTACTTCCCATCTCATTTTAAGAGGTCAGTTTTACTCCTAATAGCAAAAACAAAGACATTATATTTTTTTAAAAAGCCACAGACCAGTACTTTTTCTTAATATAAATACAAAAATGCTCAACAACACACTAGCAAACCAAATCCAGCAGCATATAAAAATGAGTATACATAAAGACCAAGTAAGATTTATCCAAGGAATGAAAGGTTGTGTCAGCATATGAAAATGTAAAAATTGATCAATGTAGCATGTGATATTGGAGAAGGAAATGGCAACCCACTCCAGTGTTCTTGCCTGGAGAATCCCATGGATGGAGAAGCCTGGTAGGCTACAGTCCATGGGGTTGCTAAAAGTCAGACACGATTGAGCTACTTCACTTTCACTTTCATGCACTGGAAAAGGAAATGGCAACCCACTCCAGCATTCTTGCCTGGAGAATCCCAGGGACAGAGGAGCCTGGTGGGCAGCCATCTCTGGGATCGCACAGAATTGGACACGACTGAAGCGACTTAGCAGCAGCAGCAGCAGCATGTGATATTACTAGAATAAAAGACATAATCTTATGTGCTTTTATGATAAAATAATGACCATACAAAAAATAGAAGCGAATTTTCTCAACCTTACAGAGGATATCTACAAAAAAACTAACAGCTAAATCTTACTTCATTATGAAAGACTGAATGAGCTCCTCCTAAGATCAGAACAAACAATTTTGTTTTTACCACTTCTATTCAACTTTGTACTGGAGATTTTAAGCAGAGGATTTAGGAGAGGAAAAGAAATTAAAGGATATCTAGATTTTAAAGGAAGATGTAAAACCATATTTATTTGAAGATACATGATCTTGTACTATTAAGCAAGTTCAGCAAGTATTCAGGATACAAGAGCAATAGAAAAGAACCAATTGTAGTAGTATATAGTAGCAATGGACAGTCTATAAATGAAATAATTCAAATTTCAATAACATCCAAAAATAAAGCATTTAGAAATAACTTTCACAAAAAAATGCAAGACCTGTACAATGAAAACTGCAAACACTTTTTGAAAAAAAAGTTTAAAAAATCTAAATACATGGAAAGATATCTCATATTCATGGATTGGAAGACTTAATATTGTTAAAATGACAATGCTCTATTAACTTAGCAGCAAATTCAGTGCTTACTTATCAAAATAGTAGATGCTTTGCTTTTCAAAAATTAGTAAACTGCTTAAAAAATTCATCTGGAACTTCAAGGGACCCAATAACCAAACAATATTGGACAAAGAGAACAAATTTGAGCATTTCCACATTTCAAAACATACTACAAAGCTATTGTAATTAAGATTGTGTAAAACAGAAATAAGGAGAGTCTTGTAGGTCAACAGAATAGAATTGAATATAATTTATACGACAACAAATTAAATAACCTAGATGCATACAACCTACCAAGATAAATCATGAAAATATAGGAAATTTGAACAGACCAGTAATGAGTAAGATGATTGAAACAGTAATAAAGCAACTTCTCAACAAAGGAATGTCCAGTACCAGATGGTTTCATTAGTAAATTCTACCAAACATTTTATAAATCAAGGCCAATCCTTTTCAAATTCTTTGAAATATATCAGAGGAGAGAACACTTCCACAACCATGTTATGAGGTCAACATTACCCTGATATCAAAGCCATGTAAGGATACTACAAAAAAGAAAACTACAAGCCAGTAGCACTAATGAATATAGATGCAGAAATCATTATTGATTTCTTGAATATTGACTCTTGAATAACATGAATTTGAGCTGTGTGTGTCCATTTATATGTGGAATTTTAAAGATAAATACAGTATGACAATACAGGAGTGGGAAGACCCTGAGCTCACCTCTCACAGACACACCAAAATTACAACTGTTTACAGAGCAACTATTGATGAGAAAGACTGAAATCTACCAGAAAAGATTTTCTACAACTTAAGGTATAAATAAGGAACCACAGCAAGATTGGGCTTCCCTGGTGGCTCAGATGGTAAGGAACCTGCCTGCAATGCGGGAAACCTGGGTTCAGTCCCTGGGTCAGGAAGATACCTTGGAGGAGGGCATGGCAACCCACTCCACTATTCTTGCCTGGAGAATCCCCATGGACAGAGGAGCCTGGCAGGCTACAGTTCATGGGGTCACAAAGAGTTGGATATGACTGAGCGACTAAGCACAGCAGAGCACATACGTGGCACAGCAAGATTGGTAGCAGGAGTGGAGTCATAGTATAGTCAACATTTATAAACAGGAGAATAATTACAATTGCAGAGGTTTTCCCCAAGGAATGAGTGGTCTGATCACTACATTGTGTTCTCCAGAACAGAGGTCCTACACCAGAAGGATGAGCCCCCAGATCACTGGGCTAGTAGAGCTTACTTTTGGGAGACCCAGAAGGCTGTGAGAAATAGACTCCAGTCTTAAAGAATGCACACAAAATCTCACATGCTCCAGGACCCAGAGCAGGAGTAATTTGAAAGGAGCTTGGGTCACACCTACTTGGTGATCTTGAAGAATCTCCTGAAGAGGCAAGAGGCAATAGGAGCTCACCCTGATGAAACAGACACTTGTTGCAGCCATTTTTGAGAGCTCTGTCACTTTCTACCATGTGGACACTGACATTTGCAAGCACAATTTTTGAATCCTCCCTCTAGTTTTTTAGCCTTGGAACAAGCCACACTTCCACCCACCAGCCTGTAGACACTAGTACTAGGATGCCTCAGGCCAAGCAACTAGCTGAGTGGGAATACAGCCCCATCTACCAACAAACAGGCTGCCTTAAGACACCCTGAGCCCACAGCCACTGTTGGACATAACCTTGTCCACCAGAGGGCCCACGATCCAGCTCCACACACCAGTACACAGGCACTAGACTTGGGACCCCCAGGATCCTCTGGAGCCAGTGAACCCAGGACCCAGCTCTGGCTACTAGTGAACAAGCATCAGCTCTAGGACATCCTGGGTCCCAGCCCAGCCCACCAGAAAGCTGGCTCTAGACTCGGGACCAGCCTTACCCACCAGTGGGCAGTCACTGCCTCAGGACTCTGGGCCCCCAACACTAATTCCAGGACCACTATAATCCTGAAGCCTGGTGTAGCAGGACCCAGCCCACCCACTAACAGGCTAGTGCCAACTCCAAGACACCATGGGCTCCATAGCCAGCTGACCTGAGATCAGACTCCACCCACCAGTAAACTGATATAAGCTTTGCGACACCCTGGATCCTACAGCCAGCTATGTCAGAACATGGCCCCACCCACCAGTAGTCTGACATCAGCTCTGGAGCCCTTGGGCCCTGTAATCAGAGACCCCAGGACACAGTTCTACTCACCAGCTGACTAGCACTAGGCCCAGGACATGGCTTTACTCACCAGTGGGCAGGCATGTTTCCTAGGATCTGGATTCTGACCCTACCCATCAGCAGGCAGTCACCATCCCCAGGACCCCCCAGTCCTTGGCCCTAAACAGAAATAAGCCATTTCTAGTGCTGGGGCACCTTGGGCTCCTCAGCCAGCAGTCCCCAGATCTAACCGCACCCACCAGGTGGCTGACACCAGCTTTGGGACATCTTGGGCCCTGCAACAAAGGACCTCAAGACCCAGATCCAAACACCAGTGAGATGACACTAGCACTGGGACACCCTAGGCCTTGGCTTTTCCCACTAGCAGACTGGTACCAGCCCTGGAACCCCTGAGCCAAACCTCACCAGCAGGCCAACATCAGCTCTGAGATATCTTGGTCTCCTCAGCCAGCCAAATCAGGATCCAGCCCAATTCATCAGTAGGCCAACACCAGCTTTGGGACACCTCAGAACTTTCAGCCAGATGTGTCAGTACTGATCCACCAGCCATCCAGTGCTGGATCCAGGAATAATGGCTCCACAACAGAACCCACCTCAGAACATGACTTTGTCCACCAGTGAGCTAGCATTAGCCCCACGACTACCCAGGGATCCACAGCCCAATGCCTCATGACCTGGTCCTGCCAAACAATGGTCAGCAGACTCCACACAAGGCAGGTCCTGGTAGCCAACTAGATTAGTGGCCAGCCACACCTACCAGACTGCCCACAGTAGTCAGCCCACCACAACAGAAGGAAGGAACTGAAGCCCACATATAGCATATAGCTTTAGTGACCAGAGGGGAGTATGCTGCTGGGATGCTTAAGATGTCTTCTATAAAAGATACCTTCTTCAAGATCAGGAAATGTAACAAACCTACCAGATACTTAGAAATAAAACAGCAGATTAAGCAAAATGAGGAGACATGGGAACAAGTTCCAAAAGAAGGAACAAATTAAAGCCCCAGAAGAAGAACTAAATGAAGGGGCTATCTCCCTGATAAAGAGTTCAAGATATTTTAAAGGTAGTCAAAGAACTTGAGGGTAAAATGGATGACTGGAATGAGAACATTGAGAAATTGAGGAAACAGTCCCATTTATAATAACATCACAAATAGTAAAATGCCTATGAGTAAATCTAACTAAGGAGGTAAAAGATATGTACTTGGAAAACTATAAGACCCTGATGGGAAGATATATCTTGTTCGTGGTTTGGAAGAATTAACAGTTAAAGTGACCATATTATTCAAGGCAATCTAAAGATTCAGTCTAATCCCTATCAAAATATCAATGGCCTTTTCCACAGAGCTAGAATAGTTAAAAAATTTGAATTAAAACACAAGAGACCATGAATAGCCAAAACTATCTTGAGAAAAAAGAACAAAGCTGGAGACACCACATTCCTAGATTTCTAACTGTTCTACAAAGCTACAGTAATCAAAGCAGTATGGTACTATCACAAAATAGACCTATAGATTAATGGAACAGAATACAGTACCCAGAAATAAAGCCACACACTTTAACCTACAGCAAAGGAGGAAAGAATATATAATGGGGAAAAGAATCTCTTCAATAAGTTGTGTTAGGAAAAACTAGACAGCTCCATGTAAAAGAGATTAGACATTTTTTCACATCATATAAAAAATAAAGGAAAAATGAATTAAAGACCTAAATGTAAGACCTGAAACCATAAATTTCCTATAAAAGACATAGGCAGAATACTTTTTGATATGAATCATGGCAAAGTATTTTGAATCAGCTTCATAACGCAAAGAAAGAAAGAAAGAAAAAATCCAAAGCAAAATAAACAGACAGTACTTGGTTAATTAAAAGCTTTTTAGCTTTTTCACAGCATGGGAAACCACTAAGAAAATGAAAAGGAACTTACTGCATCGGAGAAAATATTTCCAAATAATATGATCATTAAGGGGTTAATATCCACAATATATAAACATCTCATATGATTCAATATCAAAAAGCAATAAAAAAGAGGAAACCTACAGACACATTTTCTCAAAGAAAATATATATGTCAGTCAAATGAAAAGATGCTCAATATCACTAATCATCAGAGAAATATAGATAAAAGCTACAATAAAATATTACCTCACACATTTCAGAATGGCTATTGCCAAAAGGATGACAAATTACAAACCCTGGTGAGTATATGGAGAAAAGGGAACACTTGTACACTGGTGGCGTACAGTGGTGCAGTCACTGTGGAAAATAATATGGAGGTTCACCTCAAAACTAAAGATGGGACTACCATGTGATTCAACAATTCCACTGCTGGGTATTTATTCAAAGAAAATGAAACACTGTTTCAAAAAGACATATGCATCCTATATATATATATATATATATATATATATATATGGATATATCCCTATATCAGCAGCCCACGAGGCTCCCCCGTCCCTGAGATTCTCCAGGCAAGAATACTGGAGTGGGTTGCCATTGCCTTCTCCAATGCAGGAAAGTGAAAAGTGAAAGCGAAGTCGCTGAGTCTTTTCCGACTCTTAGCGACCCCATGGACTGCGGCCCACCAGGCTCCTCCATCCATGGGATTTTCCAGGCAAGAGTACTGGAGTGGGGTGCCATTGCCTTCTCCACACAGAAATATTACTCAACCAAAAAAGAATGAAATTTTGCCATTTGTAACAACATGGATGGACCTGAAGGTTATTATGCTTAGTGAAATAATCAGATAAAGACAAACAGTGTATGTTATTACCTCTATGTGGAATTTTAAAAATAAAACAAACAAATATAACAAAACAGAAAGAGACTCACAGATATAGAGAACAAACTAGTGGTTACCAGTGGGAAGATGGAAGGGTAGAGGGGCAAGATAGGGTAGGGGATTAAGAGGTACAAACTACTATGTATAAAATAGATATGTTACAAGAACATATTGTACAGCACAGGTATTATAGCCAACATTTTCTAGTAAATTTATTTATTTTTATATTTTTAAAATTTAAATTTATTTATTTTAATTAGAGGTTAATTACTTTACAATATTGTATTGGTTGGAGTATAATCTATAAAGAATTTGAATTACTATGTTGTACATCTAAAACTAACATCATATTGTAAATCAATTATATCTCAATAGAATTTTTTTAAAAATACAGTACTATGCAACTGTGGGCTTCTTAGGTGGCATTACTGATAAAGAATCTGCCTGCCAATGCAGGAGATGTAAGAGATGCAGGTTTGGTCCCTGGGTCAGGAAGATTTCCTGGAGAAGGGAGTGGCAACCTACTCCAGTATTCTTGCCTGGATATTCCCATGGACAGAGGAGCCTGGTGGGCTACAGTCCATATGGTCGCAAAGAGTTGGACATGACTGAAGTGACTTAGTATGAATGCAACTTTGTTGTTAAATATGTGGATGCAGAACCGCAGGTATGGAGTGTTGATTGAAAAGGTATACATGAGGTTTTGACTGTGCAGAGTTTGGCATCCCTAACCCCCATGATGTTTCAAGGTCATCTACACTAGCAAACTGAATTCAACAGCACGTTAGAAGGAAAATGCACCATGATTAAGTAGGATTTATAGCTGGGCTGAAAAGTTGGTTGAAAATACACAAATTAATAAATGTGATACACCACATTAATATAATCAAGGATAAAAATCATATGATCCTCTCAACAGATGCCCAAAAAGCATTTAGAAAACTTTTTCATGATAAAACTTCTCAAGGAGGTGTGTATAGAAAACGTATTTCAGGTCTTCCCTGGTGGTCCAGAAATTAAGACTCTGCCTGCAAATGCCAGGGACACGGGTTCGTTCCCTGATCTAGGAAGATCCCACATGCCTCGGAGCAACTAACCCTGTGTGCTACAACAAAAGAAGCCACCGCAAGGAGAAGCCTGTGCATTGCAACTACAGAGTAGTCCCCACTCACCACAGCTAGAGAAAGCCAGCCCACAGCAATGAAGAACCAGTGCAGCCAAAAATAAACAAATACATCTTTAAAAAAAAAATTAAGACATGTATCTCAACATAATAAAGGCTCTTTATGACAAGTCCAGACCTAACATAATATTTAATGGTGAAAGGTTTAAATATTTTTCTAAGATTAAGAATAAGACAAAGGTGCCCATTGTAACTACTTATATTCAACGTAATACTGGAAGTCCTAGCCAGAGTAGTTAGGCAAGAAAGAAAAGATATTCATATTGAAAAGGAGAAAGTAAAATTGTCTCTGTTTACAGAAACAGATCTATACATAGAAAATTCTAGACTACCAAAAAACTATTAGAACTAATGAACTAATTTAATAATGTTTCACAATATATTATCAATTTACAGAAATCAGTTGTACTTCTATACACTAAAAATAATCTATTTTAAAAAGAAGTAAAGAAAATAAGCCCATTTACAATAGCAGTAAAGGAAATAAAATATTCAGAAATAAACTTAACTAAGTTGGTAAGAGGACTGTATCCTGGAAGCTCTAAGACTTTGGTGAAAGAAATTGAAGAAAGTACAAACAAATGAAAAAAAAAATCCCATATTCATGGAAGAGAAAAATTAATTTTGTTAAAATGCTTGTGCTATTCAAATCCATTTATAGGTTCAATGCAATTTCTATCAAAATTTCAATGGCATTTTTCACAAAAAATAGAAAAAAAAAATCCTAAAACCTGTAAGGAATCACAAAAGATCACAGACAGCCAAAACAATCTTGAGAAAGAAGAACAAAGGGGGAAGCATTATGCTTCAGATTTCAAACTGTATCACAAAGCTATAGCAATCAAAGCAGGATGGTATTGGCTTAAAAACAGACACATATACCAGTGGAACAGAGTCAGGAACCAAGAAATAAATCCATGCGTATAGTCAACTAATATTTGACAAGGGAGCCAAGAGTACTCCCTGTGAAAAAGATAGTCTCTTTAAAAAATAGTGCTGGAGAAACTGGATATTCATACATTAAAGAATGAATTTGTACCCTTATTTTATACCATTTACACAAATTAAACTCGAAATGCATTAAAGTCTTAAATGTAAGACCTAAACTTTTAAGAGTTACAGAATAAAATGTAGGGAAATCATTCCTTGACATTGGTCTTGGCAAATTTTTTCTATATGACACCAAAAGCACAAACAACTAAAGCAGAAATAAACAAGTGGGACTACATCAAACTCAAAAGCTTTTGCACAGCAAAAGAAACAACAAATAGAGTGAAAAGACAACCTATAAGGCGGGCGAAAATATTTGTAAACCCTACAGCTGATAAGGGTTAATATCCAAAATAAATAAGGAATTCATACAAGTCAATAGCAAAACAAAAACCAAATAATCCAATTAAAATGGTTTAAGAAAGATGCTACCATTCAGAAAACTGGGAACAGAATATAAAGGATCTCTCTATCTTATTTCTTAGAATCACATATGAATCTAAAATTATCTCAAGAAGCTTATTTAAAATTTTAAAAAATGGGTAGAGAACCTGAATAGATATTTTTCCAAAGAAGACATGTACATGGACAATCAATACTTTAAAAGGTGGTCAGAATCACTAATCATCAGAGAAATGCAAATTAAAAGTACAATGAGATATGTCACTCTTATTAGAACAACAACAACAAAAAAAAGGCAAAACAAGAGATATCAAGTGCTGGCAAAGAGGTGGGGAAAAAAAGGAGCCCTGCTGCACCTTTGATGGGAGTGTAGATTGAAATTCAGTTCAGTTCAGTCGCTCAGTCGTGTCCGACTGGAAAAGGTCAGTTAGATTGATATTACCACTATGGAAAACAGTCTGGAGATTCTTCAAAAATAATTAAACATATATCTATCATATGAACCAGCAATCTACCTTCTGGGCATATATGCAAAGGAAATGAAATCACTATCTTGAAGATAGTCTTTTATATTCATTGCAGTATTATTCACTATAGCCAAGATGTGGACACAACCTAAGTGTATGTTGGTGGAGGAGTGGATAAAGAAGTTATCACACACACACACACACACACACACACACATAATGGAATATTATTTAGCCTTAAAAATGAAGGGAATCCTGCTACTTGCAACAACATGGATGAGCCTTGATGACATTAAGCTTACTGAAAAAAAAAGTCAGAGAGAGAAAGAAAAGTAATCTCACTTACAGATGTTATCTATAAAAGACAACTCATAGAAACAAAGAGTACATTGTGCTGTGTGTGCTTAGTTGCTCAGTTATGTCTGACTCTGCAATCCCATGGACTATAGCCCATGGACAGGCTCCTCTGTCCATGGGTAGTCTCCAGGCAAGAATACTGGAGTGGGTTTCCATGCCCTCCTTCAGGGGATCTTGCCAATCCAGACATCAAAACCAGGTCTTCTGCATTGCAGACAGATTCTTTACCATCTGAACTACCAGGGAAGCCCAAGAATACTGGAGTGGGTAGCCTATCCCTTCTCCAGGGATCTTCCGGACCCAGGAATTGAACCAGGGTCTCCTGCATTGCAGGTGGATTCTTTACCAGCTGAGCTACCAGGGAAGCCCCCAAAGAGTACACTGGTGCTTGCCAGAGGCCAAGGAGTAGGGAAATGGGGATATGTTGGTCAAAGGGTACAAACTTCAAGTTGTAAAGTAGATAAGTTCTCAGATCATATGCACAACATTGGGTGACTATAGTTAACAATACTTATGGTATATTTGAAAGTTACTCAGAGAGAAAATCATAAAGATTCTTACTACACGCACAGATACACAAAAGGTAACTATGTGAGATAATGAATGTGTTAAGTAACCTTATTATGGTGATCTTTTCACAATATAAGTGTACATCCAATTATCATGTTGAACACCTTCAAATTACATAATGTTATATGTAAATTGCATGTCAGTAAACCTGAAAAAGTTGATCAATCAATAATTCATAAAACTAGTAGAAGAAACAAAAAAATATACTTGAACAACACTATCAACCAACATGTATTACTGATATGTTGAGAAGATGTTGAAAGAAGGGATATCCTGAGGGCATGAATTAAATTTGTGGACTATGGCTACTAATGAATCATGAAGGTGGACAAAATTCCTTATTGACTGTTCAAATAATTAAATCATTAATATGATAGAGAATTTTGTGTAGCAATTCAAAACAGCCCTGGCTAAAGGAGAAGGGTGAATCAATATGCAAAAGCCAGATGATTAGGAAATCAAACAAAGCATAAAACAAGGCACAGAGGAAATGACAGAAAAGCAACGTTTAAAGAAATACTCTCAATAATTGAACATGAAGATTTGGAGAAGAATCTTTAGTTCTTATTGTCATGGGTGTACCTAGCTCACTTGAGGAAATGAAGCTATATCTTGGATATGCTAAGAACTATGTCTGCTGCAGAGATAGGAGAGAAGGAGTTGTGGGTGCATGAATGATTAACAATAAAAGCTTAAACAAAGAAAGTAACTGAGGGAATGGAGAAACTGGAATGTGAGAAATACTAAGGAGAAATATTAAGAACAGGTTATGTTGATTTGCTATGGGAAGTAAGAGAAGGAGTCTAAAATAATCCTCAAACTTTTTGGGGGTATATGGGAGATGCTGTTACTTTGAGAACACATTTGAGAAACAAAAGTGTAGGAGGAGGGAAAAATGGAAAAGAGAGAAAGGTGATGAGAACAATCTTGGTGAGATGGCATTTGAAATATACATACCCAACATTCATCTCAATACAGTTTAAGCTAGAGATCTGGATAGATAATCTAATAGCAATAAATAGAAGTATTTATTTGAGATTCATCCGTAGATAGATTTTAAGATATTTCTGTGGATGAAGTAATCCAGGAAAAGTGTATAAGCAATTGGAATGGACAGGATGCTAGGAAGAGTGAGAGTAAAGTGGAAAATGAATTGGATAGGAGCAGACAGAAAGATGGAAGAAAAGAAAACCAAAGAAAACTGATGTAGAATGCAAAGGATGAGAGAATTAGGAAAGCATCTTCCATTGTTTCAAATGACACAGGGAGAGCTAGAGTTGGAAACATAGTTCTTAAAATTTGGTCCATGGGTACCTCAATGTCTCTAAGAATATCAGTGGTTTTGTGAAGTCAAACTATTTCCATAATAATACTAATATTTTATTTGCTGTTTTCACTGTGTAGTTACATGCTGCAAAATAATGGTGAGTAAAACTGCTGATTTGTTGTTGTTCAGTCACTTATGCGTATCTGACTCTTTGTGGCCCCATGGACTGCAGAACACCAGGCTGATACCTTAGCATGAAGTCAAGCTAGTGATACTGAATTGTAAAAGTAGTCCTTGTATTGCTTACCACCACATACTTTCAGCGGGGGAAAAAGCCAATTTTACTTAAGAATGCCTTTGATGAAGCAGTAGAAACAAATATTAATTTTATGAAATTTTGACCCTTTTAATAATCCATGTGATGAAATGGAAGTATTCATAGAGCACTTCTGTTGCATATTGACATAAGATGGTTGCTTTGCGGAAAAGCACTTCAACAATTGTTAGAATTGGAAGATAAACTAGCCTTTTTTCCCATGGAATAACATTTTCATTTGAAAGATGACTGCAAGACACACTAGGGTTATTCATACTTGGATAACTGGCAGATATTTCCTCAAAGATGGATGAGTTGAATCTGTTGCGTCAAGAAAAAGGAAATGGTATTTGCTACCATGATAAAGCTTGAGCTTTCAGGTGAATATTGGAACTTTGAGAAACTTGTATCTGTCCAGGAAAGTGATACTTTCTCTATGTTTAGAGTGCTTTCTGATAAGATTGGTAGGAATTATTAATGCATATGATTTTTAGTATTGTATCAACATTTTAAAAATCTGCACAACTCAGTGAAATAATTTTCCAAAATATCTATACTTGATGTTATTAAAGAAAGCATGGATAAAATATTCTTCAAAATGCAAGACAAATTAGTGGATTTTAATGTAACAGCATATGAAAAGTTCAGTGATATGGCTTCCGATTCCACACTGCAACTAAACTTAAGAAACTACCACTTACTGAATTTTAGTGTAGTGTCAAAAAAAAAAAATAGTGTCCACTATTATCTGAAAATATTATTAAAACATTTTACTGTATTGAAGCTATCTATCTGGAATGAGGTTATATATTTTATTTACATAATTTAACCAAAGCAGCTCATTACAACAGATTAGATGCAGTAGCAAAGATGAGAATCTAACTGTCTTCTAAGCCAGAAGATAAAGAGATTTGAAAAAAGTTTGACAATGCTACTCTATTCACTAATTTCATTTCTTTGGAAAATATAGCTATTTTTCATAGAGCTATGTTATTTATGTTAACATGTATTAGGTTTAATATTTTTAAATAAATCCACACATAATTTAAATTGTTCTCAATTTAAATTTATAGACAGATATATATCTATTTCTAAATAAATATAATTCATATAAACAAAAGTTCTTTTGGATCTTGAATAACATTTAAGTGTGTACAGAAATCCTGAGACCAAAAGCCTTGATAAGTAACAATTATTTAATAAATGATTAAGAAGTCACTAATGAATTCACAGAGACAGTTTCAGTAGAGTGACAAACTTGCAAGATTAATTCTTATGAGATAGATTATAGTGATAAGGAGGACATAAGAGTGACTATATAATAAGATTGCTGTATGGTCTGAGAGACAGCATGGCCATAACCTAGAAAGTATTTTTTTTTTAATTCAGTTGTTTATTTCTTCTAAATTTATAGACAGACCCCTATCAAAATACAAACAAGCTTTTAAAATGAAAGTAAAGCTAATGTTAAAGCTCATAGGGAAAATTAAACATCTTGGAATTTCTAGACAAGCTCTGAAAAGCAAGAGCAATGAATGGCGATTAATTATATCAGATGATAACATTTATTATAAAACTTTCATAATTAAAACAGTGTGGAATTAACACACAAAGAGATACACTAATAGGATAGAATATAAACTTCAGAGATAGGCCCAGATATGTAAGAAAATTTCACATGCTATAAAGATGGCATCATATATCAGAGTAGATAGACTTTTTAAATAACAAGCATGAGACAAATGAATGGTTATATGGAAGGAGATAAAATTAAATGGATATCTCACCACAGATAAACATTAACTCCAAATGGATTGGGGGCCTAAATGTAAAAAAATGAGGAAAACATAAGTAATTTATTATTTAACCTGACTATGAGAAGAGAATATATAACTACACCTGAACATAGAAAGGAAATTTGATTGATAAAATGAACTGCAAATTAATAATAATAATTTTGCTTGGCAAAAGCACCATGAGATATAGCAATAGCAAATACAGTATTTTCATTTACATGTGAAATGTGTATTATTTTTTGATGTAAAAAGAGTTTCAAAATTGAGAATTAAAGATATGAAAAACAGAACAATGAGCAAAACACACACTTTGTGAAAAACTGAATTAATAGTGACAAACATAAAAATAAGCTCAACTTCAGCTATAATAAAATAGTTAAAACTGTACTTAGATAGCATATCTCACCTATTAGATTGGCAAAAATTTTAAGTTTTAAATTACACTTCATTAACAAGATTTTGGGCAAATCCGCTCTCTTAGAAGTAAAAAAATCAGCTCAACTGCTAATGAAATGTATATGTGTACATTTATCTCTTGATA
Organism: Bos mutus; assembly: GCF_027580195.1. Taxonomy (NCBI): domain Eukaryota; kingdom Metazoa; phylum Chordata; class Mammalia; order Artiodactyla; family Bovidae; genus Bos; species Bos mutus. The sequence goes on from NC_091646.1 coordinate 52,238,743, forward strand.
AATCAACTCTGCTTCTTGGAATTTTTGCTGAAATTAAACTTCCAAAAATATGAAACACACAGAGTTAGAGAGAGAATGGTATGAACATTATTTCTGGTGTAATTATTGGTAATTGCAAAATATTAGAAACAACTTAAATACTCACATTACACAGGAGATTGATTAAATAAATTATGATATATCTGTAAAATACAGTCCTAATGAGTATTAGGAAAATGAATTAAATAGAGTGTATAGATCATTTACATGATATCTGGGTTTACATCTACCATCTTCCTATGAATTGATAGAGAGTGATTCCCAGGACATATTACCAAGTAAAGAACAGCAAAGTGTTAACATGTATGTAATATTTTATCTTTTATTTAAGAAAGGATAAACAGAAATATGTATATAGTTTTTTTTTGCAAAAATAAACTTCAAAGTATATTCCAGAAATCAGTGAATGGGTTAACCAAAAGAGAAAAGAAAGAGTGACATTTCTCTGAGTATACCATTTGCATACTTTCGACTTTTGGAACATTATATTAAGGTGTTTTTTTCTTTTTAAGTTTTTACATATTAAAAACCTCTGAGGTTTTATGTATTAAAAAACAAAGGCAACAAGATAGGGTAAATCAATACTGAATGTATACAGAAACCAAAGCAATCCGTAACTGTAAAGAACTGGTAACAGAACCACATAGAAGAAAAAAATTCATCCTAATTCTAGCAGTTTGGACACAAAGCTTTGACCTATATCCTCAGTGGGAAACATTCTAGAGATAGAAAATATTGTAATGCAATTATAAATGTAGCATTTTATTTACTGAGTGTTATGAGGATAGCAATTCTGAAATGAATTTTTATATTGCAGGATTTAGAAAATATAAATAGCAAATAAATATACTTTTATTTATTGATGCTTTTGAGGACCACATTACTCACTGTGAGAAAAATGAGGAATAAAAAGGAATTGGGAAAGTAGTGGATGAGTCTTGTGTTACTGGATAGGAATTAAAGGCATAGATATATAGAAGTAAACATATCCTAGTAGCAATGACTATACCAAGATTTCTTATTGGTTTATAAAACATCTGACCACTAAAAAAAGGTGGGGGGTTTCTTGTATGAAATAACTGATTTCAAAACTGGGACATAGAAAACAGAAGGTAAACCTGGTAAAATCATTGGCAGAAAGTAAGGAAATGCTCAGAGTACTGATGGAACATATCAAAGGGGTTCTCATTGGACAAATCTGGGGTGACTTGGGCATCAAAATAATTAAGGATAAGAATGAATTGAAGATGGCAGAGGAATAGGACAGGGAGACCACTTTCTCCCCCACAAATTCATCAAAAGAACATTTAAACGCCAAGTAAATTCCACAAAACAACTTCTGAATGCCGGCAGAGGACATCAGGCACCCAGAAAAGCAGCCCATTGTCTTCAAAAGGAGGTAGGAAAAAACATAAAAGACAAAAAAGGAGACAAAAGAGGGATGAACGGAGCTCTGTCCCAGGATCAGATCAGATCAGATCAGATCAGTCGCTCAGTTGTATCCAACTCTTTGCGACCCCATGAATCGCAGCACGCCAGGGAAGGGAGTCTTAAAAAGAGAGAAGTTTCCAAACACCAGGAAACAGGGAGGAAAAATAAATAAACAATTAAAAAACACAGATTAGGAGCCCAACAGTAACTCCCCCAGTGGAGAAGAAGCACAGACGCCTGCACCCGCCACTAGCAATTGGGGGCTGGGCAGGGAGGAGCGGGCTACATTGCTTAGAGTAAGGAACTGGCCTGAATGCCCTGAGCGCTATCTGAGCGAACTAACTTGGGCTATCAAACCAGACTGTGGGATAACTACCACGTGAAAAGCCAGCCCTAACCTAAGACACCGCCAGGCCCGCGCACAGAACAAAGGACTGAACAGAGATAGCCGGCTGCAGACCATCCCCCTCTGGTGACAGGCAGCCACAGCTGGAAGGGGGCAATTGCAGCCCCAGAGAGACATTATCTACAAAACTGTAAGCAGGCTTCTTTGCTAACTAAGACTTCTTGGGGTTCTGAACGGTCAACATCCTCCTGAGAAGGTGTGCCGGTTGTACACCCAGAAAACTGAGCGGCGGGGAGGCGATAAGTTGCAGTGACTGCGCTCGCCAAACACCTCATCATCTGAGCTGCTCGGACCTGGGAAGGGCACAAAACGCAGGCCCAACTGAGTCTGCTCCTCTGAGGACTACCCGAGTGCCTGAACCTGAGCGGCTTAGACCTGGGAGGTGCATGCAGCCCAGGGCCAGCCTCGGATGGTTCCCGGCGGAGCAACCTAGATAGAGCCTGAGCAGTGTGGGCAGGGAGGGTGCACGCGCCGTGAGCGGGGGCAGGCCCAGTGTGGCTGAGGCACTGCGAGCACACGCCAGTGTTATTTGTTTGCAGCATCCCTCCCTCCCCACAGCGTGACTGAACAAGTGAGCCAAAAAAAAAAAAAAAGTGTCCAGCACTGCCCCCTTTGTGTCAGGGTGGAAATCAGACACTGAAGAGACCAGCAAACAGAAGAGGCTAAAACAGAGGGAACCACCTTGGGAGCCACAGGTGCAATAGATTAAAACCCTGTCTTTAGTACCGACTACATAGGAAGGGGACTATAGATCTTGAGAAATATAAGCTGGACCAAGGAACTAGCCAAAAATGAACTGACCCCACAATACCCACAACACCAGAGAAAGTCCTAGATATAATTTTACTATTTTTACGATCATTTTTCCTTTTTTTTTAATTTTTTAAAAAAATTTTAAGTCCTCTATTATTCCTTTAATTTTCGCCTTTATAACCTACTATTACTTTGCAAAAAAAAAGACCCTATTTTTTTAAAAGCAAACTTCACATATATATTTTTTATAATTTTGTGACTTTGTTTTTTTTTTTTTTTTTTTTTTTCTTTTCGTTAACATTGTATCTCTGAAATTCCAAACTCTACTCTAGATTTTTAATTTTTGATTTTTGGTATTCATTATCAATTTTGTACCTATATATATATATATATATATATATTTATAATTTTTGTGACTTTTTTTTCTTTATTTTTCTTCTTCTTTTCTTTAACATGCTATTTTTTGAAATTTCAAGCTCTACTCTAGATTTTTAAATTTTGCTTTTTGGTATTTGTTATCCATTTTGAACCTATATTTTCTTTATAATTTTTGTGACTTTGTTTTTTCTCTCTCTCTCTCTTTCTTTCTCTTCTTCTTCTCTTTAACATTGTATTCTTGAAATTCCGAACTCCACTCTAGATTTTTAATTTTTTCTTTTTGGTACTTATTATCAATTTTGTACCTTTAAGAACCCAATCTTCAGTACCCATTTTTACTTGGGAGCGAGATTACTGGCTTGACTGTTCTCTCCCCCTTTAGACTCTCCTTTTTCTCCACCAGGTTGCCTGTGTCTCCTCCCTAACCCCTCTCTGTTCTACCCAACTCTGTGAATTTCTGTGTGTTCCAGACGGTGGAGAACACTTAGGAAACTGATTACTGGCTGGATCTGTATCTATCCTTTTCATTCCCCCCTTTTATCCTCCTGGCCACCTCTGTCTCCTTCCTCCCTCTTCTCTTCTCTGTATAACTCTGTGAGCATCTCTGAGTGGTCCAGTTGTGGAGTGCACATAAGGAAATGATTACTGGCTAGCCTGCTCTCTTCTCTATTGATTCCACCTCATCTCATTTGGGTCACCTCTAACTCCCTCCTCCCTCTTTTCCATGTAACTCTGTGAACCTCTCTGGGTGTCAATCACTGTGGACAAACTTTTCATCTTTAGCCTAGATGTTTTATTAATGGTGTTGTATAGAAGGAGAAGTTTTGAGACTACTGTAAAAATAAGACTGAAAACCGGAAGCAGGAGGCTTAAGTCCAAACCCTGACTCCAGGGAACTCTTGACTCCAGGGAACATTAATTGACAGGAGCTCATCAAAAGCCTCCATACCTATACTGAAACCAAGCACCACACAAGGGCCAACAAGTTCCAGAGCAAGATATACCAAGCAAATTCTCCAGCAACACAGGAACACAGACCTGAGCTCCAATTTACAGGCTGCCCAAAGTTACTACAAAACCATAGACATCTCATAACTCATCACTGGACACTTCATTGCACTCTAGAGAAAAGGAATCCAGCTCCACCCACCAGAACACCGACACAAGCTTCCCTAACCAAGAAACCTTGACAAGCCACCTGTATAAACCCACACACAGTGAGGAAACGCCACAATAAAGAGAATGCCACAAACTGCCAGAATACAGAAAGGACACCCCAAACTCAGCAATATAAACAAGATGAAGAGACAGACGAATACCCAGCAGGTAAAGGAACAGGATAAATGCCCACCAAACCAAACAAAAGAGGAAGAGATAGGGAATCTACCTGATAAAGAATTCCAAATAATGATAGTGAAAATGATCCAAAATCTTGAAAGCAAAATGGAATCACAGATAAATAGCCTGGAGACAAGGATTGAGAAGATGCAAGAAAGGTTTAACAAGGACTTAGAAGAAATAAAAAAGAGTTAATATATAATGAATAATGCAATAAATGAGATCAAAAACACTCTGGAGGCAACAAATAGTAGAATAATGGAGGCAGAAGATAGGATTAGTGAATTAGAAGATCGAATGGTAGAAATAAATGAATCAGAGAGGAAAAAAGAAAAAAGAATTAAAAGAAATGAGGACAGTCTCAGAGACCTCCAGTACAATATTAAACGCTACAACATTCAAATCATAGGAGTCCCAGAAGAAGAAGACAAAAAGAAAGACCATGAGAAAATACTTGAGGAGATAATAGTTGAAAAGTTCCCTAAAATGTGGAAGGAAATAATCACCCAAGTCCAAGAAACCCAGAGAGTCCCAAACAGGATAAACCCAAGGCAAAACACCCCAAGACACATATTAATCAAATTAACAAAGATCAAACACAAAGAACAAATATTAAAAGCAGCAAGGGAAAAACAACAAATATCACAAAGGGAATTCCCGTAAGAATAACAGCTGATCTTTCAATAGAAACTCTTCAAGCCAGGAGGGAATGGCAAGACGTACTTAAAGTGATGAAAGAAAATAACCTACAGCCCAGATTACTGTACCCAGCAAGGATTTCATTCAAGTATGAGGGAGAAATCAAAAGCTTTACAGACAATCAAAAGCTGAGAAAATTCAGCACCACCAAACCAGCTCTCCAACAAATACTAAAGTGAGAGAGTCATTTCCTAAGCAGGTTGATAAAGAGTCTAGGGGTCCCCAAGGAGAGAGGGGTCTGGAATTCTCAAGGAGGAAGAAAGGACAAACTTTTTTTCCTTTCTCCACATTCCTTAGGATTATATAACAATAATGTATCCTGCCTAAACACAGTCTTTGGATTAAACCTTCTGTTATCTTAAAATGTAAATTATGGGAGTAGGTCTGATGAAGTCTTCACAACCTCCAGACATTCTTTGGATTATATAACTTCATGGTTAACACTAGCAAGCGGGTACTCTTTCTGCCCCCTTCTGATGCCTATGTCAGAAGCTTTCTCTATTTCTTTATACTTTAATAAAACTTTACTACACAAAAGCTCTGAGCGATCAAGCCTCGTCTCTGGCCCCAGATTGAATTCTTCTCCTCTGGGGGTCAAGAATACCGGTGTCTTTGTGTGATTCAACAACAACCTTTCAAAAGGATATTCTCTAGACAGGAAACACAAAAAGGGCGTATAAACTCGAACCCAAAAGAATAAAGTAAATGGCAACAGGATCATACGTATCAATAACTACCTTAAACGTAAATGGGTTGAATGCCCAAACCAAAAGACAAAGACTGGCTGAATGGATACAAAAACCAGACCCCTATATATGTTGTCTAACTCAATGAAACTAAGCCATGCCTGTGGGGCAACCCAGGATGGGCGGGTCACGGTGGAGAGATCTGACAGAATGTGGTCCACTGGAGAAGGGAATGGCAAACCATTTCGGTATTCTTGCCTTGAGAACCCCATGAACAGTATGAAAAGGCAAAATGATAGGATACCGAAAGAGAAATTCCTCAGGTCAGTAGGTGCCCCATATGCTACTGGATATCAGTGGAGAAATAACTCTAGAAAGAATGAAGGGATGGAGCCAAAGCAAAAAGAATACCCAGCTATGGATGTGACTGGTGATAGAAGCAAGGTCCAATGCAGTAAAGAGCAATATTGCATAGGAACTTGGAATGTCGGGTCCATGAATCAAGGCAAATTGGAAGTGGTCAAACAAAAGATGGCAAGAGTGAATGCTGACATTCAAGGAATCAGCTAACTAAAATGGACTGGAATGGGTGAATTTAACTCAGATGACCATTATATCTACTACTGCGGGAAGGAATCCGTCAGAAGAAATGGAGTAGCTATCATGGTCAACAAAAGAGTCCGAAATACAGTACTTGGATGCAATCTCAAAAACGACAGAATGATCTCTGTTCATCTCCAAGGCAAACCATTCAATATCACAGTAATCCAAGTCTACGCCCCAATCAGTAACACTGAAGAAGCTGAAGTTGAATGGTTCTATGAAGACCTACAAGACGTTTTAGAACTAACACCCAAAAAAGATGTCCTTTTCATTATAGGGGACAGAAATGCAAAAGTAGGAAGTCAAGAAACACCTGGAGTGACAGGCAAATTTTGCCTTGGAATACGGAATGAAGCAGGGCAAAGCCTACTAGAGTTTTGTGAAGAAAATGCACTGGTCATAAAAAACACCCTCTTCCAACAACACAAGAGAAGACTCTACACATGGACATCACCAGACGGTCAACACCAAAATCAGATTGATTATATTCTTTGCAGCCAAAGATGGAGAAGCTCTATACAGTCAGCAAAAACAAGACCAGGAGCTGACTGTGGCTCAGACCCTGAACTCCTTATTGCCAAATTCAGACTGAAATTGAAGAAAGTAGGAAAAACCACTAGACCATTCAGGTATGACCTAAATCAAATCCCTTATGATTATACAGTGGAAGTGAGAAATAGATATAAGGGACTAGATCTGATAGATAGAGTGCCTGATGAGCTATGGAATGAGATTCGTGACATTGTACAGGAGACAGGGATCAAGACCATCATCATGGAAAAGAAATGCAAAAAAGCAAAATGGCTGCCTGGGGAGGCCTTACAAATAGCTGTGAAAAGAAGAGAAGCGAAAAGCAAAGGAGAAAAGGAAAGATATAGGCATCTGAATGCAGAGTCCCAAAGAATAGCAAGAAGAGATAAGAAAGCCTTCCTCAGCAATCAGTGCAAAGAAATAGAGGAAAACAACAGAATGGGAAAGACTAGAGCTCTGTTCAAGAAAATCAGAGATACTAAAGGAAAATTTCATGCAAAGATGTGCTCAGTAAAGGACAGAAATGGTATGGACCTAACAGAAGCAGAAGATGTTTAAAAAAGATAGCAAGAATACACAGAAGAACTGTACAAAAAAGATCTTCACGACCAAGATAATCACGATGGTGTGATCAGTGACCTAGAGCCAGACATCCTGGAATGTGAAGTCAAGTGGGCCTTAGAAAGCATCACTATGAACAAAGCTAGTGGAGGTGATGGAATTTCAGTTGAGCTATTTCAAATCCTGAAAGATGATGCTGTGAAAGTACTGCACTCAATATGCCAGCAAATTTGGAAAACTCAGCAGTGGGCACAGGGTGGGAAAAGGTCAGTTTTCATTCCAATCCCAAAGAAAGGCAATGCCAAAGAATGCTCAAACTACCACACAATTGCACTCATCTCACATGCTAGTAAAGTAATGCTCAAAATTCTCCAAGCCAGGCATCAGCAATATGTGAACCATGAACTTCCTGATGTTCAAGCTGGTTTTAGAAAAGGCAGAGGAGGGGAGGCGCCAAGATGGCGGAGGAGTAGGACGGGGAAAACACTTTCTCCCCCACAAATTCATCAAAAGAGCATTTAAACATCGAGTAAATTCCATAAAACAACTTCTGAATGCCGGCAGAGGACATCAGGCACCCAGAAAAGCAACCCAACTCTTCGAAAGGAGGTAGGAAAAAATATTAAAGACAATAAAAGAGACAAAAGAGGGAGGGACGGAGTTCCCTCCCGGGAAGGGAGTCTTAAAAAGAGAGAAGTTTCCAAACACCAGGAAACCTTCTCACTGCTGAATCCGTGCCGAGCTTTGGAAGCACAGAGGGTAACATAACAGGGAGAAAAAATAAATAAACAATTAAAACTCGCAGATTGCGAGCCCTACGGTAACTCCCCCAGCGGAGAAACAGCGCAGACGCCTGCATCCGCCATTAGCAAGCGGGGGCTGGGCAGGGAGGCGCGGCGCAGGCTGCATCGCTGAGAGTAAGAATCTGGCCTGAATACCCTGAGCACTATCTGAGCGAAATAATTTGGGCTAGCAAACCAGACTGTGGGATATCTACCATGCGAAAAGCCAGCCCTAACCTAAGACACCACCAGCCCGCGCACGAAACAAAGGACTAAACAGAGATAGCCGGCTGCAGACCTTCCCCCTCCGGTGACAGGCAGCCAGAGCCGGAAGGGGGCAATCGCAGCCCCAGAGAGACATTATCTAAAAAACTGGCTTCTTTGCTAACTAAAACTTATTGGTGGTCTGGACGGTCAACATCTGCCTGAGAAGGTGCGCCGGTTTTACACCCAGATAACCGAGTGGCGGGGAGGCGATAAGTCGCAGCATTGGCGCTCGCCAAACACCTCATCACCTGAGCTGCTCGGACCTGGGAAGAGCACAAAACGCAGGCCCAACTGAGTCTGCGCCTCTGAGGACTACCTGAGTGCCTGAACCTAAGCGGCTTGGACCTGGGAGGTGCATGCAACCCAGGCCCAGCCTCGGATTGTTCCCGGTGGAACAACCTAGAGCCCGAGCAGTGTGGGCAGGGAGGCTACACGCACCGTGAGCGGGGGCAGACCCAGTGTGGCTGAAGCACTGCGAGCGCACACCAGTGTCATTTGTTTGCAGCATCCCTCCCTCCCTCCCCATAGCGCGACTGAACAAAGAGAAGAAATACAGCTCCACCCACCAGAACACCGACACAAGCTTCCCTAACCAGGAAACCTTGACAAGCCACCTGTACATACCCACACACAGCGAGGAAACGCCACAATAAAGAGAACTCCACAAACTGCCAGAATACAGAAAGGACTCCCAAACTCAGCAATTTAAACAAGATGAAGAGACAGAGGAATACCCAGCAGATAAAGGAACAGGATAAATGCCCACCAAACCAAACAAAAGAGGAAGAGATAGGGAATCTACCTGATAAAGAATTCCAAATAATGATAGTGAAATTGATCCAAAATCTTGAAATTAAAATGGAATCACAGATAAATAGCCTGGAGACAAGGATTGAGAAGATGCAAGAAAGATTTAACAAGGACCTAGAAGAAATAAAAAAGAGTCAATATATAATGAATAATGCAATAAATGAAATTAAAAACACTCTGGAGGCAACAAATAGTAGAATAACAGAGGCAGAAGATAGGATTAGTGAATTAGAAGATAGAATGGTAGAAATAAATGAATCAGAGAGGATAAAAGAAAAACGAATTAAAAGAAATGAGGACAATCTCAGAGACCTCCAGGACAATATTAAACGCTACAACATTCGAATCATAGGGGTTCCAGAAGAAGAAGACAAAAAGAAAGACCATGAGAAAATACTTGAGATAATAGTTGAGAACTTCCCTAAAATGGGGAAGGAAATAATCACCCAAGTCCAAGAAACCCAGAGAGTCCCAAACAGGATAAACCCAAGGAGAAACACCCCAAGACACATATTAATCAAATTAACAAAGATCAAACACAAAGAACAAATATTAAAAGCAGCAAGGGAAAAACAACAAATAACACACAATGGAATTCCCATAAGGATAACAGCTGATCTTTCAATAGAAACTCTTCAAGTCAGGAGGGAATGGCAAGACATACTTAAAATGATGAAAGAAAATAACCTACAGCCCAGATTATTGTACCCAGCAAGGATCTCATTTAAGTATGAAGGAGAAATCAAAAGCTTTTCAGACAAGCAAAAGCTGAGAGAATTCTGTACCACCAAACCAGCTCTCCAACAAATACTAAAGGATATTCTCTAGACAGGAAACACAAAAATGGTGTATAAACTCGAACCCAAAACAATAAAGTAAATGGCAATGGGATCATACTTATCAGTAATTACCTTAAATGTAAATGGGTTGAATGCCCCAACCAAAAGACAAAGACTGGCTGAATGGATACAAAAACAAGACCCCTACATATGTTGTCTACAAGAGACCCACCTCAAAACAGGGGACACATACAGACTGAAAGTGAAGGGCTGGAAAAAGATTTTCCATGCAAATAGGGACCAAAAGAAAGCACGAGTCACAATACTTGTATCAGATAAATTAGACTTTAAAACAAAGGCTGTGAAAAGAGACAAAGAAGGTCACTACATAATGATCAAAGGATCAATCCAAGAAGAAGATATAAAAATTATAAATATATATGCACCCAACATGGGAGCACCGCAGTATGTAAGACAAATGCTAATAAGTATGAAAGGAGAAATTAACAATAACACAATAAAAGTTGGAGACTTTAATACCCCACTCACACCTATGGATAGATCAACTAAACAGAAAATTAACAAGGAAACACAAACTTTAAACGATATAATAGACCAGTTAGACCTAATTGATAGCTATAGGACATTTCATCCCAAAACAATGAATTTCACCTTTTTCTCAAGCGCACATGGAAAAAAAAAAAAAAAAACAGCTTACTTGAAAAAAAAAAAAAAAAAGCATTTCAATGAAATAGCAGTAAATAGAAATTATGATTCCTCTTTCTATGAAATGTCAAACATTAGAAATAAAATAAAATAAAATAAAATTGTATGTGTGAAAGCACTTCATAGACCATAGAGCTCTCTGTAAATATCACTATCATTATAGCATTTTAACAGTCACGTAAGCTGACCCTTATGGGAATGAGGGTCTTCCAGGGAGATTGTATCATTAAGCAGTTTAACAAGAGTAGATGGATGAGAATTGAACAATTTTCTGTGCACAAAAAAAAAAAAAAAAAAAAAAAGAAAAGCAGAGGAACCAGAGATCACATTGCCAACATCTGCTGGATCTTGGAAAAAGCAAGAGAGTTCCAGAAAAACGTCTATTTCTGCTTTATTGACTAAGCCAAAGCCTTTGACTGTGTGGATCACAATAAACTGTTGAAAATTCTGAAAGAGATGGGAATACCAGACCACCTGTTCTGCCTCTTGAGAAATTTGTATGCAGGTCAGGAAGCAACATATCTAACTGATATCTAAGATATCAGTTAGAACTGGACATGGAACAACAGACTGGTTCCAAATAGGAAAAGGAGTACATCGAGGCTGTATATTGTCACCCTGTTTATTTAACTTATATGCAGAGTACATCAGAGAAACGCTGGACTGCAAGAAACACAAGCTGGAATCAAGATTTCCAGGAGAAATATCAATAACCTTAGATATGCAGATGACACCACCCTTATGGCAGAAAATGAATAGGAACTAAAAAGCCTCTTGATGAAAGTGAAAGTGGAGAGTGAAAAAGTTGGCTTAAAGCTCAACATTCAGAAAATGAAGATCATGGCATCCGGTCCTTCACTTCATGGGAAATAGATGGGGGAAACAGTGGAAACAGTGTCAGACTTTATTTTTGGGGGCTCCAAAATCACTGCAGATGTTGACTGCAGCCATGAAATTAAAAGACACTTACTCCTTGAAAGGAAAGTTATGACCAACTTGGAGAGCATATTCAAAAGCAGAGACATTACTTTGCCAACAAAGTTTCATCTAGTCAAGGCTATGGTTTTTCCTGTCGTCATGTATGGACGTGAGAGTTGGACTGTGAAGAAGGCTGAGCGCTGAAGAATTGATGCTTTTGAACTGTGGTGTTGGAGAAGACTCTTGAGAGTCCCTTGGGCTGTGAGGAGATCCAACCAGTCCATTCTGAAGGAGATCAGCCCTGGGATTTCTTTGGAAGGAATGATGCTAAAGCTGAAACTCCAGTACTTTGGCCACCTCATGCGAAGAGTTGACTCTTTGGAAAAGACTATGATAGTGGGAGGGATTGGGGGCAAGAGGAGAAGGGGATGACAGAGGATGAGATGGCTGGATGGCATCACTGACCTGATGGGCATGAGTCTGAGTGAACTCCAGGAGTTGATACTGGACAGGGAGGCCTGGTGTGCTGCAATTCATGGGGTCGCAAAGAGTCGGACACGACTGAGTGACTTATCTGATCTGATCTGATCTGTTATATGTTTTCTACAAGAGACCCACCTCAAAACAGGGGATACATACAGACTGAAAGTGAAGGGCTGGAAAAAGATTTTCCATGCAAATAGAGACCAAAAGAAAGCAGGAGTAGGAATACTCATATCAGATAAAATAGACTTTAAAACAAAGGCTGTGAAAAGAGACAAAGAGGGTCACTACATAATGATCAAAGGATCAATCCAAGAAGAAGATATAACAATTATAAATATATATGCACCTAACATAGGAGCACCGTGATATGTAAGACAAATGCTAACAAGTATGAAGGGGGAAATTAACAATAACACAGTAATAGTGGGAGACTTTAATATCCCACTCATATCTATGGATAGATCAACCAAACAGAAAATTAATAAGGAAACACAGACTTTAAAGAATATAATAGACCAGTTAGACCTAATTGATATCTATAGGACATTTCACCCCAAAACAAAGAATTTCACTTTTTTTCAAGTGCACACGGAACCTTCTCCAGGATAGATCACATCCTGGGCCATAAATCTAGCCTTGGTAAATTCAAAACAATTGAAATCATTCCAAGCATCTTTTCTGACCACAATGCAGTAAGATTAGATCTCAATTACAGGAGAAAAAATATTAAAAATTCCAGCATATGGAGGCTGATCAACACGCTGCTGAATAACCGACAAATCACAGAAGAAATCAAAAAAGAAATCAAAATTTGCATAGAAACGAATGAAAATGAAAACAAAACAACCCAAAACCTGTGGGACACTGTAAAATCAGTCCTAAGGGGAAAGTTCATAGTAATACAGGCATACCTCAAGAAACAAGAAAAAAGTCAAATAAATAACCTAACTCTACACCTAAAGCAACTAGAAAAGGAAGAAATGAAGAACCCCAGGGTTAGTAGAAGGAAAAAAATCTTAAAAATTAGAGCAGAAATAAATGCAAAAGAAACAAAAGAGACCATAGCAAAAGTCAACAAAGCCAAAAGCTGGTTCTTTGAAAGGATAAATAAAATTGACAAACCATTAGCCAGACTCATCAAGAAACAAAGGGAGAAAAACCAAATCAATAAAATTAGAAATGAAATGGAGAGATCACAACAGACAACACAGAAATACAGAGGATCATAAGAGACTACCATCAGCAATTATATGCCAATAAAATGGACAATGTGGAAGAAATGGACAAATTCTTAGAAAAGTACAACTTTCCAAAACTGTACCAGGAAGAAATAGAAAATCTTAACAGACCCATCACAAGCATGGAAATTGAAACTGTAATCAGAAATCTTCCAGCAAACAAAAGCCCAGGTCCAGATGGCTTCACAGCTGAATTCTACCAAAAATGTAGAGAAGAGCTAACACCTATCCTACTCAAACTCTTCCAGAAAATTGCAGAGGAAGGTAAACTTCCAAACTCATTCTATGAGGCCACCATCACCCTAATACCAAAATCTGAAAAAGATGCCACCAAAAAAGAAAACTACAGGCCAATATCACTGATGACCATAGATGCAAAAACCCTTAACAAAATTCCAGCAACGAGAATCCAACAACACATTAAAAAGATCATACACCATGACCAAGTGGGCTTTATCCCAGGGAAGCAAGGATTCTTCAATATCCGCAAAGCAATCAATGTAATACACCTCATTAGCAAATTGAAAAATAAAAGACATATGATTATCTCAATAGATGCAGAGAAACCCTTTGACACAATTCAACATCCATTTATGATAAGAACTCTCCAGAAAGCAGGAATAGAAGGAATATACCTCAACATAATAAAAGCTATAGATGACAAACCCACAGCAAACATTATCTTCGATGGTGAAAAATTGAAAGCATTTCCCCTAAAGTCAGGAACAAGACAAGGGTGCCCACTTTCACCACTACTATTCAACATAGTTTTGGAAGTTTGGGCCACAGCAATCAGAGCAGAAAAAAAAAAATAAATAAAAGGAATCCAAATTGGAAAAGAAGAAGTAAAACACTCACTATTTGCAGATGACATGATCCTCTACATAGAAAACTCTAAAGACTCTACCAGAAAATTACTAGAGCTAATCAATGAATATAGTAAAGTTGCAGGATATAAAAAATTAACACATAGAAATCCCTTGCATTCCTATACATAAGTAATGAGAAAATAGAAAGATAAATTAAGGAAACAATTCCATTCACCATTGCAACAAAAAGAATAAAATACTTAGGAATATATCTACCTAAAGAAACTAAAGACCTATATATAGAAAACTATAAAACACTGGTGAAAGAAATCAAAGAGGACACTAATAGATGGAGAAATATACCATGTTCATGGATTGGAAGAGTCAATATAGTGAAAATGAGTATACCACCCAAAGCAATTTATAGATTCAATGCAATCCCTATCAAGCTACCAATGGTATTCTTCACAGAGCTAGAACAAATAATTTCACAATTTGTATGGAAATACAAAAAACCTCCAATAGCCAAAGCAATCTTGAGAAAGAAGAATGGAACTGGAGGAATCAACCTGCCTGACTTCAGGCTCTACTACAAAGCCACAGTCATCAAGACAGTATGGTACTGGCATAAAGACAGAAATATAGATCAATGGAACAAAATAGAAAGCCCAGAGATAAATCCACACACCTATGGACACGTTATCTTTGACAAAGGAGGCAAGAATATACAATGGATTAAAGACAATCTCCTTAACAAGTGGTGCTGGGAAAACTGGTCAACCACTTGTAAAAGAATTAAACTAGAACACTTTCTAACACCATACACAAAAATAAACTCAAAATGGATTAAAGATCTAAACATAAGACCAGAAACTATAAAACTCCTAGAGGAGAACATAGGCAAAACACTCTCTGATGTACATCACAGCAGGATTCTCTATGACCCACCTCCCAGAATATTGGAAATAAAAGCAAAAGTAAACAAATGGGACCTAATTAAACTTAAAAGCTTCTGCACAACAAAGGAAACTATAAGCAAGGTGAAAAGACAGCCTTCAGAATGGGAGAAAATAATAGCAAATGAAGCAACTGACAAACAACTAATCCCAAAAATATACAAGCAACTCCTACAGCTCAATTCCAGAAAAATAAACGACCCAATCAAAAAATGGGTCAAAGAACTTAATAGACATTTCTCCAAAGAAGACATACAGATGGCTAACAAACACATGAAAAGATGCTCAACATCACTCATTATCAGAGAAATACAAATCAAAACCACAATGAGGTACCATTTCACTCCAGTCAGAATGGCTGTGATCCAAAAGTCTACAAGCAATAAATGCTGGAGAGGGTGTGGAGAAAAGGGAACGCTCTTACACTTTGGTGGGAATGCAAACTAGTACAGGCCACTATGGAGAACAGTGTGGAGATTCCTTAAAAGACTGGAAATAGAACTGCCTTATGACCCAGCAATCCCACTGCTGGGCATACACAGTGAGGAAACCAGAATTGAAAGAGACACATGTACCCCAATGTTCATCGCAGCACTGTTTACAATAGTCCATCAGCAGATGAATGGATAAGAAAGCAGTGGTACATATACACAATGGAGTATTACTCAGCCATTAAAAAGAATACATTTGAATCAGTTCTAATGAGGTAGATGAAACTGGAGCCTATTATACAGAGTGAAGTAAGCCAGAAAGAAAAACACCAACGCAGTATACTAACACATATATATATGGAATTTAGAAAGATGATAACAATAACCCTGTATACGAGACAGCAAAAGAGACACTGATGTATAGAACAGTCTTGTGGACTCTGTGGGAGAGGGAGAGGGTGGGATGATTTGGGAGAATGGTATTGAAACATGAATAATATCATATATGAAACGAGTTGCCAGTCCAGGTTCGATGAACGATACAGGATGCTTGGGGCTGGTGCACTGGGACGACCCAGAGGGATGGTACGGGGAGGGAGGAGGCAGGAGGGTTCAGGATGGGGAACATGTGTATACCTGTGGCGGATTCATGTTGATATATGGCAAAACCAATACAATATTTTAAGTTAAAAAATAAAATTAAAAAAAAAGAATGAATTAAGTTATATTGATTACAAAAGAATTCAGGAGTCTTTACCAATACAAATCAATGAATAACAAAGTGGGCAAGAAAATCCTTCCGTAGAGTATGCCAACTAATAAAGGAAGAAAGAATAATAAAGTGAGAAAAATTATCAGTCTACCATCACATAATAATAAATGGTTCGGAGATGAATCATCAGTGGATTCTAAGTCCATTGGGTTAAAGCTTATTGGGAAATAATTTCTTAATTTACAAATATATGTAGATTTTTCTATTTACCTTTTGGTAAACATTTCTATTTCATTTTAATTTGAATCACTTTATGATTACAACACTTGAAATTTATTGAGAATTAATTTATGGTCAAATATATGGTCAATTTTGAGAAATATTTCTTGAAAATAACATAAAAATGTATTTTTCACTTGTCAATGAGTTCAGCTTTTTTCATTGTCCTCATACAATCACTGAAAAGAGTGTGTTAAAATCTTATACCATGATTGCAGATTTGTCTGTCTTTACAATTCTGTCCATTTTTTACTTAGTAATGTTGAGGCCATATTATTGCACATATACATGTTTATTATGCTGTGTCTTTCAAGTGAATTAAATCCTTCATCATTATGAAGTAACTGTTCTTTAAAATTATTATTTTTTGCTGAAAAATATATCCTGGTAAATTGTTAACATAGCTACACGGTCTTTCCATTGGTTAGTGCTTTTGTGGGGTACCTTTTTAATCCTTTACTTTCCTTGTAATTTGTATATGCTTCTTATAAACAAACACATAGATTATTTTTTCAACTCTTGCCTGAGAGTCTTAGAATATTTACTTCCATTTACAATGAATATAACTACAGATATATTTGGTTTTAATTCTGCCATCTTAGTACATGTTTCTATATTTTGCCACCTGATTTGTATTTCCTTTCTTTTAATATTTTATTGCCTCCGTTTGGATTTATTATATTATTCTCTAATATTTTTCTATAAATTTGGAAGTTAAACATTTCTTTTCTATTAGTGATTACCTTTGAATGGACATGTTATACTTAGTTATCAAAGCTTAATATTAAATATCATTTTTATTTTTCTCCTAGACAATGAAAAAGTTTACTTTCAACCCTCTGTTCTTATATGCTATTGCTTTGTGAATTTTGGTTTCATTATTATGCTGAGTCTATAAAAATTATCATTATTGTTTTATAAGTCAATGTTTATGTTTAACTTCACATTTACCATTTGCATTGCATTTAGTCACTTCCTGCATCTCCAGCCTTCCATTTGTGGCCATTTTCCTTTGTTTAAAGATATCCTTTATTATTTTGTTAATTAAGAGTTTGCTTTTGTCATGTTCTCTTAGTTTTTGCTTGTCTGATAATGTCTTTATTTCACTTTGATTCTTGAGTGATTCTATAATTTTGCTGAATATATGATTCTAATTTAGCATTCACTTTTTAAAAACTTTATTTTGTATTGGGATATAGCTGATTAATAATGTGATAATTTCAGACGATTAGTGAAGGGACTCAGTTATACATATATCAGTTATACATATATTGACACTACCATTTGAATGGTCGTGTTGAAGGTAGTGTTGAATGGTAGTTCTCACTGTTGTTGAGAAGGCATTCATCCATCTTATCATTGCTTTATTGAACTAAACTTGATCTTTTTTTTCTTTAAGGTTTATATTTTCTCTTTTTCTGCAATGTCACTATGAAGACTCTAAATGTGGACTGCTTTTTATTCATTCTGCTTGAGACTTGTTGAGCTCTTTAAATGTGAGTATCCATGTCTTTCATCAATTTGAAAAGCCATTATTTCTTCAAATCTTGTTTTCCTACCATTCTTTTCTCACCTTGTGGAACTCTTCTAATTTTATACTGTATGTCTATTATCTTCTTATTTTCTCTTTTATAATCTTCCAATTTTCCTTGCTTCATTCATCACAGTTTCCTGTAACTGACATCCAGTAATGCTCTCTTAGTCTTCTCATCCAGTAATGCTTTCTCTTGTCTAATCTGCCTTTGAGTTCTAAAGCTTTCATGTCAGTGCTTAAGTTCCACATTTTCTCATTGTTTATTGATTGTATCTTAAATGTCATGCTTTATAGTTTGCAGTTTCTTGCTGAAATATTTAAGTTTAGCTTATAATTTTCACGTGCTGTGCTGTGTTTAGCCACTCAGTTGTGTCTGACTCTTTGCGACCCTGTGGACTATAGCCTGCCAGGATCCTCTGTCCATGGGAAGTCACCAGGGAGGAATAATGGAGTGGGTTGCCATGTCCTCTTCCAGGGGATCTTCCCAACCCAAGAGTCAAGTCCAGGTCTCCTGCATTGCAGGCAAATTCTTCACCATCTGAGCCACCAGGGAAGCCCAAGAACACTGGAGTGGGTAGCCTATACTTTCTCCAGGGGATCTTCCCAACTCAGGAATTGAACCAGGGTCTCATGCATTGCAGGCAGATTCTTTACCAGCTGAGCTACCAGGGAAGCGCTAATTTCCATGTGCACACTACAAACAAAACACACTGTCTTGTTTTCTTCATGTTGTCTTATTTCTTCTTTTCCATTGAATCCTTCCAATGAAGGACTGATGTTGAAGCTGAAACTCCAATACTTTGGCCTCCTGATGAAAAACTGACTCATTGGAAAAGACCCTGATGCTGGGAAAGATTAAAGGCAAGAGGAGAAGGGGACAACAGAGGATAAAATGGTTGAATGGCATCCCCAACCCAATGGACATGAGTTTGAGCAAGTTCTGGGAGTTGGGGATGGACAGGGAAGCCTGGCATGCTGCAGTCCATGGGGTCGCAAAGAGTCTGACACGACTGAGCAACTGAATTGAACTGATATGGTTCATGTTGTCTTGTTTCTTCATGTGCCTGTTTATCATTGTATTTCAGTTACAGGAATTAAAAATAATTGAAAGAAATAATTTCAAACCTAGGATAATTTTTTTTTTGCTTCTATCAAGAAAATTAGAAAGGTCAAAAATATGAAATCATTTTATTCCAATTTTCAGGCTCAATATTTTTTTGGTTACATAGGTGACTTGAATGAAGCCTGAACTCCATGTCAATGGTTGTTTAACTCTGCTTCATCTGTATTTCTAGTGTACAGGCCTTTGGGATCCAAAAATAAGCTCAAGTTGATTGACCTTTGCCAGGCTCATGAGATTAGAATGAGCTTCTCAACCTTTTATCACATCTTCAGGTTTGCAAATGCTTCATTAGCAGACACGACCCAAAAGTCATACTCATTTTTCTGGATCTCTGTCTTTCTGGATGTCTCACTATTTTATTATCTTCTCAATGCTTATAATTTTTTTCCATATTTTTGTTGTCTTTAGCACAAGAATCTGTCTAAATTACACAGGCTGTAATTGTTGGAAGTTAATACTTTTGTAATTATTAGAAGCTTATGGCAGAAAGTGAAGAGGAACTAAAAAGCCTCTTGATGAAAGTGAAAGTGGAGAGTGAAAAAGTTGGCTTAAAGCTCAACATTCAGAAAACGAAGATCATGTCATCTAGTCCCATCACTTCATGGAAAATAGATGGGGAAACAGTGGAAACAGTGTCAGACTTTATCTTTTTGGGCTCCAAAATCACTGCAAATGGTGACTGCAGCCATGAAATTAAAAGATGCTTACTCCTTTGAAGGAAAGTTATGACCAACCTAGAAAGCATATTCAAAAGCAGAGACATTACTTTGCCAACAAAGGTCCATCTAGTCAAGGCTATGGTTTTTCCTGTTGTCATGTATGGATGTGAGAGTTGGACTGTGAAGAAGGCTGAGCGCCGAAGAATTGATGCTTTTGAACTGTGGTGTTGGAGAAGACTCTTGAGAGTCCCTTGGACTGCAAGGAGATCCAACCAGTCCATTCTGAAGGAGATCAGCCCTGGGATTTCTTTGGAAGGAATGATGCTAAAGCTGAAACTCCAGTACTTTGGCCACCTCATGTGAAGAGTTGACTCACTGGAAAAGACTCTGATGGTGGGAGGGATTGGGGGCAGGAGGAGAAGGGGGATGGTAGAGGATGAGATCGCTGGATGGCATCACTGACTCGATGGACGTGAGTCTGGGTGAACTCCAGGTGTTGGTGATGGACAGGGAGGCCTGGTGTGCTGCAATTCATGGGGTCGCAAAGAGTTGGACACGACTGAGCGACTGAACTGAACTGAACTGAACTGATGCTGTTGAACTGTGGTGTTGGAGAAAACTCTTGGAGTCACTTGGACTGCAAGGAGATCCAGCCAGTCAATCCTAAAGGAAATTAGTCCTGAATAATAATCAGAAGGACTGATACTGAAGTTGAAATTCCAATACTTTGGCCACTTGATGTGAAGAACTGACTCATTGAAAAAGACCCTGATGCTGGGAAAGATTGAAGGTGAGAGAAGGGGATGACAGAGGATGAGATGGTTGGATGACATCACTGATTCGATGGACATAAGTTTGAGTAAGCCCCGGAAGTTGGTGATGGACAGGGAAGCCTGGCATGCTGCAGTCCATGGGGTTGGAAAGAGTCAGACATGACTGAGCAACTCAACTGAACTGAATGCTTCTAATATTCTGATTTAATTTAGCTGTGTATTTCTTTTGTAAGCACCATAAGAACTAGCATCTTCCTAGAGAAGCTCTTCAGGATGGAGATGGTAAAAATCTGTAAACCTTTGGACATATAGTTCAAATTGTGTATATAGATGCACTTTTCTTTCTGGAAGACGTTTCATTGCTTTTTATCTAAAGGTGTGTGTGTGTGTGTGTGTGTGTGTGTGTGTAGCCACCTATAATAGAACAATCTTAAAACTTAAATTTATTTTATCAATAAATCCAGAGTCAAAAATCTTTCAATGATATTAGAAACATGGTCTTGATCTTGTAAAATTTACTGAAATCTTTTACAGAAACATAACTTTGAAGAATTATTTAATGAAACTCTAACTTTAAATTCCAACTGGAAGAGAAAAAACAAAAGGAAAAAAATGGATTATATGCCAATCAGTTAAATTTTGTGACTTGAATATTAGCGTTCCATCACTTCACGGCAAATAGATGGGGAAACAATGGAAATAGTGAGAGACTTTAATTTTTTGTGCTCCAAAATCACTGCAGATTGTGACTGCAGCCATTAAATTAAATGGTACTTAATTCTTGGAAGAAAAGCTATGACCAACCTAGACAGCATATTAAAAACCAGAGACATTACTTTGCCAACAAAGGTCTGTCCAGTCAAAGCTATGGTTTTTCCAGTAGTCATGTATGGATGTGAGAGTTGGACTATAAAGAAAACTGAGCACTGAAGAATTGATGCTTTTGAACTGTGGTGTTGGGAGAAGACTCTTGAGAGTCCCTTGGACTGCAAGGAGATCCAACCAGTCCATTATAAAGGAAGTCAGTCCTGAATATTCATTGGAAGGATTGATGTTGAAGCTGAAACTCCAATACTTTGGCCACCTGAAGCAAAGAAGTGACTCATTGGAAGAGACCCTGATGCTGGGAAAGATTGAAGGCAGGAGGAGAAGGGGATGACAGAGGATGAGATGGTTGGATGACATCACCGACTAAATGGACATGAGTTTGAGTAAACTCCAGGAGTTGGTGATGGACAGGGAGGCCTGGTGTGCTACAGTCCATTGGGTTGCAAAGAGTCAGACATGACTGAGTGACTGAACTGACTGACTGAACTGAAGGTATGCAAATTTAAAATATAAGCAATAAGATCATTTCTATCCCTTCAACCTCCCCCAAATCTTCAAAGAAACCAATAGATGTTTTTCTTTTTGTATAACCAGAATTCAAGGATACATTAAAAAATATGGGGTAAATAGTATATTTTACATAGATTAACAGTATAAATTTAGACATGTTTACTTTGTGAAGATTTGTATTGCACTATAAAATTTTCTACTGAAGATACAGAGTTAGAATAAAAATGCTAGGATTAATATTCTGGGATAGATTGATCTTTTCCAAGATTTAAATGCTCTATTTTAAAAATTTAAACTTTGCCATATATTTTTGTCATCTTCAAATCATTTTAAATATCTCACAGGTATGTGTCTGTGTTGCAGAATTCATTGGCACTTTGACTCACAAAATAATTTAGCAGCATAAATGTGAACTTTACTTTTGCATATGCATATGCTTTACATTTCTTTCATTATTGTTAACCTAAATATCAGATAAATAGGTTAAGAATAATCATTAACTAGAAGAATCCCGATTAAACGCAAATGTTACCAGTCGACGTCTGTACGTTGTTCACAGTACATAATCCGAAAGTATTGAGCATAGCCGCTGCAATTCTACTGGCCAAGAAAGTTAATTACCTAAAGAAATTGCCCAAACAATAGCAATCTTCATGATGGCCTTAGTCCGTGAATTGAAACGGCTATGCTCAATAGGATTACGTATTGCTACATACCGATCCAGCGAAATAGCGCAGAGGTGCATGATGGACGCTGTAGAAAATAAAACATCTAAAGAAATCCAGACGGGGCACAAATATCTAGGTAGTGGCCAGACATAATCTGAAAGAGAACAGAGAGAAGACAAGAAGAACATGTTATGCAAATTATACTGACTATAGTTTTAGTCTATTTTTTCTCATAATCTAAATTTTTAAAAGGAAGTGAAATTTGGTATGCATTGTTTTTCCATAGTAATGATGATGACAATGATGACAATAACAATAATGCATTCAGTGTTACATATATTATTTTTTATTGAGGTAAAACTTACATATTATAAAATTAATCATTTAAAATTGTGCAATCCTGAAGCATTTAGTGCATTCACATCATCATGTAACCATCTCCTCTTTCTAGTTCTAAAACATTTCATCATTGCAAAAGGAAACTTCTACCCATTAAGCAGTCACTCTCCATTTTCCCATTTTTCACCCTCCTACCCGTCCCCCTCCCCAGCCCCTGAAAATTTCTTATTTGCTTTTTATCTCTTGAATTTAGCTAATCTGGGTATTTCATATAACCAGAATCATACAGTAGGCAACATTTTGTGTCTTACTTCTTTCACTTAGCACAGTATTTTTAAGGTTCTTCCATTTTGTAGCTTCTATCAGTACTTCATTCTTTTCTATCACTGATGCTTTTATCAGTTGAGATTTTTTTTTTTTTTTGGATGCTCTTATAAATGGAATTGTTCTCTCAATTTCATTTATGATTTTCTCATTTCTCCTGTATAGAACTATAATTAATTTTCATGTATTAATCTTGTATCCTCCAACTTTGCTGAATTCATTTATTAGATCTATATTTTTATGTGTGGGTTCTTTAGGATATTCCATATGAAAGATCATGTCATCTGTGAAAAGTGGTAATTTTATTTTTTCTTTTCCAGTTTTCCTCTGCCTTTTCTTTCTTGTTTGATTTCTCTAGATAGAATTTCCAGTGCAATGTTAAGTGTAAGTAGTTAAAGCAGATGTCTTGTCTTTTTCCTGATCTTAAAGTGTAATCTTTCATTCTTTCATTATTGAGCCAGATGTTAACTGTGGGTTTTTCATAAATGCCCTTTATCGTGTTGAGGAAGATTCCTTTTATACCTAGTTTGTTGCATGTTTTTATCATGAAAGAGTGACGGGTTTTGCTAAATACCTTTTCTCTATCAGTAGAGATGATCCTGTGCTTCTCTTACCTTTATTGTATTAATGTGATGTATTATGTTAATTGACTTTTATATGCTGAGCCATCTTTCATTCCTGGGATAAGTCACACTTGGTTATGATGTATAATATGATGCCAAATTTAGTTTGCTTTTATTTTGTTGAGGATTTTTTGCATCTATATTCAAAAGTGACATTGGTCTATACTTATCTTTTCTTGTAATCTGAATTTAGTATCTGGATAATGCTGATCTCATAGAATGAGTTACAATTGTTCCCTCATCTTTTATTTTGTAGGAGTTTGAAAAATACTGGTGTTAATTCTTCTTTAAATGATTGATAAAATTTTCCAGTGGAGCCATCTGGTCCAGAACTTGTCTTGCTGGCAGGTTTTTTGATTATTGATAAAATGTCTTTACTTGTTATCAGAGTCTTTATTTCTTCTTGAGACACTTTTAGTAGTTTGCATGTTTCTAGGAATTTGTTCATTTAGTTTAGGTTATGTGGTTTGTTGGAGTACAATTGTTCACTTATTATTTTATAATTCTTTTAATTTCTCTAAGTTCAATCATAATGCCCCTCACCACTTTCATTTTTAATTTTAGAAATTTGTGTCTTCTCTCTTTTTTTCATAGTATTTCTAGTTGAAGGTTTATCAGCTTTGTTGACTTTACTGTGCCTTGAATCTCAATTTCTCCATTTTTTGAAGTAGAGTTTATAGTTTTGCCATATACAGAATTCTTGGTTGACAGAATTTTTGTTGTTGTTGCGTGCTTTAAATCTGCAATCTCATAGCCTTCTGGCCCCCATGGTTTCTAAAGAGAAATCCATTATTAATCTTGTTAAAGATCCTGTATAATTTTGACCATAATGTCTTGGTGTGGACCCCTTGAAATAATATATGTTTATAGAGTTCATTGAGCTTCTTATACATATAGATTCATATCTTTCCTCAAAGTGTGAAAAATTTTGGCCAATAGTTCCTTAAATTTCTTTCTGTGTGTTTTCCCCCTTCTCCTCCTCTTCTGGCACTATCATTATGCATATGTTAGTAAACTTGATAGTGTCTCACGTGTCTCTAGGGTGCTGTTCATTTTCCTTCATCTATTCTCTTTCTTCTCACACTGGATGAGCTCAATTAATCTGTCTCAAAGTTCTTCAATTTTTCCTTCTTTTTGCTCAGTTCTGCAGTTGAATCAGTCTAGTAAATTTTTAACTTCAGTTTTTGCATTTTTCATCCTCCAAATATCTATTTGATTTTTTCCTATAATTTATATTCCTTTATTGCTATTCTTTGTTGACATGACATTTTCCTTATTTCCTTTGGTTCTTTGTCCATGATTTCCTTTGGCTATATGAGCATTTTGAGAGTTGATTTAAAGCCTTTGTCTATTTAAGTTTAATGCCTAGGCTTCCTCAGTATCATTTTCTACTTTTTTTTTTTTTTACTATGAAGGAGTCATACTTTCTAGTTTCTTTGCATTCTTCTTACCTTTGATGAAACTTGAATATTTTGAACTTCATAATGTGGCAACTCAGGAATTTAGATTTTTCTCCCCCTAGACATGCATGGTTCAGAGGTCAGCTAGAGATTTAAGCAGAGTTTATGGTTCCCCAGAGAAGAATCTGTGGTTCGCTCCATCTCTATCCTTTCCTAGATTTTCCCTCAACTTTTAGTTTTGAGATTTCCT
This sequence comes from Bos mutus, assembly GCF_027580195.1. Lineage (NCBI taxonomy): Eukaryota > Metazoa > Chordata > Mammalia > Artiodactyla > Bovidae > Bos > Bos mutus. The sequence continues at coordinate 52,264,392 of NC_091646.1, forward strand.
CAAATTCTGTCTTCAGTTCCTCTGAACTACTAAAACTACAGATTTTTGGGAAGTTTAGTATTTTACCTGGCATAGACTGCATCTTCCACTTTGGCTAATAAGTCATGAAATTTGTAAACTCAGCCAGTGTTGTTCACTTCTTCCAAGTCTTAAGAAACCCCAGAATCTTTGTTTTAGGTTTTTCTCCAGTATGTTTAGAGTTGTTTTTGTATTGTGTTTAGAGTTGTTTTTGTATTGTGTTTAGAGTTGATGGGCTTGCCTGATAGCTCAGTTGGTAAAGAATCTGCCCGCAATGCAGGAGACCCTGGCTCAATTCCTGGGTTGGGAAGATCCTCTGGAGAAGGGATAGGCTACCCACTACAGTATTCTTGGGCTTCCCTTTTGGCTCAGCTGGTAAAGAATCCACCTGCAATGCGGGAGACATGGGTACAATCCCTGGGTTGGGAAGATCCCCTGGAGAAGGAAAGGCTACCTACTCCAGTATTGTGGCCTAGAGAATTCCATGAACTGTATAGTCCATGGGGTTGCAAAGAGTCAGACACGACTGAGAGACTTTCACTTTCATTTTCCACTGGCAATACCAGAAGTGTAACTAACAACCACTGGAATTCAAGGAGCAAAACAAAGAAATCAGAGACATTATTAAGAATTATTCTAAACAAAATATTGATGAATGTTCATTTCTGTTGTATCCACCCAGAAGTTGATTGTATTGAGAGTTTGTGTATTCTCAACCTGTTTAATTTGCAGAAATGCAGTTCAGTTCAGTTCAGTCGCTCAGTCGTGTCCAACTCTTTGTGACCCCATGGACTGCAGCATGCCAGGCCTCCTTGTCCATCACCAACTCCTGAATTTTACTCAAACTGTTGTCCATTGAGTCAGTGATGCCAGAAATTACTTTTCCAATTTTGTTTCAAATACACAAGTATCACCTGACTGCATTATGTAGAGAATTTTGTTGCTAAAACCACTGGAATATAAGATGCATTAGGTCAATGTTGTTCTCTGTGTTTTATTTTTCTACTATTTAATTCATGATACATAGGTCAATGCATGGCACAAAGCAGGTACTCAATAAATATTTATTAAATTTGTAAACAAATATATCCCCCTCAACAGATTATAACGTCACCCTAAATCCAACTTCATCATGCTGTGCTGTGCTTAGTTACTCAGTCATGCCCCACTCTTTGGGACCCCATGGAGTTAATCCTCAAGGCTTCTCTGCCCATGGGGATTCTCCTGGCAAGAATACTGGAATGGGTTTCCATGATCTCTTCCAGGGGATCTTCCCAACCCAGGGATTGAGCCCAGGTCTCTTATGTTGCAGGTTGATTCTTTACTGTCTGAGCCACCAGGGAAGCCCAAGAATACTGGAGTGGGTAGCCTATCCCTTCTCCAGAGGGCCTTCCCAACTCAGGAATCAAATCAGGATTCTTGCATTGCAGGTGGATTCTTTATCAGCTGAGCTATCAGGGAAGCCCCAACTTCATCATATGCCAATATACATTCTCAGTAGGGTGCATATCCACTCTGCAGATCCACTATCTAGTCAGTTCTCAGTTCTCAGCAATTGCATATTTAATAATGGCAAAAATGACAATAGCTATTATACAGTGTCTTATACCAAGCACAGTGTTAGCAATGTTAGTTCAGTACTTCATTTTTAGTTCTACTCCATATAGCTGTAGTGTCAACTCTATTACCCTACAGTGTGAGGAAAATGTGTCTCAAAGTCTCAGAATTGTTCAAGTCTACAGAATTTTGCTCCAAATCTGACATTTTTTTCCCCCAAACACAAAGGTACTTCTCACCATACAGTATTTATTAAATAATATATACAATTGTTTTTTACAATACAGGACAATATTTCTTGTGCAGGTTTTTCAAGAAGTCTACTTCCAAACCTATAAGACAGCAAAATCCAAAAACAAAGGGAATGAACAAGCACCTAAAGTAAAAACTATCCCAAAAATAGAAATATCAGAATGAGTTAAATTATTGATTTCTAGATTAACTTCATTATCAAAAGTAATTGCAAAAAACTTTCTCTGAATTTATGCAAGCCAAGTTTTCTCAAACTTGTCTGATTATAATTATTCCCTAAGGTTTTTATCAAAAATATTTTTCCTGGATTTAACTACAGACATTTTAATTCAAAATATTTAGAATTTCAGTGAAAATTTAGTTTCTGTTTGTCTTTGTAAGAAGACAAATGGATTTTTCAAGTTGTCTCAATGGAATTAAAGTGTATTTTCTTTAGATAAATTTCTGAGAAGAAATATGTGAAAAGTTTGTTGGAAGTTGCATAGCAAAAAGGCCATATAACATAATTTCCATGAGGGAGATCAGTGAGTCAAAAGAGATAAAATCTTGTTTTCAGAGGCAAAAATTGCACAGTGTTTCATAAGACATTTTCCTATATTCACTCATTTATTCATTCAAAGATTACATCAGATTACAAGATTAGAAACCAAAACTCACAGGCATCACCACCAATATTGACAATAATGGCAAAGACTGAATAATAGACACTGTAGAATTTCAGTTCATTTGTTGAAATGAAAAAATAAAAGGGATTTATTCCTATGAAATGTTGGAGATAACATTTGCTTGGTACAATAAATATTTGTTACTTGTATAAAGGAATATCCCTACCCTGCAGATCATAACCCCACCACAGATAAAATACCAATTTTCTAATATTCTGATAATATGATTAAGACATGTGGAATGTTGGACTGTAAAATAATCCCACAGCTAAAATGGAAATGAGAAGTTATAATTGATGTCTTTAAGTTAACATATATGAAAAGATGAACAAACATAAAAAAGTTTAAACATTTCTTCAGTTCATTTCATAAAATAATACAGTGTCAGTATCAAAACTTACAAAATACTGAAAAAATGAGACTAGAGACAAATAGCACTCACTGATATAGAATTGAAATTACAAACAAAATAGTCACAAATATAACCCAGCAAAGAGTAAAATGAGTAAAACATCACAGTAAAACAAAATTTAGTTCAAGAATGTAATGATAATTTAATATCACAAAAATCTGCCAATATAGTCTCTTATATTAACATTTGTAAAGAAAGTTTATGAGCTTTATTCTTAAGAATATCTTTATAAAATGCTATAAAATACAGGAGCCATTCCTAATTAAAACTTTAATTATATAGAGATAAATAGAATTCCCCCTTAAATTTGATAACTTACAAAAACCAAGAACAAATATAAACAGTAATGCATTAAATACATTTCAAGTACATTAAATTTAAAAATTGGACAGGGCAGAAATTTACAGAGACTTTAAAGCAACTACCATAGCCATACTCAATGAAGGAGGGGTGGATATTCTTGAAATTAACAAAGAGAACTTCACAAATAAGAAGTAGTACTTATGAAAAAGAAACAAATGAAGAGTTTAGAGCTGAAAAAAAAAATCACTGGGTGGGCTCAATAGAAGAATGGATATGATAGATGAAGAGTCATTAAAACTGAATGTAGATCAAAGGGAATTATCCAAATGAACAAGAATGAGAAAAAAATTAAAAATAAACGCGCACAGTAGAAACTATGGGACGACAACTATGGGAACACACCTAATATTTTTGCCTTGGAAATCTTGAGAGAGGAGATATTGGTACAGGAGAAAACCATGTGAAAAAATAAAGGGCTAAAAAGTTTCATATTTGATGAAAAATAAATTTACAAATTTACAAAGTTCTTCAAAACCCAAATGGTTAAACCAAAGAAAATCATGCCTAGATACATCATAATCTGGTGAAAAAAAAAAAGATACAGAAAACAATTCTTGAAGCAGCTGAGAAAAATGACTTTTTCATGAGAGACCAGAAGGTATAATCACAATTTGGAATTTTATATCCAGTGAAACTATCTTCAGAAAATGAATGTGAAATAAAAAGATTTTCTTAGGAAAGGAAACTAAGAAATTGATTTCCAGGAGACTTACTTTAAACAAATTTAATGATGTTCTTCAGAAAGAAAGAAAACTTATAAACTTTAAGAATAAATGAGGAACAACAGAAATGGTAAACAATCTGGGAAAATAAATTATTTTTCTTTTCTTAGGTTTTTAAAAGATATGTGACTGTCAAAAACAAAAATTATTACATCATCTGGGAAGGTTCTCAATGTATATAGGTAAATTCCATATTATAATTAAAACAAAAAGGCAAAAGGCTTAAGGAGCCTATATGGTTGTAAGATTTTTATATTCACTTGAAGTGAATAAAACATTAATTACTAGGAAATGATGACAGATTAGCTATGTATATTTTAATCTAAACACAATCATTAAAATCTGTGCAAAGAATATAGCAAAAAATCAATATATCAATGAAAATGGAATACTAAAATAAAATGCAGGACCCACCAAATAATTCAGAAGAGAAAAAAAGTAATTAAAAAGAGAAGGGAAAAATAGAAAATGATAAAATAGTAGACATAATTCCAAACAAATTAATAATTGCATTAAATGTAAATGATATAAGGTGTAATTTGTATCAATTTAAAGAACTAGCCATGTTGGATTAACAAAGTATAAAAATACTATATACTGTCTATAAGAAACCTACAAGTTTAAATTTAATGTAGATAGGTATATAGTAAGAGAATGTAAAGAGATAAACTCTGAAAATACTAATCAAAAGAATGCTGGGGTTATATATTAATATTAGACAAAGTAAATTTCAGATCAAAGCATGTTACTAGGGATAACAGAGACCATTTTATAATGATAAGGGTGTCAATTCCTCAAGAGGATATAACCATACTAAATATTTATGTACCTAATAGCATAGCTTCAAATTTCATGAAGCAAAAAAAGATAGAAAAGAAAGAAATCAGAAGTACAATCGCTACACATACACACAAACATATGTACAAAGGAATATTATTTCATGTTCAAAAGAATGAAATTAAGATACATGCTACAACATGGAGGAGACTTAAGAGACATTATTCTTAGTGAAATAAGTCAGATACAAAGGGACAATTCCATTTACATGAGGTTCCTAAAATAGTCAAATTCATGGAGACAGAAAGTAGAATGGTAAGCTGGGGGAAGGGCGTATGAGGAGTTATTGTTTAATGAGTTCAGAGTTTCAATTTGAAATGATGAATTCTGGAAATGGATAGTGGTGATGGCTTCACAATAGTGTAAATATACATAATGTTACTGAAATATATGCTTAAAAATGGTTAAAAGGATAACCAAAAAAGTAAATAGCACTTTTCCAGCCACCTTAGAAGCCCTTCCGTGTGGTCCGACTGAATTGTAAACTCTTCACCTCCACAAATTAACCACAGTCCTGGCATTTACAGTAATTAGTAACAACATTTCTTTATAGCTCTATAAATAAAGAGTGCACTCCTTAGTGGGAAAAAAGTACAATCACAATTATACTTTGAGATTTCAACATCTTTTCCTCAGTAATTGATATAACAAGCAAACAGAAAATTACTAATGGTATGAAAGAACTGAACAGCATTAAGAACAAACTACAACAAATTGACTTTTGCAGAACACTCCATGCAACAATGATATATACACATTCTTTGCAAGAGTTCATGGGAAGAAACACAATAAATTAAATCTTAAGAAATTAATATAATTGATACTATACAATGTATAATTCTCTGACCACAACAGAATAAACCTAAAAACCAGTAACAAAAAGATACCTTGAAAAAGACAAAGTATCTGTCAATTAAACAACACAGTTCCCCACAATCCATGTTTCAAAAAGGAAGACAAATTATATCAGAAAATAATTTGAACTAAATGAAAATTAAAATAAAGCATGAAAATTTGTGTGATGGTGTTAAAGCAGTACTCAGAGGGGAATTTCTAACATTAATGATTTATTTTAGAAAGGAAAAAAAAAATCTAAAATCCATGATCTATGCTTCTATATTAAATGGACAAAGAAGGGTAAAAATTAAATCCAAAGTATCAGAAGAAATGAGGTAATAATTACAAAAGCAGAAATTAATGAAATTGAGGAAATTCAATGAGATCAAATGAAATGAAATGTTGGTTGTTTGAAAAGATTTTATAAAATTGATAAAATTCTAGTCAGATTGAGGAATAAATAAAAGTAGAAGACACAAAGTACCAATATCAGTGATGAAAGAAGAAATATCTCTGTAGACTCCACAAACAGTTATAAGGGGATTATAATTATAAACAAATATATAAATGCATATACATGGAATATTGGAAAATGGTATTTATTTGCAGGGAAGGCATGGAGATGCAGATGGAGAGAATGGACTTGTGGACACAGTGGGGGAATAGAGGATGGGACCAATGGAGAAAGCAGCACAGCACTACCATGTGTAAAATAGATAGCTGATGAGAAGTTGCTATATAAAAAAAGGAGCCCAGCCTGGCACTCTGTGATGACCTAGAGGGATGGGATGCAGGAAGGGTAAGGAGGCTCAAGAGGGAGGGGATATAGGTATAATTATAGCTGATTTGTGTTGTTGTACAGCAGAAACCATCAAAACATTGTAAAGCAATTTCCCTCCAATTAAAAAAAAATGAAGAATGATTTGCCCATAAATTTTGTAGGGTTTTGGTGTCCTTAGATATGAAATCACAAATTTTCTGAGCAATGCGCTGAGGCAAGAATCTCAGTGGAGACTGTGCTCCTGAGAAAAAATGAAAACAACAAAAGAAGGATACAAGTTTTCTAAATCCCCAAACCTGAGTCAGCCTTTTCCTCAGCCTAACATTGGCTCACTTGCACTCTGTGAAGACTGCCAAAACCAGGACAGTTTATTGGAAACTTAACCTAGATTTGAATTCATCTGAATAAAGCCTTTTTAGAACCCCAAAGTCTTTTTAGATGGCCAGTCTTTTAAGTTAGGGAACAGTTCCACCCTAACTTAAAGTCTGGAAAACTTAATGGAATCCTAGGCTGTCACTCAAGTTGATGGTATTGACAGAATTGACTGTCAGCAACATCTCTTATAGATCAGTAATTTCCATACACAGGTGCATGGAGAAAATTGAGAAATTAAGTATAACAATGTAATTTTAATAAAGCTATATTTATTCCATTTAAATATATTTTATTAAATAAATAAATTCAATAAATATATGGACTTTTTAAAAAAAATTCTGAAATTATCCTCCTTATGGAATCCAGAAGTAGAAGGGTCTAGCCCATATGATTGGCTGAATTTTGCTTTACTATTTTATTCCTGATCCCATGTTTTTGAGGACTCAGCACATTCTTGATGTTTCCTACCACTTTGCTCTTGACAGAATACCCTGGATATCATTGCATTCTGCATCTTACATTAATTATTTCTTTTAAATGCTTTCAGGGAATGCCACAAACTTTCTCCCTTGTAATCACACCCACCCCCTTGCAACTTGATTCTTATCTGATCCTAGACTGTGTTTCCACCTACTTGAACTTGATTTAGAATTACTGGATCTTCTTTTGCTTCTGAAATTCAGACATTTAAACAAATTTTACCTTGACACCCAGACATGAAATTCTGGGCTGCCTTTTAGGCTATAACCTTTGCTTCTTTCTGCAGTAGAAAATAAATTCTCTCTCCTTCTATCTACTCTGAGTAAATTGACCCTAAGTAAATTTGTCCAACTATTAAAACTCCACTAACTTGGTAGTGCTGAGAGGAGGAGCTGCAATTCTGGAAGTATTACCCGTATGCTGTAGAGTTGCTGGCAACTCTGCAGGCCCTTCTCTATCAGTAAGTCATGTCTGACTCTTTGTGACCCCATGGACTGTATCCTGCCAGGCTCCTCTGTCCATGGGACTTTCCAGGCAAGAATACTGGAGTGAGTTGCCATTTTCTTCTCCAGCGGATTTTTCCTGACCCAGGGGTCAAACACTTGTCTCCTGTATCTCCTGCACTGCAGGCAGATTCTTTACTCACTGAGCCATCAGGGAAGCCTTCATCTGCAGGCTAATATGTTCAATGATTTCCTATTGACCCCGGGCTTACAGATCCACTCAAACACCACTGTCTCTTACAAGCCAAGGTCATAGAACACAGTACTCTATCCCCTAACGAAGATCTGTCAGAATGCCTCTCTAGCAATGTAGTTCAGCATCTGTACTTCCTTGGCACATAGATTTTATGCTTCTTCAGTGAGGAAGAGTGATGTTTCTGGTATATGTCCTGATGATGTGGGTGGGGAGATGGGACATCCTACATATGCAACCAGCCAACCCCCCCTTAGTATAAAATAGGGATTTCCTGGCAGCACTATGCAGGATGTTCAACCTCCCCGCCCATGTGAAGGTTAGCTACTGCATCATGAAGTTTCAGTTTCTGTCGAAGGGCTTGTAACTTGATGCATCTTTGTGTGAATCATTTCAGGAAGACCTCTTCCAAACTGGTCATCTGTTCCTGGTAAACTGGCTATGACTACTAATAGCCTAAATGATCTAGAAGGCTGGTAACTGATAACCCACCTCATACTCAAACTTAAGCCTAGTATCTCTAACAATATAATTTTCTATCAAATTAAAAGATAAAATTCTCTTGACATGGGTGCCAAGATATATCATGGGTTACAAACACTCTCCAATTCTGCTCCCAATTCTGTCAACCTTCATGAAATAAATAACATAAACCTCTGAATTATATAATCCATTCTAAATAATATAAACGTAGACTTCTTATACTACAGTAGAAGCAATTCTATTCCTCGAAGACCCTAGTTGGGCTACATACACTTATTCCAGTTATCCAAGATTATCCCAGTTGAAATTAACTATCTTGTATGTATCATAAGTTATTTGCAGAAAGCATAGGTCTAGAAGCAACATCCTGAGACTCACTGCTCCACGGCTATGCAATCTGATCACCACACTCTGAAATAAATAAACTTAGCTAAAGACAGATTCTGTCAGCCTCATTCTTTTAGCTGAACAAATTTTGCTTTATGTACTATCCTATCTCAAGCCTCTCAGCTCTGAGAACTTTTATACCTGTAAAAATTCATGAATCTTCAGTTTCACCAGCACCTAACACCTGAAAGGTTCAATATGATGTTTAATATCTTTTAAAAAACATCCTGGACTTGCTCCCCTGAAATAGTCCTTTAACCCATCTACCCTGGAGTTTCCCACATGATTTGCAATAGAGCTAGTTACTTTTGAGTTGACTTCAAGTCTTTTCCTAGGGGAATATGGCAAAGATTTCCATTTCTCTGTTGATATTTTTTCCAGAGAATGGAAGACTCAACAATTTCATGTATCTTGGGTGGGAAAGGGAGAAGGACAAAGAAGAAATGATGAATATTTTCCTGGAGCTCTCTGCCTAACCAAGTATACATTAATGAGAATTTTTGTTATTTGTATTATGGGCTCTACTCTAGTAGAGTAAGTATTAGGTATTTTTCATTCTCAGTCGTGTCTGATTCTTTGTGACCCCAAGGACTGTAGCCCATCAGGCTCCTCTGTCCATGGGGTTTTCTAGGCTAAGAATACTGGAGTATTCTCCTCCAGGGGATCTTCCTGACCCAGGGATCGAACCCCCATCTCCTGCAACCCCTGCCTACATTGGCAGGAGGATTCTTTACCACTGAGACACCTGGAAGGACCACTCTAGCACAGTAGTGGAAGAAAAAGAAACAATGCGCATAAGGGAGTAAGATATTGTTGTGGCCTTAAATTTATGCCTCTAGATTTTTTTTGGTTTTGGTTTCATTTTAATTCATTAAGTTCACCCCTAATATGGTACTTTACATTCCAAAGGGAGGAAAAGCCTATTTGTATCATTTATGTAAGGTGATTGCTAAATCATAGGGGAAAATATATTTTAAAATGTATTAAGTATTCATAATTTATCATCTTGATGATACTAGCAGGATTAAATTTTGATAATTCTTAGATACTTGAGTGATAAGTATCATGACCACTCCATCATTCTGACGTTCACTAAAGACCAAAGTAAACATAAAATGTTCGAGTAAATTTTTAATAACAGACCTTTAGATTTCTATAACATATTCATTAATACTAAAATGCACTTTTTATTAACAATTAGGATTCCAAATAATGAATAACTCATCCCTAACTGGGAGAAGGCACTGGCACCCCACTCCAGTACTCTTGCCTGGAGAATCCCATGGGTGGAGGAGCCTGGTAGGCTGCAGTCCATGGGGTCACTAAGAGTCGGACACGACTGAGAGACTTCACTTTTCACTTTCATGCATTGGAGAAGGAAATGGCAACCCACTCCAGTGTTCTTTCCTGGAGAATCCCAGGGACGGGGGAGCCTGGTGGGCTGCCGTCTCTGGGGTTGCACAGAGTAGTACATGACTGAAGCAACTTAACAGCAGCAGCAGCAGAAATTTTTAGGTCAGTGTTTCTAACTTATTTGGTTGCTACTCTTTAATTTACTATTTGGTGGGATACATTTTCTACAATACATTTAAGCTAAAGATATAGCACAAAATCTATAAAATCAATTTATTTTATCTTACATTTATATGTTAATATTTACTAAATATCTAGTCAAGTCTGAATTAACTGCTACTGATATTAGTATCGGCAACATGCTGCCAGATACTTGGCAGATTTCTTAAAGCCCTGAGTAGGAATCATGGTTTTAAAACACTCACAGTAGCTAGGTCAAAAAGACACCATCTATAGCCTTATTTAGAGCACCTTAGTAACTGCTGCTTGTGAACTTGTAACCCATACTCATTATCTGCTCTCTCTAGTTAGTAATCATCTTGATTATTTGCAGTGAATACCCAAGGATTAGAAATACATCTTCAAGTGAACTCCAGGTATTAACCTTGAATGCCCCCATGAACTCCCTTCTTTTATATCACAGATTGAAACCAATATTTAATCAGTACTTTTCATACGCCCAATTTTCAAACATCCCCACATCCTAAGGTTTACTAAAGCTTTTTGGTTTTTACTTATTCTCTATTCAAACGGTTCACTCTGCAGAAAATGTAAGTAGATTAAAAGTTACTGTGAAATTTTAATTAACAGAAAACAGAAACTCCTTCTAAAGCTTCTTAATGGGGTCCAGAAAGCAATATTGACAATACTGAAATACAATTTCATAAAGACAAACTCTCTCTGTGTGTGTGTGTGTATGTATATATGACTAAAATGTGGTTTACAGTGAAAATATTGCCATTTGAAAATATTTCCCTAAAATTTCACAAGTTTGCTTTTAAAAAACATAAAACCAGTGACAATGTGTTTCAGGAGCCAAGTAATGAAGTAACTACTACATTGTATAACAGATATGTTCTTTTCATAGTAATACATTACTCAGATTATTTGAATTGTTAGTATTATAGATATATGTTGAAATGAATTTTAGGAGAACTGGTATATTTTATTAATTTTGGGTTTATTCTCTCCCTTGTTCCAAAATAAGTTTAAGGTGTTTTACTGATGTGGCATTGAAATATGTATTTAATAAATATTAAGTTCTTAATACATAATAGGTAGATGGAGATAATGATACAGAAGGCAAACATTATATTTGTTCTCATGATTTTATAGTATAGTGAGAAATATTATAAGATAAAAATCTAAACTGGGCAAAATAGAAGCACACATGGAGTAAAAGGGCATTTTTTTCACATGCAGCAATTGAGAGAAGAAAGCCAAAGGAGAAACAAAACCAAAAAAGCAAACAAAAACTTGGGATTTTTGAATGGCATTTTTAAAATTTAAATTTATTTATTTTAACTGGAGAGAATGGCAAATATTTTCTGTAAGGAACTAAATATGTATTTTAGTCTTCGTAACTACTCAGCTCTCCTTTGGTAGGGTGAAAGCAGCGATCTTTGAAAGAATAGGTATGACTATGTTCAAGAAAACTTTATGTATCATTAGCTGTAGCCAGCACAATTTGGCACATGGATATAGTTAGTCAACCCCTGACCTTGAGAGCTAGGAAGGGGGAACTGATGTGGTTGAGGATTGATGGAGATGATTTAGTGTTATCTTCAATGCTGCTGCTTGGCATTATCAGGGATAGAGCTAATTCTCTCTATATTAGGGTCAGGTTGGGAATTGAAAAAATAATCCAGGTACACAAAAAAGATTTCTGCTTTAACTGCATAAAATGAGCATGTTAGTGGGGATCCTAATTAGATTCTTGAAAGACATTAGTACTCAAGAGAAGGAAATTTAAACAACATTTCACTCAAGTCACTAAGAAAATTTCATGGTGAATCTGAACATTTGAAATTTCATTTCATTAGGTACTGAGATCCTCCATTTTCAATAGGAATCAAAGACCTGTAATTCAAGTGAACACAAGCTCATACACATGTATCCTTCACTTTACACAAAGTTCTTGATCAGGCTGAGGAAGTTCCCTTCTATTTCTAGGTTGTTCTTTTATCACAAAAGGGGGTTGGATTTTGTTGAATGCTTTTTTGAGTCTATTAAGGTAGTGAGGTTATTTTTTAAATTTTATTCTGTTAATAAGCTGAATTATATTGATTGATTTTCTCAGGTTGAACCAATTTTGCTTTTTTTTTTTTTTTTCTTTTTGCTGCAAAAGTTTTATTGTTTCCATTTGGTACAAGGATTTGGCAAGGCTCCATGGTGGTTAAAAAGCTGCACAGTGGATGCAGAGAGGGGCTTCAGGTGCAGCCCTGACTCCAGAGGGCTCCTCAAAGACCGTTGGGCTCCTAGTGGTGCTGGAAGGTGAACCTTTCAAAGATATATTTGCCCAGCCCAACCAGGGGACCAGCCAACCTGTGGAGGTTAGTCAGGTGGTTGCCATCTACTTGATGAGTTTCAGCTATTGGCTCAGCTCCCCACCTTCCCCCTGTCCTCCACTACTCCAGCAGCCTGTTGGGGTGGGGGGATGGGGCTGATCAGGTAGTTGTAATCTACTTGATGAGTATCAGCTGCTCCTACAGGAAGTAGCTCTCTAGGAAGTCACAGGGATGGGGGTCTGTGGGGGCCGAACCCAAGGCATGAAGGTCCACAAGGGCCTGGCTCAGGTTCTTCTCCAGGGCTGTGGCAGCTTCCTTATTGCCCAAAGTTTTATCCCATTCATCTTGGGATGGCTTTTGCACATCCTAGAAGAGGGCATGGGACACCGTGCTGGTTTTCCATCTTCAAGAGATGCTAGGGGCCCTGCTCCTTCTTGGCCAACTCGGAAAAAGTGGCCCACACTGTCCAGAGCCACATCCTGGCAGTGGAAATAGAAGCCCATAGAGAGGTAGGTGTAGGGGGACCCAGATGCCGTTGACCCTGTGGTTGATGGCAGCCTCCATCTCAGTGAAATAATTCTGAGGAATCATGGTTGTTTGGTCTTAAGGAGTTAAGCTCAAAATACGGTGTTGGCTAGTCCAGAGGCTGAGGATGGCTGAGTGGCTGGTTCCAGAGGTTACAACTGGAAAAAAGGTTGGAGGGTTGTTGGCAGCTGGAAAAGGGGGGTGTCCCTGGGTCCCTTCTGTCCAAACACTGTTGAAGCAAGAGACAGATCCACGGTTCCACCTGAGAACACTTCCCCAATTTTGCATTTCTGGGATTATACCCACTTTCTTGGTGTCCAACCTTTTTCATATCTTGCTGGATTCAGTTTGCTAGTATTTTGTTGAGGGTATCTGCATCTATATTCATACAAGTTGTTGATCTATAGTTTCTTTTTTTTTTCTTGTGCTATATTTGTCTGGTTTTGGTATCAGGATAATATCAGTCTCATAAAAAGAGTAGGAAAGAATTCCTCTTTTTTTTAATTTTTGAAAAAGTATTAGAAGAGTTGGTGGTAATTCTTCCAGGGACTCACCAGACATGTCAAACAATGACAACTGTCTGGAAATGAGACTCTGAAGGAGTTTGCTAACTCTATTGCACTCTGGTAGGTATCAGGCTGCTAGTTTGCACTGAGATTGCAGGCTCTTGGTTTTCAAGGCTACCCTGGAGCCTGAGAGGGGTCATGAAATTAGGCAAGATAAAATGCTACAGAGACTGCTGTTCTTAATAAAATTCAGTCATTTTTCTTGAATAAGCACTCCCTGGCTTGCTTTGAGCTTTTAGGTAACTTCCAGAGTCCCAGATTAGTTGGTTCTGACAGTTTTTATAAAATTTCTTGTTGCTTTTAATGAAGATAGAATTTTGGAAGGAATAAAGACTGAGATTTACCTGTAGTTTCTGTGTTATTAACACATCTTAAAGTTTTATAATCTTATATAGTTTAGAATTTGTAAAAAATTTTTCACACAGATCGTATTATTAATACAGAGAATGGAAATGGTGATTTTGAATAGAAGTATAAACGAGAATATGGAAACATCATATCCATATTAATTACCCAGTATCTAGGGGATGCATTATATACTATTCTTATAAATAAAACTATAGGTGTATTTTATAATAGAGTATTTTAACATAATTGTCTCAAATAGTTTATATCAATCATTGCTTTATCTTATAATTTTGCTTATGTTTGTTCCTTACTGCAATTCTTTTATCCCAGTCTGTTTTACATTTTAAAAAAAATGACCCAGAGGGATGGTATGGGGAGGGAGGAAGGAGGAGGGTTCAGGATGGGGAACACATGTATATCTGTGGCAGATTCATTTTGATATATGGCAAAACCAATACAATATTGTAAAGTTAAATAAAATAAAATTTAAAAAAATTTATTGGAGTATAGTTGATTTACAATGTTTTAATTTCAGGTGTACAGCAAAGTGATTAAGCTATGCATATGTGTATATTCATTCTTTTTCAGACTATTTCTCATATATTTTACCACAAAATATTAAGTAGGGTTCTCTGTGCTACACAGTAGGTCTTTGTTGGTTATCTATCTTATATATAATGGTGTGTGTATGCTAATCCCAAGTTCCTGATTTACCCCCCCACCATGTTTCCCCTTTGGTAGCCATAAGTTTGTTTTTGATATCTGTAAGTCTGTTTCTGTTTTATAAATAAGTTCATTTTTATTATTTTTTTGAATTTTAAAAATTTATTTATCTTATTTATTTTTGGCTGTGCTGGGTGTCTTTGCTGTGTTCAGGCTTTCCCTAGTTGCAGTGAGCTGGGGTCACTCTTTGTAGTAGTGCATATGCTTTTCATTGTGGTGGCTTCTCTTGTTGCGGAGCACAGGCTCCAGGGAGCACCAACTTCATTAGTTGCCGCTCCTGGGCTCTAGAGTAGGGGCTCAGTAGTTGTGGCACATGGGCTTAGTTGTCCTGCAGCATGTGAAATCCTCCCAGACCAGGGACTGAACCCCTGTCTCTGCATTGGCAGGCGGATTCTTAACCTCTTGACCACCAGGGAAGTCCCTGTATCATTTTAAAATTAGATTCTACATAAGAGTGATGTTTTATATTTCTTTTTCTCTGACTAAAAAACTTCACTTAGCATATAATAATCTCTAGGTCCACCCATGTTACTACAAATGACATTGTTTCATTCTTTTTAATGGCTGAGTAATATTCCATGGGGTGTGTGTGTATGTGTGTGTGTGTGTGTGTGTGTGTGCATGTGTGTATGTGTGTGTGTACCACATCTTCCTTATTCATTCTTCTGGTAAAGGACACTTATGTTGTTTCCATGTCTTGGCTATTGTAAATTGTGCTGCTATGAACATTGGGGTGCATGTATCTTTTTGATTTATGGTTTTCTCTGAATATCTGCCCAGGTATTGGGATTGCTGGATCATGTGGTAGTTCTATTTTTTGTATTTTAAGGAACCTCCATACTATTGCCCATAGTGTTTGTACCAATTTACATTCCCACCAACAGTGTAGGAGGGTTCTCTTTTCTCCACACCCTCTCAGAATTTTTGGTTTGTAGACTTTTTGATGGTGGCCATTCTGACTGGTGTGAGGTGATATCTCATTATAGTTTTCCATTTCTCTGATAATTAGTAATGTTCTACTTTATATTTTAAAAAATGTTGCCATAGTCAGAAATGTTATATTTTTTTGTAGCCAAATATCTCATTCTCATTTGTGTAATCATCTATGGTTTCTTCATCTTAAATGTTAGGTAAAGATCCCATACTTGGGATATTTTCAATTTCTCTTTTTCAATTTCTCCTTTTCAGTTTCTTCTTGTTTTTACTTGGATAGGTTTTAGTCAAGTTTTTAATCTTTCATAGAATTTATTTTCATGTGTGAAATGAAGTGAGAATTTAAATTTATCTAACATGTTTTCTTTTTCATTGATTTTTGATGTCTCATTTAAAAGCCTACCACTAGGCTTTTAACTTTTTTAATGTTTTTGTATGTTTAATCCTACATCCACACATTATTATTATACTGGCTCTTAGAATATATTAAGAAATAGCTTTCTATTTCCATCTTTGAAAAATGTTTATTAGAAATATGCATTGAATTTATTAAATGATTTTCAGCCTTTACCAGGATGAGTTTATTGTATTTAAGCTACTGCAATGCCATATTTATATATTTCATAATATGTTTAAAAATCCTTAAATTCATTAGATAAAAAGAAACTAGCATTAAAGTATAATTTTTTCCAGGAAACTTTATAGATTATATTACTTATGTATCACAGTAGCCTTGTAGATTAGTTACAGATCGAAGCCAAAACTCCTAAGGTTTGGTGATGTTAATACTCAAAGTGATGTAGTTGATAATTTGTATTTGAATATACATATCAAAGCCATGATTTCACCCTGTTAATACAATCTGTATTGTGATTTATTGAGAATTTTTCTATGTTAATAACTCTTACTCACTGTATAATGGAGAGACAAACATGCAAACAAATTTCAGTACAATGAGATAAGTGCCATGACCGAGGTAATATACATGGAAATATTGAGTATAACAAACTTAACTCTTCCCAGGTTTATAAGATAAGGCTCCTCAGAGAAGGCTGGAAAGGGAAGAAAGTAAAGTTTGGAGGAAGTAAGAGAGCTGGACAAAAAGTCAAGGAGATCAGCAATGATGTCATAGAATATAGTATTTGTGAATGGAAGAGTTAAAAAGCTGGAAGGAGGTACTTTATATTTAGATGTAGGAAGTTGATTGGGGTTTCCCTGATGGCTCAGAATCTGCCTGTAATGCAGGAGACTCGGGTTCGATCCTTGGGTCAGGAAGATCCCCTGGTGAAGAGAATGACTAACCCACTCCAGTATTCTTGCTTGGAGATTCCCATGGACAGAGGAGCGTACAGTCCATGGGGTCGCAAAGAGTCAGACATGACTGAATGACTAACATTAGGAAGTTGATTGGGCTTCCCTGGTGGCTCAGATGGTAAAGAATCTGCCTGCAATTGGTTACAGAAGTATACCCATTCTTAATTTTTGTCAAATTATAGGAATAATGATAAAAAGTATGTGGCTTTGTGAATTTCCAGGAAGGTTGTGCTTTAAAAAATGTTTATTCCCACATTATTTGGTATATATACCAACTATATAGTATCCTATACTTTTTCTACTGTCAATTTTTTAGATGAATACAGATTTTCTATCTTCCAGCTTCCCTCGTTGTAACGGGAAGTTGGAAAGCAAGACTGAGAGTGAGTTAGGATCTCCTTTTACCACTTTTCCATCCTAACCAAGGAGAGAGCACTTAGGGTGAAGTTGTGAAAAAAAGCAGTGTCAGGGAAGACTGAGACATGCCCTGAGGACCTCCAGGTTCGCTGCTTGTGCTGAACTTCTGCTGAACAGTCTAAACAAAACTGCTGAATAGTTGCTAAGTTGCCAAAAGAAAGGAAAAATGTTGAGATCTGTACTTTTTTCTGAACTAGAGAAAACATATCTTTCCATAGTAATAGATGAGATATGCTCAATAACCCAACTGTATTTATGTAACAAATTTATCTTCCAATCCAAAGTCTTGGGAAACAACTTATATAAGCTGGCATGAACTTCTCACTTTACATAAAAAACCCTATCCATTTCCTCTAGTGGGACACTATTCTGTGTCCCTCTGGAAACTGTGATCCCAGAATTCCAATTCTAAGACTCCAGATAAACTGTCTTTTGGCCTCTTTATAGTTTGTGGTCCTTTGGGTTGACAAACTTTAGTATTGTTTTTCATTCTAGTCACATCATTGTAGTTTTTATAAACACTTAAAAGTTCTACCATACATTGAGTACTCCTTATTAATTTCTGGTAGAGTTTTAGATTTCTTTTTGCTTGATATTATAGGACTTGTGTGAAATGATAAGATCAGTTTCTAGCATTTTTACATATTCTGTTACTTTAAGGAAAAATATATTCTTTTATTTATTTATTTTTGTTTTATATTGGAGTATAGCTGATTGACAGTGTGGTAATTTAAGGTGTACAGCAAAGGAACTCAGGCATACATTTCAGTTCACTTCAGTTCAGTCGCTCAGTCATGTCCGACTCTGTGATCCCACGAATTGCAGCATGCCAGGCCTCCCTGTCCATCACCAACTCCTGGAGTTCACTCAAACTCTCGTCCATTGAGTCGATGATGCCATCCAGCCATGTCATCCTCTGTAATCCCCTTTTCCTCCTGCACCCAATCCCTCCCAGCATCAGGGTCTTTTCCAATGAGTCAACTTTTCACATGAGGTGGCCAAAGTACTGGAGTTTCTGCTTTAGCATCATTCCTTTATTAGATCAGATCAGATCAGTCGCTCAGTCGTGTCCGACTCTTTGAGACCCCATAAATCACAGCACGCCAGGCCTCCCTGTGCATCATCAACTCCCAGAGTTCACTCAGACTCACGTTCATCGAGTCAGGGATGCCATCCAGCCATCTCATCCTCTGTCGTCCTCTTCTCCTCCTGCCTCCAATCCCTCCCAGCATCAGAGTCTTTTCCAATGAGTCAACTCTTCACATGAGGTGGCCAAAGTACTGGAGTTTCAGCTTTAGCATCATTCCTTCCAAAGAAATCCCAGGGCTGATCTCCTTCAGAATGGACTGGTTGGATCTCCTTGCAGTCCAAGGGACTCTCAAGAGTCTTCTCCAACATCACACTTCAAAAGCATCAATTCTTCAGTGCTTACCTTTCTTCACAGTCCAACTCTCATATCCATACATGACCAAAGGAAAAACCATAGCCTTGACTAGATGGACCTCTGTTGGCAAAGTAATGTCTCTGCTTTTGAATATGCTATCTAGGTTGGTCATAACTTTCCTTCCAAGGAGTAAGCGTCTTTTAATTTCATGGCTCTGCCCGTGCCGCCCCCCCCCCCACCAAACTTCGCTTCTATCCAGGCTGCCACATGACATTGAGCAGAGTTTCTCTGCTGCACAGTTGGACCTTGTTTGTTATTCATTAAAATGTATTATTTTAGCTTTAGCTTAGAGTTGAGGAAAAGTATCAAAGAGAAAGTGGGCCTGATTGCCTGATGTAGAATATTTTTCAAGTCATCATCCATATATCTCTTTAGCCTTTCTAAACATTACAAATTGATTTTGAAAGGAGATAGAATAAAAATTTATGGTAAAATAACCCCAAATAAGGCACTGTTAAGGGCTTGGCTTAGTAAAGAATCCGCCTGCAATGCAGGAGTCCCGGGTTCGATCCCTGGGTCAGGAATATCCCCTGAAGAAGGAAATGGCAACCTAGTCCAGTATTTTTGACATGGGAAATCCCATGCACAGAGGAGCCTGGTGGCCTACAGTCCTTGGCTTGCAGAATCGGACATGACTTAGTGACTAAACCACCAGCACCAAGGCTGTGCTATCAAGTAGAAGCATATAAAAAAGACTTACAGATAAAGTATTCTACTAGTTAATATAGTCATCCTTGGTATTGGGAGTAGGGGTTCAGATTGGTTTCAGGACTCTGGGCAGAATATCAAGTCCTTTACATAAAATGGTGTAGTATTTGCATATAATCATCCTGTAAGGGTAAATCATCTCTAGTTTACTTATAATATTTGCTGCTGCTGCTAAGTTGCTTCAGTCGTGTCCGACTCTGTGTGACCCCATGAATCACAACACGCCAGGAGTTCACTGGCGTTGTCCATCACCAACTCCCGGAGTACACTCAAACTCACGTCCACTGAGTCGGTGATGCCATCCAACCATCTCATCTTCTGTCATCCTCTTCTCCACATGCCTTCAATCTTTCCCAGAATCAGGGTCTTTTCCAGTGAGTCAGTTCTTTGCAGCAGGTGGCCAAAGTATTGGAGTTTCAGCTTCAGCATCAGTCCTCCCAAACAACACCCAGGACTGATCTCCTTTAGAATGCACTGATTGGATCTCCTTGCAGTCCAAGGGACTCTCAAGAGTCCTCTCCAACACTACGGTTCAAAAGCATCAATTCTTTGGTGCTCAGCTTTCTTCACAGTCCAACTCACATCCATGCATGACTGCTGGGAAAACCATAGCCTTGACTAGATGGACTTTTGTTGGCAAAGTAATGTCTCTGCTTTTCAATATGCTATCTAGGTTGGTCATAACTTTCCTTCCAAGGAGTAAGCATCTTTTAATTTCATGGCTACAGTCACCATCTGCAGTGATTTTGGAGCCCCCCAAAATACAGTCTGAATTGTTTCCACTGTTTCCCCATCTATTCCCCATGAAGTGATGGGACTAGATGCCATGATCTTAGTTTTCTGAATGTTAAGCTTTAAGCCAACCTTTTCACTCTCCTCTTTCACTGTCATCAAGATGCTTTTTAGTTCCTCTTCACTTTCTGCCATAAGGGTGGTGTCATCTGCATATCTGAGGTTATTGATATTTTTCCCGGCAACCTTAATTCCAGCTTGTGCTTCTTCCAGCCCAGCGTTTCTCATGATGTACTCTGCATAGAAGTTAAATAAGCAGGGTGACAATATACAGCCTTGACGTACTCCTTTTCCTATTTGGAACCAGTCTGTTGTTTCATGTCCAGTTCTAACTGTTGCTTCCTGACCTGTATACAAGAGGCAGGTCAGGTGGTCTGGTATTCCCATCTCTTTCAGAATTGTCCACAGTTTATTGTGATCCACACAGTCAAAGGCTTTGGCATAGTCAATAAAGCAGAAGTAGATGTTTTTCTGGAACTCTCTTGCTTTTTCCATGATCCAGCGGATGTTGGCAATTTGATCTCTGGTTCCTCTGCCTTTTCTAAAACCAGCTTGAACATCTGGAAGTTCATGGTTCACGTATTGCTGAAGCCTGGCTTGGAGAATTTTGAGCATTACTTTACTAGCGTGTGAGATGAGTGTAATTGTGCGGTAGTTTGAGCATTCTTTGGCATTGCCTTTCTTTGGGATTGGAATGAAAACTGACCTTTTCCAGTCCTGTGGCCACTGCTGAGTTTTCCAAATTTTCTGGCATATTGAGTGCAGCACTTTCACAGCATCATCTTTCAGGATTTGAAATAACTCAACTGGAATTCCATCACCTCCACTAGCTTTGTTCATAGTGATGCTTTCTAAGGCCCACTTGACTTCACATTCCAGGATGTCTGGCTCTAGTCAGTGATCACACCATCGTGATTATCTGGGTCGTGAAGCTCTTTTTTGTACAGTTCTTCTGTGTATTCTTGCCACCTCTTCTTAATATCTTCTGCTTCTGTTAGGTCCATACCATTTCTGTCCTTTGTCAAGCCCATCTTTGCATGAAATATTCCCTTGGTATCTCTAAATTTCTTGAAGAAATCTCTAGTCTTTCCCATTCTGTTGTTTTCCTCTATTTCTTTGCATTGATTACTGAGGAATGCTTTCTTATCTCTCCTTGCTATTCTTTGGAACTCTGCATTAAGATGCTTATATCTTTCCTTTTTTCCTTTGCTTTTCACTTCTCTTCTTTTCACAGCTATTTGTAAGGCCTCCTCAGACAGCCATTTTGCTTTTTTACATTTCTTTTCCATGGGAATGGTCTTAATCCCTTTCTCCTGTACAATGTCATTAACCTCCATCCATCATTCATCAGGCACTCTGTCTATCAGATCTAGTCCCTTAAATCTATTTCTCACTTCCACTGTAAAATCATAAGGGATTTGATTTAGGTCATACCTGAATGGTCTAGTGGTTTACCCCACTTTCTTCAATTTAAGTCTGAATTTGGCAATAAAGAGTTCATGATCTGAGCCACAGTCAGCTCCCAGTCTTGTTTTTGCTGACTGTATAGAGCTTCTCTGTCTTTGGCTGCAAAGAATATAATCAATCTATATAAATAGTTATAAATATAATCCTTGCTATGTAACTAGTTGCTGTTGTGTGGCAAATTCAAGTTTTGCTTTTGGAATTTTCTGGAATTTTTAAAAAATATTTTTGATCCATGGTTGGTCGAATCTGTGGAGAAACAGCTCAAAGGACTGACTGTAGTCTCTAGGAAACCTGGCAAGTGTAAATAAAACTTTATTTTAGTTAGGGAAAGAACTGTTTACAAAACAAAATAGTGCTTATTATATAATTCTCTTTGTGGAACTTGATGAACACAAGATTGCTTTCAGTCAATGATTTGAACAATAAATGGCTCCATTTTGGATTAGGAGAATTTGTTTTGTTATTACATTGTTGTAACATTTTACATTATTTAATATCACTGTATATTCTTAGTACTCAAGTCACATTGTAACTTTCTGCTAATTAACCATATAAAATGATCTGTCCTACAAATTTGTAGCACTAGCTTGGTGCACATTAGGTATAGTTTTAGGTTACACATCTTTCTAGGAGAGTCACCAAGATTATTACATGCATTATAAAAATCTTCAGGATTTCATTAAGTAGCTAGTTTTGCTTAGCTTTCTAAGAAATAAAACGTTATGGTTTAAAAGTGTTCATGGCCAGATATTAATATTCCTCATCCAGTTAAGTATAAAACCTGGGTAAAGAGGTCATAACTACGCCATGAAAACTTATTTCTCTGAAATCTAATATCTCACTTTGTACTCCAATCTCTTGTCTAGCCATCTTCCTGCTTTCAGCTTCTGATACCTTTGTACATTTTGACTCTCTTGCCTAGTGTGACATCTGTAAAATATCTCTTCTTCAGATCCTTTTCCTGCTCCACTAGACAAACTCCTACACATAAAGACCCAGGTGAGACAGTGTTTAATTTGGGAAGCCCTGTCTAAAACTGCAGAGTTTGGTAGTTTATTAAGTTATTAACATACAGAGTTAATTATCCCTTCCTATATCTTCCCATAGTACCTTGAGTAAATCTGTATCTTAGTATCTATATTTTGCTCTAATTGTTCTTTTTATCTCTTCTGGTATACTGTAAACTTCTTGAAATTAGTCTGCCTTAGTACTGTGTAATGTTTCACATAGCTCATTTAATAACAGATGTCAGTCTCTATGTGTTCTATGATGTCACAATTCCTGATTATTGACATAATCAGCCCCACCCAGATTTAGGACCAATGAGAGACAGACCTATTAGTATACTAGGAGCTCCTGACAACAAGCTCTTGCCTTCTGTAGCCAGGCTGTGTAACAGCTGGTCTCGCTGTGTGGGTTCCTGGTACCTAAGTTTTCCAACATTCTTGCTACAGGAAAAGATCTTTGGTAGAGACATAACTTGTCACTCTGGAATGATATAACTTGTGGGGAAGGAGCATATCTACTTCTAGACTTCCGCATTTAATCTCAGGTCTAGATTTCACTGTGTTAAGATCTTGTCCTGTGTTGTATCTCCAGACTGACTATCAAGAGTAGTGGAAACACCAGAAGTTACATCACTACCAGCACAGAAAGCTTCCTTGGACTGTCTAGATACTCCATGTTTGAACTGTGGTTTGGTACTTGAGAGTTGTGAATTTGGATTCAATCTGATGAACCAGTCACCAGGATGGGGATAGCATTTTTTGCTCGACTATTTTATCCTACCCTAGAAGAAATTTATGAAGGTATTAATGGGCCTCCTCCACCAACTCATCGTCAAGAGTTTCCAGATCCTTATTTCTTGACTCTGTTTCTGACATTATTTAATCATCAAGGATGTAGTTTTAAATGTCTGTATGCATTAATAAAGGAGATTGTGAAAGATATTTTTGATGTCGATGGATTTGGGGTAGGTTTTCATCTATGGGGGAGCATGTCTATTTTATGAATGTGAATAATTTAATTATAGGAAACTATAAAGACCTTCATAAGCCTGAATATGTTTAAAAATTAATCATAAACTTAACTATCAAAGGATATTTTGTCTGGTAAAGATATTCAAATACTTGTTTTACTATTTCATGTTTTTTAGTTTTATTTAACAAAATATCTACTATTTACTATAATAATTTATAAGTTGATATTACTCAGGGAAATTGGAAATTAGTATCAGCTACTTCAATTCACTAACAGGTTATTTGAGTTTAACAAGATGGCCTTTTCATCATTCTCTTTAAACATTCTGGATCTGTCTTAGCTACTGGTGAATGTCTTCAAAGAATATGGCCTGGTTTCCATAACGCAGATTTGTTAAGTGTATAACCCATATAAGTGATGGGGAACAAAATTGGGGTAACCAAGGAAGGAGTCACAGAGTTTTGGGGTGGCTCCCACTCTAGATAATGCTTTCTATATAAAATCAATTTAGGTGAGTGAATAACCACTCACAAAATAGTAAGGGATATGAGAGAAAGTAGTGGGACTAAAAATATCTCAAAAATTGTGGCCACATAGAAACAGTAGGAAAAAAAAAGTGACACTAGGGAGAAATGGTTGTTCTACCATGAGGAACGTTGAATGTTTGGAGTATGAACTGGTGCTTGTTAATAAATGACTGGTGAAGACACATGCTTGGAGCAAATGATAGCTTGCCAGAAAGCAAAAATATTCCCATGAAGAGGCTTCCTGCAATAACTCCTCTCCAATCCTCTATTCAGACTGTGTATTTAGAAGTACAGTGACCCAAACATTTAGCTTCTATAGGCAAACTGCAGATTTAATATGCTAATATATTTCTCAGTGAATTAAATTTTTGGAATGAGTGCTTGCAATGGGAATATTATCCTGACTCCTGCTTTTTTTTTCAGTCAGGTAGATATTGCCATGATTAAAGTGACAAGAAATGTCATGTATAGGTAAAGAAGAAATTTTTAAGGGTTTCTGCAATATGAGTATTCCATATGTGTGACATGTATATGTTCTTTGGATATTTTCTTATATTTCTATCATCATTGTACTACTTAAATATCTTTTTTGTTCAAAGACCTTAAAGTATTCTCTGAACATTAGCATATTAATCTTCTAAAAAATACATCGAGTGGGGTCTGGGTAAAATTATGAAAAGATGAAATTGGTCCTTGGGCATTTTCATTACTTTCAAACCTCTTTCTCCCATTAATAGTACCTATAGTTTAATTAAGCAATTTGAATTAAAATTAGATTTCAATGATTAGAATTATAGGAAAGGCAAAGCAATAGGGAGAAAGTGATAATGGAACAATTTTCGGTGGTATGGGAGGACAAAGCAACTTTAGCAGTGTCCCTCAAATCACAGGGGCCCTCCCTGGTGGCTCAGATGGTAAAGAATCTGCCTGCAATGCAGGAGACCCAGGTTTGATCCCTGGGTTGAGAAGATCCCCTGGAGAAGGGAATGGCTACATAATCCAGTATTCTTGCCTGGAGAATTCCCATGGACAGTGGAGCCTGGTGGGCTATAGTCCATGGTGTCGCAGTGTCGGACACAACTGAGTGACTAACAACACATGACCCTCAAATCACACCTCATAAAAGGCTTCCTCTGAAAGTATAAGAAAGAATTCTAAGAACACACTTAGCCATTCTATGACATAAGCAGTTAGTCTAACGGTGCCACATTTTGTCTGTTATTAATATTCAATATAATATACTATAAAATATTTTAATAAATTGGTTGTTAAAAACGGAACCTGTAAATTTTAGCTGAACTATCACCATCAGATAATCACTTTAGGATGAAGTATAAGAATTTTTCTAGCTTTTTTATCTTTAAGTGATGAAAGTCTTCAAAATTGAAACTGAAGACATGAAATGGCAAAGGATAGGGTGTTGACACAGGTTTAAGGGTTGAAAATAGTGGATGGCTTTTGAAAACTGTATCATAAGAGGAAGCTCCAAGCCATGGTTAAGAAGTCAGCAAAGGTTAATCAGGAAATAAAGCTGTTATATCTACAGCTTGAGGAACAGATGACTCATATGCTAAAGTTTGAAAATCAGAGGGAAAAAAAGGCAAGAAGAAATGGTTGGAAAGTAAAATGGAGCAATTGTGATACCCCAGGGGACTCATCAGGATATAGGATAAACAGGGAAATGTTTCCTTTAACCCATCGGTAAATCCCAGTTCTTGTCCTGCCTATTTCCCTCAGGTTAAATGTACTATCTAGCTACATACCTAACTTTCAACCTTTGTATTTTTTCCCTGGGTGCTGATCAGCTTCCTTTTTCCTTGTCATGCCTCTTTCACAAACAGATAAGCTTTCCTCTTGGCATAAAAATATTCATAAGATCTGAAGACAAAGGGCTCAAAGTGTAGCAAAAGCATGTGGCCTGGATTTTTGATTTGGATATCATTGCAGATGGTAGCTGAGAATATGAAAGTAGATGTGTTGCCCAGGGAAAGAATGTAGGGGAAACAGACACTAAGACTTTGATATCTTTTTTGAATAATTTTTTATCTGAAATTATGTTACTGAAACAAGTCCCTAGAAATATCAGTTAAAGGCTGATTTTCTCCTTCTAAAATGTAGATTACCAAAGCTTACTCCATAATCTATATACTAAAGCTGAAGGGTTCTAAATTTTTATTTTATTCCTTTTGACCACTTGAATGTCTGTTAGCTATTGCAAAATTTTGCAAAAGCAGAAAGTAATTATATACAATTTTAACATTACATCATTTTGGCAGGAATTATTTAATGATTTTCATTCTTATCTCAGCAACCTTATATAAAATAGAAGCTCACTATTCTTAGTTCCAGCAATATTTAATTGCTAGTTCAGCCTTGTACATCCTCTAATCTTACACTATCATGGAATGAACATGGACTTTGAAACTAGACAAATGTGAGTTTGAGACACAATATCACTAGCTTAGGTGTCACCACCTCCATGAAGCCTTTAGCTACATTTTGTCTTCACAAGAAACTATGTTAGTTGTTCAGTTGTGCCTGACTCTTTGTGACTCCATTGACTGCACCCCACAGGGCTCCTCTGTCTATGGGATTTTCCAGGCAAGGATACTGGAGTGGGTTGCCATTTCCTTCTCCAGGATATCTTCCTGACCCAGGGATAGAACCCGGGTTTCCTGCAGTGCAGGCAGATTCTTTACCGACTGAGCTATGAAGGAAGCCTCTCACAAGAAACTGACATAGATCTAACTTGACAATTATGCCACCATGTATTAAAATTATCAGCTACTGTGTCCATTTCCTGCATTACAACTCCTAACAGGCAAAGCAATATATTTATTCAACACAGAGCCCAGCACACTTTAGGTGTTCCTTTTAATGTTTGAAGAGACAGATGAATAGATAGTATTCACGTTTGATTTATCTTTTTCTTACAGGAAGAATAAAAAGAGAGGGATGGTAACATTTTTTTTTTTCAGCTTTGTGGATAAAAAGAACCTAAGCATAGTGTGTCAGTAAAATAAGACCAGAAAGTGAAAGCTAAAAGGCATTATTCTGAGCAAAACTCAGTGAAGTAAGTAGGGACCCTCATGTTGATCTCTTCTTGTCATCATGGGCTACATAATAGCTTGAGTCTGATTAGGGAGACAGAAGTTCTGACAATTAATTTGGCTCTTTGGAAATAATGAAGCATATTTCTGAGAAGAAGCTGAATTGTGAAACTCTAGGGCACATTCTGGGAGAAGGCAATGGCACCCCACTCCAGTACTCTTGCCTGGAAAATCCCATGGACAGAGGCGCTTGGTAGGCTGCAGTCCATGGGGTTGCTAGTAGTCGGACACGACTAAGCGACTTCACTTTCACTTTTCACTTTCATGCATTGGAGAAGGAAATGGCAACCCACTCCAGTGTTCTTGCCTGGAGAATCCCAGGGATGAGGGAGCCTGGTGGGCTGCTGTCTATGGGATCGCACAGAGTCAGATACGACTGAAGCGACTTAGCAGCAGCAGCAGGGCACATTCTAAGATGACTGCCCCATTTTTTATTTAATTAGCTCATATTCCTAATGGACGTGTCATGAAACAACACAGAAACTCCATGCAAAAGCACCTGACCTAACTCTGATTTCACATCTCTGTGTCTAATAGCATCATTAGACCAGACTTTGAATCTGGTTTCCATAGAGACTATTTGCTCAAGTAAAAGAAACAGATGAGAAAACTCATTATCTTGTATTTGGAACTTTATGCAGCTAAAATCATACAAGAATACATCACAGCTAGTGCTAAATATTCACTAGATAGCTCCCATCATTGTATTGTAAAATCCCTGGTTGCTGATTCCAAAATTACAATGCATCAATTTAAAACAATTTATTAGACATCTCTCTCAGGAATATGGTACAGAAGTTTCATAAATGGACCTTTTGGAATAGGGAAATTCTTTATCGTCCCTAAACCTCACTTCACTACTACTTTCATCAAAGAAACTTTGTGACTTAGAAAATGCACCCAAATTTAGGGAAACTGCAGTCGTCTTTTAAAATTAAGATCATTCATTTGACTATATATATATATATATATATATATATGTAATATTGCACACAACCAGGTTTTCCTGATGATAGAGTTCTTTGCAGTTAGAGCTTGTCAAAGTAGTTATGCTGCTGCTGCTGCTGCTAAGTCGCTTCAGTCATGTCCGACTCTGTGCAACCCCATAGACGGCAGCCCACCAGGCTCCCCTGTCCCTGGGATTCTCGAGGCAAGAACACTGGAGTGGGTTGACATTTCCTTCTCCAATGCATTTAAGTGAAAAGTGAAAGTGAAGTCGCTCAGTCGCGCCCGACCCTCAGCGACCCCATGGACTGTAGCCCACCAGGCTCCTCCATCCATGGGATTTTCCAGGCAAGATTGCTGGAGTGGGACGCCATCACCTTATAGTTGTTCACAAATGCTCAAATTCTATCAGACAGTGGATATTTAATTTGGTAGGAACTAACTAGAAATATTAGACAAATCTGGGACTTCCCTCGTGATCCAGTGGTTAAGACTTCACCTTCCAATGCAGGGGGAGCTAAGACCCCATATGTCTCAGGGCAAAAAAAAAAAAAAAAAAAAAAGCAAAACAGAAGCAATATTGTATTAAATTCAATAAAGACTTGAAAAAATTGTCTACATGAAAAAAATTTTTTTTTAAATTAGACAAATCTAAAAGTATGCCTTCCTTCTGGCTTACTTCACTCTGTATAATCCAGAAGGAAGGCATACTTTTAGATTTGTCTAATTTTTTTCATGTAGACAATTTTTCCAGTCTTTATTGAATTTAATACAATATTGCTTCTGTTTTGTGTTTTTTTTTTTTTTTTTTGCCCTGAGACAGGTACACCTAATATGGATTCATGTTGATGTATGGCAAAACCAATACAATATTGTAAAGTAATTAGCCTCTAAATAAAAAAAATAAATAAATAAAAATAAACATAATCATGGCTTCCTTTTTTATCTCTAGAAAAAATAAAATAAAATAAAAGTATGCCTTGCTAGCATGGAGGCAAATATATCCCCAACCATGGTAAAGAACAAAGCAGAAAAGGTAATCATGATTGGAGCTCATTTTACCACATCTAGACACAACATTATCCATGGTGACAAATGATTTTGCATTTGTTTCTAGCCTAGATTCTATGTAAATTGCTTTTTCTTGGATGCAATGATGATGAACTTCAGGGAGAACATGTATGATTCTGAGTAGAATCTCTACTATGATCTAGGTTGATGTTGTCAAAAGCTTATTGTTTAATGTTTTATGGCAACAGAGGAAGGCCAGAGGAAAAAAATTAACACTGGGACCTTGGCATCTGTGTTAATGTGTAGGTCTGTTTGCTCTTTTCTGCCTAATAAGGACAGCTAAATATTCTCAGTTACTGAATAGGGTCCCCCATGTTCTTTCACTCTTATATTACATTCTCCACTGCTTGATAGGCTGCCTTGAGTCCCTGTGTGTCAACATGAGCTGACACAAACATAGAAAGGCCTACTGAGCCATCTCATATCGAGGTGAGAGTTGCTTCAGTCATAAGAGGGCTAAGTAAGCTGCCAGAAAAATTTGCTCCTATGGAATGGGTGCTCCAGTATGTATTTTATGATTAATAATACTCTTGATTAACTTCTAAACCAAATTACTCTCTGTCTTTACCACAAAGGCCATGGCTATCCTTTAAAAACTTCTGCCAGTAACATGTTGTTATGTAAATGTTGCAGTAACACATAGAGCACCTTCAATTTAGTACTCACTGTTGATATCTAGGATGCATGTTTGCTCTTTGGCATAATATAAAAGAAAAATAAGGAATAGTCAATCGCCAAAAAATGCTGAGGAAGTAAATGATAATGCTTAAAATCGTCAACAATCTGAAGTGTGGCCAGGACCAGTCTGATGCTATGAGTTGCTTTTAGGGCATAAAATGTCCTACAGGTATGATAGTGACTTGGGAAAGCTTGAGAAAATGAATTAGGGATGGGTGTATATAAAAGACAGCCTCCTCCAATCTTCATCTACTTGAATCCAATAATCTTATAAAACTTATTTTTGTATAATAAAAATCAAATGCTTTCAATAGTTTTAATGGGTAAAATATATTACCCAGACAGTAACCCCAAATTCACTTGAAATTCAAAGCAGGTTATAATTTGATGTCTACCCATGCTTTAGAGCTTACTCTAATGTTGACACAGCCACTGTTCTACCACACAAGGTTAATTTCCTGGATCTCATCATGCATTCATATTCACCACTTCTTTTTATGTAATTCCTACTACCTGCAATGTTCAGCCCTACTCCTTCCCTGCCAGTCAAAATCCCAATTATATTTTAAAGACTTTCTTAGCAAGCATCTGGAATAATGCTTCATACACAGTAGATCCCAAGTGAATACTAGTCATTGAATAAATGAATGAATTAGTGAATGAAACTACTGAGCTAATATATTCCTCTCAGAAGTTTGGGTATGCTTCTAATTTAAAATCTATTAAACATTATCATAATGGAATGTATATAAACATGGATATACTTATAAATATAAGTCCACTATATATGTATATATAAAATACAGGGTTCTACCTAGTATTAACTTGTTGAATTAATGAATGCATCTACTGCTAAATTCAAGTCTATAATACTTGGTTTGTATTTTCATTAAATAAATTTTGTAGTCTATTTTTAGATATTGAAGACTTAATTTTCTGCCCCTCGTGTTAGGAAAAATATGTACTAAAACTTCCAAATATCCCTCAAAAAAGGAGAGAAACTTTGTAGTTAAAATAATTTTTTTCATTTTTCAGGGAGGAGGGATTTTAGTGACTATTGAACTTATAGCTCATGCCATCCATTTGAAACTCACAAGTAGTGATATAAGTCATGCTATAACTACCAAAGAATGCATAATGTTGTGATTTGCCTTATTGTCATTTTATTATTCTGAATGGCATTCCTTACTAGAGAGCTGTACAGACACTATTTATCTGAAAATACCATCTTTTTTTATTAAAGTATGCATGCGTGCTAAAGTCACTTCAGTTATATCCGATTGTTTGTAACCCTGTGGATTGTAGCCCGCCAGGCTCCTCTGTCTGTGGGACTCTCCAGGCAAGAATACTGGAGTGGGTTGCCATTTCCTACTCCAGGGAATCTTCCCGACCCAGGGATTGAACCCGAGTCTCTTACTTTGGCAGGTGGATTCTTAACCACTAGTGCCATGTAGGAAGCCCAGAGTATAGTTGTTTCACAATGTTGTGTTAGTTTCTGGTGTACAGCAAAGTGATTCAGAATATACATATATTTTGCAAAAGATTCTTTTGCATTATAGATTATTACAAGATATTAAGTATAGTTCTCTGTGCTATACAATAGGACTTTGTTGTTTGTTTTATATATAGCATTTTGTATCTGCTAATCTCAAGCACTTACTTTATCCCTCTCCCCAACTCCTCCCCAATTCCTTTTTGGTAATCATGAGTTTGTTTTTGAAGACTGTGGGTCTGTTTCTATTTCGTAAAAAAGTTTATTTGTGTCTTTTTTTTTTAGATTCCACATATAGTTGATATCACATAACATTTGTCTTTTTCTGACTTCACTTAGTATGATCATCTCTAGGTCCATCCATGTTGCTGTGAATGACATTATTTCATTCTTATTTATAACTGAGTAATATTTCATTGTGCATATATACCACATCCTCTTTATCCAAGAATACCATCTTGTTGGAGAAATTAACACACTGAAACTAAATTTTCTAGCCTTTGAAATTCACTAATAGCAACTTTGAGGTTCTAGAAAATGTCATTTGAGTTTGATATTGTCTCAATGAGTCCCTCTCTGTTAATCCTTAGTCATCTATTCCTTTTCTCACCTCACATGACACTTATTGTATATGTGTCACTTGGTCTAAACTGCTTTGCATTTTTTAAATCTCTTTCTATAAACATCAAGTGTAGGGATCATGCCTTGTATCTCTGTGTCACTTAAGCTTAGGTACCTAATCATTTGAAGGGGAGAAGAATGAAAGTAATTGAGGGGGATCTCTCTCTCTCTCTCTCTCTCTCGTGTTTTTAATAGCAGGAAAGAGTCATAAACTGGTATACATGTTAGACTATATAGATGATACTGAAATTTAGAATGGAGAGACAATTTTAAATATAACTAATTCAGCACTATAGAGTACTGAAGACTTGAGCAATGCTTTCCTTTTGTGGGGGAAAATAAGTATACACTATATATGCCATGCTGTGCTTACTTGCTCAGTCCTGTCTGACTCTTTGTGACTCCATGGATTGTAGCCCGCCAGGTTCCTCTATGCATGGGGATTCTCCAGGCAAGAATACTGGAGTGAGTTGCCATGCCCTCCTCTGGGGGATCTTTCCTACCCAGGGATTGAACACAGGTCTTCCACAGTGCAGGCAGATTCTTTACTGTCTGAACCACTAGGGAAGCCCAAAAATACTGGAGTGGGTAGCCAATCCTTTCTCCGGGGGATCTTCCCAACCCAGGAATCAAACCAGGGTCTCCTACATTTCAGGCAGATTATTTACCAGCTGAGCTACCAGGGAAGCCCATATACTACATATATAGCATATATAGATAGTATATATTACATATTTACATATTTACACACTACTATGGGCTGTTTAATTTTAGGTAAATATCTCTCAAAATACTTTATTCAGTAATTAAATATAGAACTCACAGATGTTTCTTAATATTTTCAGAGTCAAGGATTTAGAAATGAAAGGTAGATACGTACAGTGAGAAAGAGTTTTTCAGTACTATAATAATGCATTGTCTTTACTATGACCAACAATAACATATTACAGTTAATTAGTGTTTTAATGTGATAACTAACACCACAAGATATTTAACTATGTATAGGAAATATGAGTTTTCACTTAATTGTAATCTGAAGAATAGAAACACTACTTGAAAGTTCTTTGTGTATAGGGAACATATTACTGTCCTGACACATCAGTCAAAAAGTTATACATCCTTCTGTTCACATTCCCATTTAATAAAATCATAATGTGCAATTGAATTCTTTAGTCATTAAAGACCCATGTTGAAATACACACATCATTTCCTAATACTAAAACTCCAGCCACTGTGACTCTGTCAGATTAATCAGTTCCTGGTGGAATCAAGACCAGGTATGCTTGGGAAGCCCTAAGTGCCTAGGGTTCTCTTGGTTTTAAAGGACTGCCGTCTAGTTCAAGACACTCCACTTCTTGATCTCAAATTACTTACCTTGTGTCTAGAGTAATCAATTGATGGCAATGAACCTTAGTTTCCAAGCTAGTAAAATGAAGGAAGCTGAGATATTTGCATTTTAAGGTCTCTTTTAGTCCTCAGACCCTGGGTATAAACTAGTAGCTGTCTTCCTAATTATCTGGGGACTATGGAGGTGTCCAAACCATTTTTTTCAGGCTTATTGAAATGATATTAACAGGGCAGTGTTAATACTAACATAATTTACAGCAAGATTAACACTCAGAGCTGTGTGGAATCCCATGAAGGAAGCAAATATTCTTATTGTAATTTGACTGTTTCATATATGTGATTTCCAAAGATCCCTGCCTATCTTAGCACATGTGTACCATAACATCTCATATAAGTGACAAGTACAATGTTAATCTTACTACTGGGTCCCAATGGAACATCGCTTGTCCCCTTTCCCTGATGATAATTCACTCCCTGTATCCCAGAAATAAATCCCCTTTAATACATACCATTCTGGGCTGTACCCAGATGCTCTATTTATGAGAATAGACCTTGTCTAGTCTTACTAGGGGTATTCCAGTCACACACTGTCTGCCTTGGCAAAATTTTCTTTAGTTTGATTAGGCTTTATTGCCAACTTCTCAAGTGAGAGCACTTATGGGACATAAGCCATTCACACTACTTAATCCTGATAGCACAGCAATTAACTGATTAATTAATTTAAGGGTAAGAAGGAAAATCTGTAGGGACTTTTATGCTCCAGAAGGTTTAATTTATATATACTGTAGCTTAGGTTAAAAACTTTAAATACACTGTTGTCTGTGTTCAATGAAACTGAACTCTTAATAAAAAGAAAACCTTACATTAAATGGTCTTCACCAAAATTTACCTTAGGCCACCTACAGGTGGATTGGAGTTAAGAGGGCCACAATTTGGCAGAAAGAATGTTATAGTGCAGGGGTCTCCAAACTTCAGGATTTAATGTCTGATGATCTGAGGTGGAGCTGATGTAATAATAAGAGGAATAAAGTGCACAACAAATGTATGTGCTTGAATCATCCCCAAACCACCCCCTCCCCAGTCCATGGAAAAATTGTCTTCCATGAAACTGGTCCATGGTGTCATAAAGGTTGGAAACCCCTGGTATAGTGGAAAGAGAACAGGGTCAAGGGTGACACATGGCTTGTGGGTCCAGTAATAACAATTAACTGTCATAAGCATATTACCCTCTGATTGTCAACAGAAGGAAGAAAAACAATTTGGTTGTAGATGTTGCACTTAATTCTCCATCATATCCTAACACATGAGAATAATGATACTGCTTCCACCATGTACCTCTGTGTCACTGTGTTTATTAAATAATGTAATAAGCTCAAGCTTTGGAGTCAGACACAGCTGGGCTCTAGTACAGCCAGACCTAGAATGCAGATCTTCTTTCAATCTTGTACTCTTTTTATTACACCATGCTTGAGGCTGATCAGTGAAAGAGAAAGATAACTATGAAAATCCATAATGTCCCCTTATAGAAAGGTAAACATGGATGGTACAGGTGATACATATAATGAAAAGATTATTCTTTGAAGATTATTAACTCATAGAGTAATTTTTCTTATCAAAAGTTAATTGTCCTAAGCTCAAGGAACAGTAAGAAGCTGGTGAGACATAGCTTCAATATTTGTGAAGCATAAAGATTAGATCAGTTAAACATCACTATCTTCCTAAGAACCTGACTGTTAATTATCAGTTTTTAAAAATATTGTACAAACTCTCTCTTTCTCTCTGCACTGGCTAAGATTATTATATTACTGTATGGGACTTTGGTCAAGAAGATAAAAAAGCAAGAATGACTCTTAGAAAATTATTGTGCTGTTGCTCTCATATGTCTGGAAAATAATGGATGGACCATGGGGCTTAGTACTAGAAACGGTCTTTCTGAAAGAAAGATCTGACAGAGAACACTGAGATCGTGATAGAGAACAATATCTTTGTGGGAAGGTAAGCAGTGCTATATTCTAAATTAGAGAAAGGAAAGGGTAATTTTCTACTCTGTATCTCTAACAAAAATGTCTATTGGTTTGAGTGCTTATTTTTCAACTTAGCTTCTAAATTGAAATTTTATAAGTACAGTGTAATATCATATATCTTATCACAATTAATTTCCATAAAATAGAAAAATTTTTTTTCAATAGAGAACTGATATTGTCTAACCCAAGTGGTTCATTGGCTGAGATTCAAAAATCTTTGTTTTTGTAAAACATTTCAACATAATGGTATTTTTGGACTTTATTTCCCTCAAACAATTCAATACTTATGGAGATTCATGCCACAAAACATATCCATTTGATAGGAAAGGAATTGTATCTCCAATGGATTATTCGGACAATAGAATGGGTAGAAGGAATGAGACCTTGGAAAGACATAGAAGTAAATATCCACATTTATACCTACTGTAGAATTTTTTTTTAATATCACAAGGTCTTTGACTATCCTGAAAAAGAACAGTAGGATCTTTGTTCCTAAATATCTTCAAAAATAGGACAAACTTCTAACTGTATATATTATGTAGATATTTTTAAAAACATGACTAAAAAGCAAAAAAAAAAAAAAAAAAAAGCAGTTATGTCCTTCACAGACCAACCAATCTATTATCGTCTATTTAGAATCAACAAATAAAGCAATTTATTTTTTTCAAAATGTAGCCAAAATATAAGTACTTAGATGTGCAAACATAACTCAGCATTGTTCAAAAGACACTCTAAGGCCCTAGAGATAAATATAAAACCTTGGTAGGAAAGAAAATCCTTGAAATACTATTTATATCAGTAGTACATAATATGGGCTTCCCTGGTGGCTATGTAGGATACCTGGGTTTGATCCCTGAGTCGGGAAGATCCCCTGGAGAAGGGAATTCTTGCCACTATTCTTGCCTGGAAAATTCCATGGACAGAGGAGTCTGGAGGGCAACAGTCCATGGGGTCACAAAGAGTCAGAGGTGACTGAACAACTAACGCTTTTATTTTCTTGTTTTCATTTTTCAGTGGGTAACATATATTGCTTACTATGTGTCAGGCACTGTTCTAGGAGCTTTGTTTATTACATTGGTTAGTCCTTAAATCATGTGACATATTTACTGTTATCATCCCATTTTACAGATGAAGAATCTAGAGTATATCTGAGCCATTTTCTCATCCTCCAAACTCTTATCTAAATATAAGAGAAGACTTTCTTCCTTTGTCCCCTTCTTATCAATATTGTCCTTGGTTGTGGGTGTGTTAGCAGTATTTCCCATTTGTGGCCCCCATGAAATGGCAACCCACTCCAGTACTCTTGCCTGGAAAATTCCATGGATGGAGGAGCCTCGTAGGCTACAGTCCATGGGGTTGCAAAGAGTTGGACACGACTGAGCGAGTTTACTTCACTGCTTTTGCTAAGCTCAGAGTTAACTTTTCAAGTTCTTAGAGGTCCTTTGTAACTTTATTTTTACTGTAATATTTAAGATAACTTCTAATGAAGATCACTAATAATTATAATTACTGATAATTATTTTGTTTCTGAGAAAGGCCTGTAACAGGTTAGCTTCCTTTCAGGAATCAACTGAGAAAGAATTAAATGACATATTTAAAGGCTTTCATTTCCAAGAAGAAGCTGCAGATGGAGAGGATTTTACTCAGCATTGTATGGTGTGTATGCCTTCAGTTAATGAGAAACATTGGAATTTTTGATTCCTTGTAAGTGTAAAGTATGATAAAGCATGAATCATAAGTCTCTTGTACAACAACAAAATAATGACTACACTAAAATATTTGGTATTCTGCAGCACAGTTAGAATCTCAAGCAGTTTTCCATTTTAATAACCACAAAAGGGTGATTAAACTGTTTCAGAAATCTTTCCTCAAAACCCTCCTTTGGCCAAAAGTAAAATAAATAAATTTCTTCTTGAGCTTGTATCACTCAGGGGGAGCTTTCTTGAGAACTTCATTTTGAGACCAGAGCAAACGTACTTTGAGGAAACTGATATTAATAAGGTTACTTCCTCCCCAGACATAAGCAGGAAGATGAAAACTTGAATTTGAGACATAACAAAAATTTCCCAAAATGTTCCTGACACTGTCCTAATCTATACCTGATTTCATCTAAATTGGGAAGGTTATATTGATGAAGTACAAAACCTCTTTAGAATCTGAAATTTATCTAGTTCATAAAGATTTACAAATGCTCTGGAGGTAGGGGCAAGGGCATGTGGGGCAGAGACAGGGAGTTCCCTAGTTTTTCTTAGTTTTATGAATACTATTAAATGAATTATGCAGGACTAATCCCTGAACAGAATGTTCTCATCCTCCAAACACTAACCTAAATGCAATATGTATATATATATATATATATATATATATATATATATATATATATATATAAATGAATTTCTTCATTATTGTAAGGAATATATGAGGATTTTATAATTTAGCTTTGATGTGTTTATTTCTGCATGAAAAGAAAAACCCCAGCTTTTATTATTATTTTGGCTATATTGCTTAGCATGTGGAGTCTTAGCTTCTTACCAGGGATTTAACCCAAGCCCCCTGCATTAGAAGCATGAAGTCTTAACCACTGGACCACCAGGGAACATCCCAGAAAACCCTAGCTTTGAATCATTAGAAAAAGATACACTTTTTAGAACAAAATCACATGACTGCTTTGTAGCTTTCTTTTTCCAGATTATTTGATTCAATCTCTTATACTTAAGACACATTGTCTCAAGCATCTATGATCTTCTAATTCATTTTTTTCCCATACCCAACAAATAGATATTTCTGGTCTGTGAAATCATAAAGACTTTCTTGTGACCAAATTTTTCATGACTTGCTTGTCATCTTTCTTTATCTTCTGCTATCTTCTTAAAACCTTGAACTAAAATTCTGAGAGAAATTTCTCTGTGTGTATAAAAAAATAAATGTTCTATATTTTCTTATGGCTTCCCTGATAGGTCAGTTGGTAAAGAATCCGTCTGCAATGCAGGATATCCCATTTTGATTGCTGGGTCAGGAAGATCTGCTGGAGAAGGAATAGGCTACCCACTCCAGTAGGGAAGTCTTGGGCGTCCCTTTTGGCTTAGCTGGTAAAGAATCTGCCTGCAATGTGGCAGACCTGGCTTTGATCCCTGGGTTTTCTTATTTGCGTCCATGAAATTTTGGAAGGATCTTTCAAACTTGGTGGGATTTTGTTGTATAGACTCCTTTGGGGGAACCAGATCCAGGGACAGATGATTTACCCTCATTTGGAATGTGTGTGTGTACTCAATGGCATCCAATTCTTTGTGACCCCAGGGACTATAGCCTGCCAGGCTGCTCTGTCCATGGAATTCTCCAGGCAAGAATACTGGAGTAGGTAGCCATTCCTTTCTCCAGGAGATCTTCCTAACCCAGGGATTGATCCCGTGTCTCCTGAATTGGCAGGAGGATTCTTAACTACTAGTGCCACCTGGGAAGCCCCATTCAGAGTATAGGGTGGACCAAAAAAAGATTCTTATGGGTTTTAAATTTTAAATTTTGTTTCTCAGAAGTGGGTGACTAGTATAAATATATGCCAAAGATTCTTGTCAGAGGTTGACAGTTGTAATTGCTTTCATCATTTCCATTCTCCATGGTTAGTCAGATTGTTCTGTTCCACAGTCATTTAGTAAAATGAAAACCAGAATAAAGAATTGAGCACAGCCCTTTAACAATGTTGGCTTTTAAGTTATGAGCAAAGAAAACTTTTTTCACTGATAAACAACAGCTTAGTGAGTCATTTTGAGTGAGAAAGCTAGGGAGAAGTAGGCTGATACACTGAGCAAGGTGATTTCAGGCCATCTGGATTAGAACTTAAGAGAACTATTAGGCTGAACCATATAAATTTGGTAATAACACCTGATTTACAAAAATTTCAGTTTCATACAGTTCAACCTAATAGTATTCATTTCCTGCAAAACAGATTTAACGCAGGCAGCATAGTATAATAGCTAAAGACTTTCGGGTTAGATTGTGTGGAGGCAAACCCCAACTCTGTCCTTTAAAATTTGCCTGATTTTGGGTAAATATCTGTACCTCTTTGTGCCTAAACTTCCTCATCTGTATAGTATTCGGTTATATCACCAAAGGTAGCAATTTAAGTATCCATTTTACTGTACTTGTACAATTTAGTTTGCACAAATTTGGGGTAACTTAGTTTGTACAATTTAGTTTGTATAAATTTGGGGTAATTTCAAGCAATACTGCTATAAATGATTCTTTTACACATATCTTGGTGCTCAGGAGTAAGCCTTTTTCTAGGTTTCATACACAGCAATGGGACTTCTGAATCATAGGGTACATATATTGTTTTTCATCATAGTTGTGTCAATTTACATTCCCGTCACAAGTGTATGACTTCCTGTTGTTCCAGATGCTTGCTAACACAAATATAGGCACATTTTAATTTTTACCAGTCTGCTGAGTATTTACTGGTATTTAATTGTAGCTTTTGGGGGGCTTCCCTGGTAGCTCAGCTGGTAAAGAATCTGCCTGCAATGCAGGAGACCCCAGTTCAATCCCTAAATTGGGAAGATTCCCTGAAAAAGGGAACAGCTACCCACTCCATTATTCATGCCTGGAGAATTTCATGGATAGAGGAGCCTGACAGGCTACAGTCCATGGGGTTGCAAAGAGTCAGAGACGACTGAGTGACTTTCACAACTGTAGTTTTAATTTCCCTGATTATGAGTAAGTTTGAGCATCTTCACATATGTTTATTGGCCATTTGGGTTTGTTTTATGAAATACCTACTCAATTTTGTATTTTTGTCAAATGCATTGTTTGCTATCTCCTTATTGATGCAGAAGCAGAAGGTATTAAGAAGAGGTGGCAAGAATACACAGAACTAAACAAAGATCTTCAGGACCCAGATAACCACGATGCTGTGATCAGTCACCAGAGCCAGACATCCTGCAATGTGAAGCCAAGTGGGCCTTAGGATGCATCACTATGAACAAAGCTAGTGGGGGTAATGGGATTCCAGTTGAGCTATTTCAAATCCTAAAAGATGATGCTGTGAAAGTGCTGCACTCAATATGCCAGCAAATCTGGAACACTCAGCAGTGGCCACAGGACTGGAAAAGGTCAGTTTTCATTCCAATCCCAAAGAAAGGCAATGCCAAAGAATGTGCAAATTACTGCACAATTGCACTCATCTCACAGACTAGCAAAGTAATGCTCAAAATTCTCCAAGCCAGGCTTCAACAGTACGAGAACCGTGAACTTCCAGATGTTCAAGCTGGATTGAGAAAAGGCAGAGGAACCAGAGATCAAATTGCCAACATCCGCTGGATCATCGAAAAAGCAAGAGAGTTCCAGAAAAACATCTACTTCTGCTTTACTGACTACACCAAAGCCTTTGACTGTGTGGATCACAAGCTGTGGAACATTCTTAATGAGATGGGAATACCAGACAACCTGACTTGCCTCCTGAGAAATCTGTATGCAGGTCAGGAAGCAACAGTTAGAACTGGACATGGAACAACAGACTGGTTCCAAATTGGAAAAGGAGCACATCAATGCTGTATATTGTCACCCTGCTTATTTAACTTATACGCAGAGTACATCATGAGAAACACTGGGCTGGATGAAGCACAAGCTGGAATCAAGATTGCCGAGAGAAATATCAATAACCACAGATATGCAGATGACACCACCCTTATGGCAGAAAGTGGAGAAGAACTAAAGAGCCTCTTGATGAAAGTAAAAGAGGAGAGTGAAAAAGTTGGCTTAAAGCTCAACATTCAGAAAACTAAGATCATGGCGTCCGGTCCCACCACTTCATGGCAAATAGATGGGGAAACAGTGGAAACAGTGGCAGACTATTTTGGGGGGCTCCAAAATCACTGCAGATGGTAACTGCAGCCATGAAATTAAAAGACTCTTGCTCCTTGAAAGAAAAGCTATGATCAACCTCGATACCTTAGTAAAATGCAAAGACATTACTTTGCCAACAAAGGTCCATCTAGTCAAAGTTATGGTTTTTTCAGTAGTCATGTATGGACATGAGAGTTGGACCATAAAGAAATCTGAACAATAAAGAATTGATGCTTTTGAAATGTGGTGTTGGAGAAGACTCTTGAGAGTCCCTTGGACTGCAAGGACATCCAACCAGTCGATCCTAAAGGAAATCAGTTCTGAATATTCATTGGACGAACTAATGCTGAACCTGAAATTCCAGTACGTTGGCCACCTGATGTGAAGAACTGACTCATTGAAAACGACCCTGATGCTGAGAAAGATTGAAGGCAGGAGGAAAGGGGATGACAGAGGATGAGGGGGTTGGATGACATCACTGATGCAATGGACATGAGTTTGAGTCAGCTCCAGGAATTGGTGATGGATAGGGAAGCCTGGAGTGCTGCAATCCATGGGGTCACAAAGAGTCGGACATGACTGACCAACTGAACCAAACAATTGTTGCACAGGGGCACTGGTTCATGTCAATATTATCATATGTCTTTGTTGCCTTTTCCATGTTTAAAAAACAGTTTGTATTTGTCATCATGAAAATAGAGCTACTAGATGAAACTTCCTCCATAAGAGACAGTGGCAGAGCCTCTGGGACATCGATGGAGGGTTGGATAATATTCCATGATTATCAGCTCAGTTTATAGCTTGAATTTTTGGACCACTGAAAATCTCTGTGAGTTCTGGCTTGTGATTATTTGTGATTAGGGACAGGTTCCTTCCTCCCCTCAATTCCAAGTCACCTTTCTTGGAAGATGCTAGGAATTAGGGTAT
Organism: Bos mutus; assembly: GCF_027580195.1. Classification (NCBI taxonomy): domain Eukaryota; kingdom Metazoa; phylum Chordata; class Mammalia; order Artiodactyla; family Bovidae; genus Bos; species Bos mutus. The sequence continues at coordinate 52,306,914 of NC_091646.1, forward strand.
GATTCTGGTCTATCTCTTATTTACTCTAACACCACAGTATAGTCCTTTAGGGTGCCAGTTTAAAATGGGCATGATCTTCTGTTTGAATTCTTGTCTGAATACTCCAAACTCCCTTTTTAAGCAAATTTCTGCAAAACTCCTGAGTCTATGTGTGGGTTCCACTCCTGACTAAAATTTTGCCTTGATAATTCCTTACTTATACTTGCTTGGTAAGATTGTTCAAAAAAGCTTCAGTTCAGTTCGGTTCAGTCACTCAGTCATGTCCAACTCTTTGCAACCCCATGAATCACAACACGCCAGGCCTCCCTGTCCATCACCATCTCCCAGAGTTCACTCAAACTCACGTCTATCGAGTCGGTGGTGCCATCCAGCCATGTCATCCTCTGTCGTCCTCTTTTCTTCCTGCCCCCAATCCCTCCCAGCATCAGAGTCTTTTCCAATGAGTCAACTCTTCGCATGAGGCGGCCAAAGTACTGGAGTTTCAGCTTTAGCATCATTCCTTCCAAAGAAATCCCAGGGCTGATCTCCTTCAGAATGGACTGGTTGGATCTCCTTGCAGTCCAAGGGACTCTCAAGAGTCTTCTCCAACACCACAGTGCAAAAGCATCAATTCTTCGGTGCTCAGCCTTCTTCACAGTCCAACTCGCACATCCATACATGACCACAGGAAAAACCATAGCCTTGACCAGACGGATTGTTGGCAAAGCAATGTCTCTGCTTTTGAATATGCTATCTAGGTTAGTCATAACTTTCCTTCCAAGGAGTAAGCGTCTTTTAATTTCATGGCTGCAGTCACCATCTGCAGTGATTTTGGAGCTCCCAAAAATAAAGTCTGACACTGTTTCCACTGTTTCCCCATCTATTTCCCATGAAGGGATGGGACTGGATGCCATGATCTTCGTTTTCTGAATGTTGAGCTTTAAACCAACTTTTTCACTCTCCACTTTCACTTTCATCAAGAGGCCTTTTAGTTCCTCTTTACTTTCTGCCATAAGGGTGGTGTCATCTGCATATCTGAGGTTATTGATATTTCTCCCCGCAATCTTGATTCCAGCTTGTGCTTCTTCCAGTCCAGCGTTTCTCATGATGTACTCTGCATAGAAGTTAAATAAGCAGGGTGACAATATACAGCCTTGACATACTTCTTTTCCTATTTGGAACCAATCTGTTGTTCCATGTCCAGTTGTAACTGTTGCTTCCTGACCTGCATACAGATTTCTCAAGAGGCAGGTCAGGTGGTCTGATATTCCCATCTCTTTGAGAATTTTCCATAGTTTATTGTGATCCACACAGTTAAAGGCTTTGGCATAGTCAATAAAGCAGAAATAGATGTTTTTTTCTGGAACTCTCTTGCTTTTTCCATGTTCTGTAAATGAATGCTGCAACAAGTGTTGATTTTATGTTTTGTTAAATGTCTTTGCAAATGGAATCCTGGGGAGGTTGGTCAGTCAATGATTAAGGATACAAGATTTAGACACAAAACTTCTAATATTCTCTTTGATTATTTAGCCCTATATATTTTTTTATTCTCCATATTTTGGTTTGTTTATGTGGAGTCTGAAGAGATAGTAAAGAAATTCAAGATGGGAAGTGTTTGACTAGCCTGAAAGTTAGTCCTCCAAGCCTGACCTGGGAGAGCAAAGATTGCATGCTATAGAGCCAACCCTCCACCTATGTCCCAGAGGGTCTGCCACTGTCTCTTATGAAGGAAGTTTAATCTATGTAGCTCTATTTTCATAATGACAGATACAAACTTATTTTTTAAATATGGAAAAGGCAGCAAAGATATATATATATATATATAAATTAAAGCATGAACTATGTATGATCATTTCCCACTCCACCAAGTCATATATGCTGTACACAAATATGCTAATCCAGTACAATTCACAAAGCTGTAAGACACTTCCACTTGTAATCTGACTTATGAGATAGTGTAGTCTTTTTTTCTATTTTTAAAAATCTCATTCTACTAACCTATCATTCATCTGGGACAGATTCTCAGAAGTTTGTGACATGTGAACTTCAATATAATTTGCCTGATCACTTTTATTCAAGTCTTTAAAAATAAGATTCTACTAAAATCCATTCCTTCCTAAGAGTTATTTTATTAACATTAAGTAAAATATCACACACATACTCAGTACCAGATATTCTTTGTGTACAGCCTCTCTCAGTGCCATACCACCTAGATATTTATTTCCCAATTTAATAGGTGAATAAATTGTTTTTTAGAAATAAAAGATGACTTACCTAAGGTGAGAAGATGGTAATATATGGATTTAAACCCATGTTCATCTGGTACAAAGCTCACTTTATTTTTTTAAATAGATTTATTTATTTATTAAAAATTAATTTATTTGGCTTTGCTGGGTCTTAGTTGTGGCATGCAAACTCTTAGTATGACATGTGGGATCTAGTTCCCTGCCCAGGAATCGAACCCAGGTCCCCTGCATTGGGAGCCTGGGATTAGAGCCACTGGACCACCTGGAAAGTCCTCAAAGCCTACTTTCTGTTGCACTACAACACCTAAAAAAATGCCACTGTTTGTTGACAGTTGTCAATGTAAATAGACTGACAAGTCATCTCTAATACTTGCATTATTAAAAAAATCCTTTGGAAAAGGAATGATACCCATTCCTACATTAACAGTAACACCCAAAAGCAATGCAGCACTTTATTTCCTTCCAAAAATGTTTTGTCACATAGTCACAGGCATTATATATCTCTGTAAAAATTAATCTTATTTCCTAAGGAATGTTATGAAGCCATTATTTGCCTCAAGAAATTTAATTAGAACCAGATATTTCAACTCTCCTTTAGCTTCCCTTAGTCAGAGTCACTGAATTTAGACAGTGTGATTCTGAAAATCCTCCAGAAATTATTCAAGGCTTATGTTGAAAATTAATGTTTTATCTAGTGACACTAATTAAAAAATAAAATACTAGATTGTGTGACTTGTTTAAATTATTTGAATATTTTTCTGAATGTCAATATATTCCCTGAGGGCTAGAGCCCTATTTATTTACTTCTGTATTCCTAATGCTAAAAACAGGGCCTAATACAGAAAGAGAATTCAATAAATATTTGGTGACCTGAAATGTTGACACATGACCCCAGAAAGCATCTTCAAAGGCCATTCTCCCTTTAGGCCCTATCAACTGTTCAGAATGAACATCTATAAACATAAAACTGATTGGACTAAAAGCAGAGAAGGGCAATCAAAATTTTCAGAAAAAGTATAGAGATAAGTTAACTTTATAGTACTTAATCTCAACACTTTTAAATTATAATTAATAAGGACTAGTTCAGTTCAGTTCAGTTCAGTTGCTCAGTTGTGTCCGACTCTTTGCAACCCCATGAATTGCAGCACGCCAGGCCTCCCTGTCCATCACCAGCTCCCAGAGTTCACTCAAACTCACGTCCATCGAGTCAGTGATGCCATCCAGCCATCTCATCCTCTGTCGTCCCCTTCTCCTCCTGCCCCCAATCCCTCCCAGCATCAGAGTTTTTTCCAATGAGTCAACTCTTCGCTTGAGGTGGCCAAAGTACTGGAGTTTCAGCTTTAGCATCATTCCTTCCAAAGAACACCCCGGGTTGATCTCCTTTAGAATGGACTGGTTTGATCTCCTTGCAGTCCAAGGGACTTTCAAGAGTCTTCTCCAACACCACAGTTCAAAGCATCAATTCTTTGGCTCTCAGCTTTCTTCACAGTTCAACTCTCGCATCCATATAGGACTACTGGAAAAACCATAGCCCTGACTAGACGGACCTTTGTTGGCAAAGTAATGTCTCTGTTTAGAGGAGGCCCTTATAAGGGCAGTTGTACATTTATTGGCCACTTTATTCATGATCATTTTATTTATATTTTGGCGCCATTTTTTAATGTAGCAGATGACAATTGAGGGAAAACTTTTCAAAATATTAGTAAATCTTTATCATAATGTTTTTGCCATCATGGTTCAGTTCCATAGCATTTGTCACAACATTTTAAACTACATCTATTTTTTCCTTTACAATAATTAGATAGTAGTGTGTTAAGAATATATATCTAAAAGTTACAGAGATATAACCACTTGTAATTTAAATGAACTATTAATAAAAAGATGCTCTCCTGAAAGCATGTTTAATTAAGTTGTGTTTCTCTCTTTCTCCTCAAAATTAAGTGGACTTTATGAATAACATATTTAAAGTATGAAAGGGACCACTTATATGGTAATTCAGAAGCTGGGAGAATATGCAGTCAATTTTATTGTCATTGAAATGTTGTCTTTGTGAACCTTATTATCATCAGACCTCAGAGTTGACCACAGAGACATGTCCTTCCTCTGAATTTCTGCACTACTTGTTATATGTTCAGTACATTGCATCATTGTGCTTCCCTTTTGGCTTAGCTGGTAAAAAATCTGTCTGCCATTTGGGAGACCTGGGTTTGATCCCTGGGTTGGGGAGATCCCCTGGAGAAGGAAAAGGTTACCCACTCCAGTATTCTGGCCTGGAAAATTCCATGGACCATATGTTCCATGGGGACATGGAACATGTCCGAGTTGCAAAGAGTCAGACACGCCTGAGTGACTTTCCCTTCACTTGCATCATTAGCACATAACCTCACATTGTTCATTATCTCTTTATGTAAATTTCTGCCTCCCACCAACACATACAAACACATGCATGCATACACATAATTATATGAAAAATTCCCTTGTAGGCACAGATTGGAACTAACACTTTTCTATATCCCACTTTGTTCTATTCAATGCTGGACAAAAACGGATATTCAGTAGTTTTTTTTTTTTTTTTTCAATTGGTTGTGGTTTGGCCCATGAGTTAGAATATTTTAACTATGACCTTTGTTTTCTTTTCTTTTCTTTTTTTATCATCGTTATGACATTTCCATCTTGGTGACTTACTAGTTGTTTCTGGATCCATAAGAACATGTTTAAGGTGTTAAATACAGTGAAGCTGGTCACAGAATAAAATAGTATGGGGAGACCTCTGAGTAAAATAAAGGTTTTAATTTTAGTTTAGATGCATATTTTAGACAGGACACAGAAACCAAATCTGATAGCTATTTGATTAGATGCACAAAGTGAAAGGCATTTTAGCATTTATCTGATTTATGTAGTCAGTTTATAAAAGAAAATGTTTAATTTCAGTCAGAGGGTGGACTCTGTGGTTTCAGCTATCTTATTTGGTTGGCTAAAAAGTATGATATAAATGAATATGAAATTAAAATTTTTGGAATGGAGCCATCATATTGTTCAAGAAAAGTGATCTCTGAAATATCTGATTCATATCCCAAAAGTACATTGATAAACATAACTTTTATTCTTGCAAAAGTGTATGACTCCATGATATCTGCAAAGTTATCTCAATTTAAAGATGATTTAAGAGCTTATGTTTCAATTTGACAAAGCTTACTCCACAATTTAACTTTTGGAAACTGTATATGGTTATTTTCAATCACAATATACTATTTTGCTTCCACTCCCTCAGAGCTATTTTTTTTTTTTTTCAGGTAGTTTCACTTATGATACTAGCTCTTATTACAAAAACCAGATACAACCTGTCATAGTAATAATGTTTTATCTTGAATTTGAATGGGAAAAAAGGGTAATATTTCTTTCCTACTAATTAGTTTATATCAGTCTTTAAATTTAGGGTCTTTCCATAAAACAGATTATGATGAGAGATGGGGAAAGAAAGTTCTTGTGGACTTGATTTTCAGGTAAGGAAAGCAAAAAAGATACACTCAGTCATTGATGATAATCTCAGTTTATTGTGTGCATGCGTGTATACACACACCTAAGGAATGCCTTAGAATAATCATATTTTAGAGAGAAAAGCAATTTTAGAGACATCTAATCCAGTCCTCTCATTTTACAAATTATGAAAAGGAGCCCAAAGAAGTCAAGTGACTTCAGAAAATCACAGTTACTGGCAAAGCTGAAAATAGAGACTAGGCCTTCAGTGATTTTTATACTATTCCTTGGTGTTAACTAGTGGAAAGATGTGTTAAAATTCAGAATAGAAAAGCAGTTCACAAATAAGAGTTATTCACCAAAAGTCTGGCATCCCAAAGTAAGGCCAAGTTACATTATTGATGGTTTGCCCAAGAACTTTCATCCTTTCTCCTCCAGCTTTTTTACTGACCTGGTACCATTCTAAATTCATTCTTCCCAGTCTGAGCTTTTGCTTTTCCTCCTGAACCCCAGGCTAAACTGGAATTAATAGCCACTGTTGGATTAGACCTTTGAACATGGGGAGGGTTGTTTTATAAGCCATAAACCATACTGATTTCCTTTGAACCTAAAAATATGTGCAAGTCTCTCATCTGCAATTAAAGTACTTCCTTGACTTTGTATTTTCTTCTGATAAATGTTCCCTCTCCTAAGGGTTAGAACCAAGCCTTTCCAAGAATGGTTTCATAAGAAATGAATGAAATGTGTGGCTGTTTTGGGGTCTTAATTTAAATGAAGCAACTTGTTTAGATCTTAATTTTAGTCAGTTGAGAAAACTGAATATAGATTAGGTGGCTGATAATATTAAGTAACCATTTAATTTTATTAAATAGGACAATGTTATGTTTAAAATGTTTTTATAATTAAAGACTTATAAAGAAGTATTCACAAGGACAGGAATTCCAGAGTGGCAAAATGAGGGACTTGGGAAATGTTTTCTCATGAAGGCAATAAAAATACTTGAAAGTCCAGGACTGATGGCTTCACTGGTGAATTCTACCAAACTCAAGGAATAATTAAGATCAATCCTTCTCAAACTCTTCTAAAAAACAAGAGAGGAGAGAATGCATCCAAACTCATTTTACAAGGCCAGAATTACTCTAATACCAAAACCAGAGAAATACACTACAAGAAAAGAAGATTGCAGGCTAAAATCCCTGATGAATGTACATGTGAAAACCCCCCACAAAATATTAGTGAGCCAAATTCAACAATAAATTAAAAGAATCAACACTGTGATAAGGTAGAATTTGTTCTATGGATGCAAGGATGGTTCAACAGCCACAAAGCCATCTGTGTAATAAACCATATCAACAAAAAGATAAAAGTATATGACCATCTCAATAGATAGAGAATAAACATTTGACAAAATTCAACATCCATTTATGGTAAAAATTCTCAAAAAAGTGGGAATAGAGGAATGTACTTCAACATAATAAAGGCCATATATGACAAGTCCACACTAACATCATCCACAGCAGTGAAAAGCTGAAAACTTTCCCTTTAAGATCAGGAACAAGACAAGGATGCCCACTCTCACCACTTTTATTCAACATGTCATTGAAAGCCCTAGTGACAACAATTAAGCAAGAAAATAAATGAAAGGCATATAAATTGGAAAGGAAGAAGTAAAACTGTCACCATGTGCAGATTACATGATAGTATACACCTACCTTAAAGACTCCATCAAAAATTTGTTAGAAATAATGAGTGAATTTGGTAAAGTTGCAATATAAAAAAACAATATACAAAAATCTATTGCATTTCTATAAACTAACAATAAACTACCAGAAAGAGAAATTAAAACAATTTCATTTACAATTGCACCAAAAGAATAAAATACTAAGGAATAAATTTAACAGAGACATTGAAAGATCTGTATACCAAAAACTATAAGACATTGATGAAACAAATTGAGGAAGACAAAAATAAATGGACAGATATTCTATGCTTACATGTTGGAAGAACTCGTATTGTGAAAATGTCCATACCACTCAAAGCAATCAACATATTCAATGCAAGCCCTATCAAAATTCCAGTGGCATTTTTCACAGAATCCTAAAATTCATATGAAACACTTAAAGACTCCAAATAGCAAAAGCTATCTTGAGAAACAAAAATAAAACTGGAGGTATTGATTTCAAACTATATTACAAAGCTACAGTAATCAAAATAGTATGGTACTGGCATAAAAACAGGATGTAGATCAATGGAACAGAACAGAAAGCCCCAAAATTTTATATTTATATATATATATATATATATATATATATACATACACACAGAGAGAGAGAGAGTCAATTAATTTATAGTGAATGAGGTAAGGATATGAGAAATGTCTCCTCAATAAAGGGTTTTGGGAAAACTGGACAGCCACATACAGGAGAATGAAACTAGACTACTACTTTACATAACATACAAACATTAACTCAAAATAAATTAAAGATTTGAATGTAAGACTTGAAACCATGAAATTCCTGGAAGGAAACATGAGTGGTAACTCCTTAAAATTGGTCTTAACCATTTCTTAAAAATCTGACTCAAAAAAAAAAAAAAAAAAACTGCCGGGAGCCAGCACGGGAGTTCCCACCCATGACAAGGTCATGCGGGAGAGCCCTTACGGGCAAGGCAAGTCAGGACTCAAGGGGCACCCCCTGGATCTGCCTGAGTGTCTACCCCAAAACCAGAATCTGTCTGTTTTACTATTTTAAGACTTTCACCAACTCCTCTGACATTAACGGGGGGCTATCCCCGACCACCTTTCTCTGATGGAAATCAACTTAGAGCTCTAGCCTCCTGGGCATAATAGGAGTGTTTCAATCCAAACCTCTCAGGTGGCTTTCTAACTTGCCTGACAGGTTTACCCGGACTCCTACAGCTACGCATACAGCCTCCCAAGCGCGAGAGGCATGGGAGGCTTAAGATATTCAAATAGTATAGTGCCTCTCGGAGAGTTAGAAATTGTTAGAATAGAACTAGTAGAAGATTTCATTGTTGAGCCAATGCTTGCTGCCAAGTTTCCACATCCCCTGTATTGTATCCTTGGAAGTGTATTAATTAATAGAGTTGGTATACAGAAAAAATAAGTAGTGGCCTTGGTGTTAACAACTTTAGACCCTTAAGGTAATAAATTCTTTCCTTTGTTATAAGCCCACTGCACCTTTGCCCTATAGGAATGCAACTTTATCTAACACCTTCAGAGGATGGCGCCAAACTTTAAAATAATTACTCTAAGAGAAAGTAAATCTTATGGTTGACAAACCTTTATCAGAGTCATAAAACGTTAACAGGCCTTCTGGCCAGAAGATGATGTAAATCACCTAAACCATTTGTATACGATAAGTTTGCAGAAAAGAAAGCCTGGTCTCAATAAGGATCAAAGACTGCTGACATTGTATGGTTTCACACCCCCTATTATCCTCCATGCACAACTTAAGGTATATACACTCCCTTTGAAAATAAAGCTACGGGCCTTGCTCAAAGCTTGGTCTCCCCATGTCGTTCTTTCTTGTTTCTTTTTCTCTCCTTTTCTTTTCTGTTCTTCCTTCAGGACATTTAATTGGAGCGTGGGAGTCCTCTGGGACCACTACTTGCCTGGGCTTCTAAGACCCACTTGAGAAGGTGCCTAAGGTGGGGCACCTTCAGCGATTCGAGAGGGTGCCTGTGGCCTCCACGGTCAGAGCAAACCTGATGTCATGGGTTTTATTGACTTTCTGTGTAAACCAGTTATAATGAGCCTCTAATCTCTCTGCTTTGCTATTCTTTTTGCCAATGCCGTCCTCCCGAGGGAATCCCTGGATCCTACTGGGGCTGGACCCCGGTAAGCAACTCCCCCCTCCACCAATAAGCAAGTGGGAATACATCAAACTAAATAAACTTCTGAAGAGCAAAAGCAGTCATCAACAAGATGAAAGGGTGAATATCTGAATGGGGGGAAATATTTGCAATCACATATCTTAAGGAATTATATCTAAGATATATAAAGAACTCATAAAACTCAATAGCAAAAAAAAAAAAAAAAAAAAGATCGTCTGATTAATAAATGAGCTGAGAACTGAATAAATATTTTTCCAAAGAAGACATGGCCAAAAAGTATATGAAAAGATGTTCAACATTATTGATCTTTAGGGAAATGCAAATCAAAACAATAACCATCTGACACCTGTTAGAATGACTATTATTGAAAATACAAACAAATAACAAGTGTTGGCAAGGATGTGGAAAAAAGGAAATTCTTGCGCACTTTTGGTGGGAAAGTAAGTTGGTGCAACCACTATGAAAAACAGTGTAGAGGTGCCTCAAAAAATTAATAGAACTACCATGTAATATAGTAATATAGCACTTTCACTTCTGGGTATTTATCCAAAAAAATATACACACTAATATGAATAGATATATGCAACACCATGTTCATTGAAGCATTATTTATAATAGCTAAGATATGGAAATAGCCTAAGTGTCTATCCATGTAAGAATGGATAAAGAAGATGTAATATCTATATATGTATCTATCTATCTAGCACCTCCACATTGCAAGGAATATAGAATCTGTAAGATTAATCTAGGAAGGTCACTAAAGCAAGCAGCAATGAGAAGAAAACAGTAACAAAAAAAGACAAGGTTACTAATTCCAAAGTTGCTACAATATACTATTTAAAATGTCCAGTTTTCAACAAGAAAACACACGACAACAAGGAAAATAGAAGCTATGGTCTACAAGTAGGAGTAAAAGCAGTCACATTCTTGTATACAGGAGGGAGTTCAGTTGTTACAGTTATTGGACAAAGTGTTTAAATCAACTATAAAAATATATTTAAAGAAGTAGACTATATTTAAAATAACTGAAGGAAACTATGATGAAAATATCTCAACAAATATAGAAAATCCATAGAGGGGTATAAATTAATCTAATATTTAAAACAAAACCAAAAACAAATAGAAATTATTGAGTTGAAAAGTGTAATAACTGAAATTGTAAATTCATTGGGTGGATTTAACAATAGATTTTAGCTGTAAGAAGAAAGAATCAATAGACTTGAAGATTGGTCAAGAGATTATCCTGTCTGAAGAACAGAAAAAAAGAAAAGAAAAATTAATAGAGCCTCTGGAATACCATCAAATGTATGTACAATGGGAGTCTTAGAAAATGAGGAAAAAAAGAGACAGAAAAAAATTTTTAAGAAATAACAGCTGAAAAACTCTCAGATTTGATGTAAAATATTGGGTTCCAAAATCACTGCAGATGGTGATTGCAGCCATGAAATTAAAAGATGCTTGCTCCTTGGAAGAACCTGTGATCAACCTAGATAGCATATTAAAAAACAGAGACATTGCTTTACCAACAAATATCCGTCTAATTAAAGCTATGGTTTTTCTAGTAGTCATGTATGGATGTGAGAGTTGGACCATAAAGAAAGCTGAGAGCCGAAGAATTGATGCTTTTGAACTGTGGTGTTGGAGAGGACTGTTGAGAGTCCCTTTGACTGCAGTGAGATCCAACGAGTCCATCCTAAAGGAAATGAATCCTGAATATTCATTGGAAGAACTGATGCTGAAACTGAAACACTGATACTTCAGCCACCTGATGTGAAGAACTGACTCATTGGAAAAGACCCTGATGCTGGGAAATATTGAAGGCAGGAGAAGGGAACAACAGAGGAGAAGATGGTTGGATGGCATCACTGATTGGATGGACATGAGTTTCAGCAAGCTCTGGGTGATGGTGACGGACAGGGAAGCCTGGTGTGCTGCATTCCATGAGGTCACAAAGTCAGACATGACTGAGCAACTGAACTGAATTGATTAATTTACACATCTAAGAAGCTCATGGGATTAGGATAAAGACATATAGACATTTCATGTGGGTGTATCCATGCTTGCACAGTCACTTCAGTTGTGTGTGATTCTTTGGGACCCTATGGAACATAGCCCACCAGGCTCCTCAGTCCATGTGATTCTCCAGGCAAGAATACTGGAGTGCATTGCCATGTCCTTTTCTAGGTGATCTTCCCGATCCAGGGATCAAACCCACATCTCTTGTGGCTCCTGCAATGTAGGTGGGTTCTTTACAGCTGAGCCACCAGGAAAGCCTGATAACTACCATTTCCAAAGGAAATGAAAACACTATCTTGAAAAGATACACGCACCCCATGTTCACTGCAGAATTATTTACAATAGCTAAGACACGTGTGTGTTAGTTGCTCAGTCGTGTCCACCTCTTTGTGACCCCATGGGCTGTAGTCCGCCAGGCTTCTCTGTCCATGGGATTCTCCAGGCAAGAATATTGAAATGGGTTGCCATTTCCTTATCCAAGCTAAGACATGGAAACAGTTTAAATGTCAATTATGGATGAATGGATAAGGAAAATGTGGTATACATATACACACACACATACATATATAAACACAAACATATACATAGAATGGAATACTATTCAGTCATAAAAGAGGAAATCTTTCCATTCATAACCACATGATGGACCTTGAGGGCATTATATTAAATGAAATAAGTCAGAGAAAGACAAATATTATATGACCTCACTTATAATGTAGAATCCAAAGCAAAAACAAAAAGTCCAAAATTTTAGATATGGAGAACAGATTGGTAGTTACTAGCAGTGGGAGAATCCCAGGGACAGAGGAGCCTAGTGGGCTGCCATCTATGGGGTCACACAGAGTTGTACACGACTGAAGCAACTTAGCAGCAGCAGCAGTGGGAAGGGGGAGAATGCCAGAATGGGTGAAGAAGATCAAAAGATACAAAATTCCAGTTATGAAATAAATAAATCTTGGGGATATAATGTACAGCATGGGAATTATAGTTAATAACATTATATTATATATTTGAAAGTTGCTAAGAAAACAGATCTTAAAAGTTCTCATCAAAAGAAAAAAAAACTGTGGTAATGGATTCCAATTGGACTTCTTATGATTATTTCACAATATATATAAATATTGAATCAATATGATGTATCTGGAAACTAATGTTTATAACAATTATATTTCAATAAAATCAAGGTATCAATAATACATCAATTAATAAAATTGTTTTTTTTTTAAAAAAAACACATGACTATGTCACTTGATTCAGAAAAGTAACTTCACAACAATGAACACCATTACATGATAAAAACTCCTAGGAAACTAGGAATAAAAGAAAAATTCCTCAGTATGATCATTATGAACAAAGCTAGTGGAGGTGATGAAATTCCAGTTGAGCTATTTCAAATCCTGAAAGATGATGCTGTGAAAGTGCTGCACTCAATATGCCAGCAAATTTGGAAAACTCAACAGTGGCCACAGGACTGGAAAAGGTCAGTTTTCATTCTAGTACCAAAGAAAAGCAATGCCAAAGAATGCTCAAGCTACCACATAATTGCACTCATCTCACATGCTAATAAAGTAATGCTCAAAATTCTCCAAGCCAGGCTTCAGCAATACGTGAACCGTGAACTTCCAGAGGTTCAAGCTGGTTTTACAAAAGGCAGAGGAACAAGAGATCAAATTGGCAACATCTGCTGGATCATGGAAAAAGCAAGAGAGTTCCAGAAAAAAACATCTATTTCTGCTTTATTGACTATGCCAAAGCCTTTAACTGTGTGGATCACAATAAACTATGGAAAATTCTGAAAGAGATGGGAATACCAGACACCCTGACCTGCCTCTTGAGAAATCTGTATGCAGGTCAGGAAGCAACAGTTAGGACTGGACATGGAACAACAGACTGGTTCCAAATAGGAAAAGGAGTTCGTCAAGGCTGTATATTGTCACATCATGAGAAACACTGGGCTGAATGAAGCACTAGCTTGAATCAAGTTTTCCAGGAGAAATATCAATGACCTCAGATATGCAGATATGCACCACCCTTATGGCAGAAAGTGAAGAAGAACTAAAGAGCCTCTTGATGAAAGTGAAAGAGGAGAGTGAAAAAGTTGGCATAAAACTCAACATTCAGAAAACTAAGATCATGGCATGTGGTCCCACCACTTAATGGCAAGTAGATGGGGAAACAGTGGCTGACTTTATTTTTCTGGGCTCCAAAATCACTGCAGATGGTGATTGAAGCCATGAAATTAAAAGATGCTTACTCCTTGGAAGGAAAGTTATGACCAACCTAGACAGCATATTAAAAAGCAGAGATATTACTTTGTCAGCAAAGGTCCATCTAGTCAAGGCTATGGTTTTTCCAGTAGTCATGTATGGATGTGAGAGTTGAACTATAAAGAAAGCTGAGCACAGATGAATTGATGCTTTGAACTGTGGTGTTGGAGAAGACTCTTGAGAGTCCCTTGGACTGCAAGGAGATCCAACCAGTCCATCCTAAAGGAGATCAGTCCTGGGTGTTCATTGGAAGAACTGATGTTGAAGCTGAAACTCCATTACTTTGGCCACCTGATATGAAAAGCTGACTGTTTGAAAAGACCCTAATGCTGGGAAAGATTGAGGGCAGGAGGAAAAGGGGATGACAGAGAATGAGATGGTTGGATGGGCATCATCTATTCAATCGACATGGGTTTGGGTAAACCCCGGGAGTTTGTGATGGACAGGGAGGCCGGGCGTGTTGCGGTTCATGGGGTTGCAAAAAATCGGACATGACTGAGCCACTGAACTAAGCTGATTCTTAAAAACCTCATGGTTAACATAATCAATGATAAAAGACTGAAAGATTCCCTAAAAGTCACAGAATAAGACAAAGATGGCTGCTTTCACCTCTGCTATTCAACAATTTAGGTAAGTTCTAGCCAGAGACACTTCATAATCAAATTCAAAAGGCAAAGTTCAAATTCTAAATATAGTTAGAAATAAATCACTAAACATTTACAAGCTGACCCAGAAAAGATTAGCAGCTGGCTTCTCATTGGAAATCAACAAGTCCGGAATGCATTGGGATGACATATTCAAAGTTCTGACAGAAAAAATCTGTCAACCAAGAATTCTATACCCAGTAAAACTACCCTTAAAATACGAAGGATAAATACATTTCTAGATAAACAAAATTTAAATTTATCATCAACATACTTGACTTACACATTCTACTTAAGTGAATCCTCCAGCTGAATTTAAAGGCTAAATCATAATTTGAATTCATATGAATTGAAACACTTTAGAATTGGTGCTTTTGAACTGTGGTATTGGAGAAGACTCTTGAGAGTCCCTTGGACTGCAAGGAGATCCAACCAGTCCATTCTAAAGGAGATCAGCCCTGGGTGTTCTTTGGAAGGAGTGATGCTAAAGCTGAAACTCCAGTGCTTTGGCCACCTCATGCGAAGAGTTGACTCATTGGAAAAGACTCCGATGCTGGGAGGGATTAGGGGCAGGAGGAAAAGGGGACAACAGAGGATGAGATGGCTGGATGGCATCACTGACTCGATGGACGTGAGTTTGAGTGAACTCTGGGAGATGGTGATGGTAGGGAGGCCTGACGTGCTGCAATTCATGGGGTCGCAAAGTGTCAGACATGACTGACTGAACTGAACTGAATCCTAAATGAAAGACATGAAAGATTATGCAAAATACAACTACATAAAGCAATAATTACAAAGCAATTTTGATGTATTTTAATGTATATGATGCAATATGCATGATAATATCACAAAGAAGTGGGGAAGAATGGAGATATATTTGAGCAAAATTTCTCTGTACTATTGAAATTCAGTTCCATTCAGTCGCTCAGTCGTGTCCAACTCTTTGCAACCCCATGAACCGCAGTACGCCAGGCCTCCCTGCCCATCACCAACTCCCAGAGTCCGCCCAAACCCTTGTCGATTGAGTTGGTGATACCATCCAACCATCTCATTCTCTGTCATCCTCTTCTCCTCCTGCCCTCAATCTTTCCCAGCATCAGGGTCTTTTCAAATGAGCCAGCTCTTTGCATCAGGTGGCCAAAGTATTGGAGATTCAGCTTCAGCATCTGTACTTCCATTGAATATTCAGGATTGATTTCTTTTAGGATGGACTGGATTGGACTTGGATCTTGCTCTCCAAGAGACTCTCAAGAATCTTCTCCAGCACCACAGTTTGAAGGCATCAGTTCTTCAGCACTCAGCCTTTTTTATTGTCCAGAACTCACATATGTATATAACGAATGGAAAACCATAGCTTTGACTATATGGACATTTTTGGCAAAGTAATATCTCTACTTTTTAATACACTGTCTAGGTTTGTCATTGCTTTTCTTCCAAGTAGCAAATGTCTTCTAATTTCATGGCTACAGTCACCATCCTCAGTGATATTGGAGTCCACGAAAATAAAGTCTGTCACTGTTTCCCCATCTATTTGCCATGAAGCGATGGGACCAGATGCCATGATTTTTATTTGGGAATGTTGAGTTTTAAGCCAGCTTTTTCACTGTCCTCTTTCACCTTCATCAAGAGGTTCTTTAATTCCTCTTTGATTTCTGCCATAAGGGTGGTGTCATTTGCATATCTGAGGTTACTGATATTTTTCCTCACAATTTTGATTCCAGCTTGTGCTTCATTCAGCCCAGCATTTTGCATGATGTATCCTGCATGTAAGTTAAATAAGTAGGGTAACAATATACAGCCTTGACATACTCCTTTCCCAATTTGGGGCCAGTCCATTGTTCCATGTCCAGTTCTAACTGTTGCTTCTTGACCTGCATACAGATTTCTCAAGAGGCAGGTCAGGTGGTCTGGTATTCCCATCTCTTTAAGAATTTTCCAGTTTGTTGTGATCTACAGAGTCAAAGGCTTTAGTGTAATCAATGATGTAGAAGTAGATGTTTTTTGGAATTCTCTTGCTTTTTCAATGATCCATCAGATGTTGGCAGTTTGATCCCTGGTTCCTCTGCCAATCCAGCTTGTACGTCTGGAAGTTCTCAGTTCACATACTGTTGAAGCCTGGCATGAAGGTTTTGAGCATTACTTTGCTAGCATTTGAAATGAGTGCCATTGTGAGGTAATTTGAACATTCTTTGGCATTGCCCTTCTTTGGGATTGGAATGAAAACTAACCTTCTCTAGTCCTGTGGCCACTGCTGAATTTTCCAAATTTGTTGGCATATTGAGTGCAGCACTTTAACAACATCATCTTTTAGAATTTCAAATAGCTCAACTGGATTTCCATCACCTCCACTAGCTTTGTAATGATGCTTTCTGAGGCCCACTTGAGTTCACACTCCAGGATGTCTGTCTCTAGGTGAGTGATCACACCATTGTGATTAGCTGGGTCACTGAGATCTTTTTTGTATAATTCTTCTATGCATTCTTGCCACCTGTTCTTAATTTCTACTGCTTCTGTTGGGTCCACACTGTTTCTGTCCTTTATTGTGTCTATATTTGCCTGAAATGTTCCCTTGGTGTCTCTATTTGTCTTAAAGAGATCTCTAGTCTTTCCTATTCCATTGTTTTCCTCTATTGCTTTAAGCTAAAATGCATATTATAGGAGTGACTGCTAATTTGTTTAGGACATCTTTTTAAGGTGATGAAAATATTCTGGAATAGATAATGATGAAAGCCCAATTTTGTAAATATACTAAAAAGTACTGAATTGTATACCTTAAAAGGATGAATTTTATGTCCTATGAATGACATCTCAAAATTTTTTAGAGGAATGAAAATAAAAATATGCAAATCACAAGACTTATAACAACAGCTAAGAAAATTCAAAAAACATAGTAGAAAAATTCAACAAAGTAATTTAAATGGTACAGTAGAAAATATCTATCATTTCCATTTAGTTGACAAAGGTAAAAAATAATTAAGAATCTTTTGTGAGTAGCAGTAGTTGGCCTTTCAAAATCCAGAAGAATATTGTTATATTGCTAAGAAATTGAGCAGAAAAATAATCACTTGCAGTTTTTTTTTTTCCCAAGCACATCATTCCTTATGTGGTGTATATGAAGGTGTTCGTTTCCTCTTTAAGGCAAAAAAATGATTAAACCTCTTATATAATTTTTACCTGTTTGAATATTTTTTGACATCACCACATATGCATTATTTTTTTCCCTCTCAGCTTTAAGTATAGATAATAATACCTGTAACAAAGGAATGTTTTGATGTTTTAATAAATAATATAAGTAGGACAAGGACTGAGTGTGCAGCATGCACATAAATAGAAATATGAAATCTGAAAAACTGCTGTTGTGTTGAAGAAGGAATTCATAGGGCCTGGACTCCATCTTAGGCCTGTTCATGCTGATCATGCTCGGCCACCTTTCCAATGGACTCTGAACTCTGTGTTTAGTGCCTATGAAAACAACCACAGAAGGATAAGACCCCCCTCCAGACAGGGGAACCTTGAAGATCGTATCTAGGTTACTCATCGCCTAAGAGAAAACATACACTAATCATCCCTTCCTCCAGACAGGCCATAAATTTTTCTGTACCTATCAGAGTGTAACCTCAGGTTTATTGATTATTGGCTAATTGTTTGACTGTTTGACCACATGAGCACATAGCACGTGAATGATGGGGTTATTGGGATTGTATTTTCCTTGGTTTATGTAAGTCTCAAGGAATTTGGAGTGGTCGGTTCAGACACAAATACATGGGGTATAAAAGATTTTCACAAATGCTGTTTGGGGTCCTTGGCTAAGAGGAGACTCTGCCTTCAGCCCACTGGTGTAATAAACTGCACTCCACTATCTGCATTGTCCTTCTGAGTGAGTTTGTTTCCCGGAACGTGTGGCTACAACACCTTTCCTTACAAGGAGTAAGCGTCTTTTAATTTCATGGCTGCAGTCACCACCTGCAGTGATTTTGGAGCCCAAAAAAATAAAGTCTGACACTGTTTCCACTGTTTCTGCATCTATTTGCCATGAAGTGATGGGACCGGATGCCATGATCTTCGTTTTCTGAATGTTGAGCTTTAAGCCAACTTTTTCACTCTCCTCTTTCACTTTCATCAAGAGGCTCTTTGGTTCTTCTTCACTGTCTGCCATGAGTGATGTCATCTGCATGTCTGAGGTTATTGATATTTCTCCCAGCAATCTTGATTCTAGCTTGTGCTTCATCCAGCTCAGCATTTCTCATGATGTATTCTGCATATAAGTTAAATAAGCAGGGTGACAATATGCAGCCTTGATGTACTCCTTTCCCTATTTGGAACCAGTCTGTTGTTCCATGTCCAGTTCTAACTGTTGAATCCTGGCCTGCATACAGATTTCTCAAGAGGCAGGTCAGATGGTCTGGTATTCCCATCTCTTTCAGAATTTTCCACAGTTTATTATGATCCACATGAGAGCGTAACAGGCAGGAAGGCCAGGGGTCTCCAAACAGAGGAAATAGGCTGCAAGTGTCAGAAATTTTTTCTCTCTCTCTCAAGCGGCAGGAGGAAACAAACTCTAAGTGTTAGATTTTTTTCCCCCTTCTCTATACAAATTTAAAAAGAGGTTTCTTTAAAAATTCTGTGTTGCCATGATGACACCTGGCTCCACCAGAAGTTAACTTTTCTCAAACCTTGAGCTAACCAATGTTTTTCTTATGGAAATGCTTTTCTTAAGATATGTTAATGAACTATGTATTTACCCTAGACTCTGACTTTCTTCAAGTCAATTCAGCTTAAGACTCAGAACTGATAATGGCTCAAACCTGTATATTTTACTCATTCATTGTTCTCCTAATCTATGTTAATGAAACTATATATTTACTTGGAAACCTGCCTTTCTTCTAGATTCATGTCAATCATTTTATGGCCCAGGATGACTCACCTGGTGCCAATGTCATCTTAAAATGCATGTTATGTGTGAGAGGCCTGGTGCCACAGTTTTGAGACATCTCCTTTCTCTAATTAACAGCTTGCTGATAGGTATATAACATACTGCTAAAGGTTAGCAGGGGGGCACTCTTTCTGCTCCCTTCTGATGTCCGTGTCAGAAGCTTTCTCTATCTCTTTTATACTTTAATGAAACTTTATTACACAAAAGTTCTGAGCAATCAAGCATCATCAACTGGCCCCAGATTGAATTTCTCTTCTCTGGAGGCCAAGAATCCTAGTATCTTTCATGCCTCAGCAACAACCTTTTATTAGTCTTATTTGTGTTATTGTTTTGTTAGCATATAACAATTTCCTTAGGCCATAACTTTGCCTTATTAGGCATAAATTTAAAAAAGCAATAGGTAAGAAAGCAATGTGAGTCTACCTACCACTTTTACTTTCTATATTCTTTTATTTTTCCTACTTTCACCTCTGTGTACTGTTTAAATTGTCTTTTTTTCCCCAAATAATCCTAAAATGTGTCTGAAAAACAAATTCTAAGAGAATATCATGTAGGGCTATAGGTATCATATTTTTACTCATTTTTTGTTTCACAGTAAAAAAAAAAAAAAAAAGTAGGTTAGTCCTTAATAACATTGTCACAGTATTTCATGTGAGAATTAAATACAGTCAGATTCTGTCACTATATTGCCCCTCTTCTATTCATTATATAACTTTTGCTTATTATATAACTAATTTAATTAGAGTTCACTAATTATGTGTAAAATAATATTGTGACTAACCTAAAATCAAACTTTTAGGTGAATAAACCACCATAAAAGTTAATTGAGTAATTTACTATTGTTTTGCATGCTAAAAATTATTTATGAAATATTGGTCTTTAAAAATTCTCTTGGATTTTTTAATGAAATAAATTTTGGTTAAGGTCAGTCTAGTCAAGGCTATGGTTTTTCCAGTGGTCATGTACGGGTGTGAGAGTTGGACTATAAAAAAAGCTGAGTGCCAAAGAATTGATGCTTTTGAACTGTGGTACTGGAGAATACTGTTGAAAGTCCCTTGGACTGCACGGAGATCCAACCAGTCTATCCTAAAGGAGATCAGTCCTGAATATTCATTGGAAGGACTGATGCTGAAGCTGAAACTCCAATACTTTGGCCACCCGATGCAAAGAGCTGACTCATCTGAAAAGACCCTGATGCTGGGAAAGATTGAGGGCAGGAGGAAAAGGGGATGACAGAGGATGAGATCATTGGATGGCATCACTGACTCAATGAACATGGGTTTGGGTGGACTCTGGGAGTTGGTGATGGACAGGGAGGCTTGGTGTGCTGTGATTCATGGGGTCAGACAGAGTCAGACACGACTGAGCAACTGAACTGAACTGAACTGAAGTGGTCCTTTAATATTCCTACTATAATTAAATGATAAGAAGCTTACCTTTACTTCATTATAATTAAACAGAAGATTTACATTATATTTTATATTATATATAAACCAAGAAAATATTTCCAGAACTTTTGTTTTGGTAGATGTGAAAATGCTGCTGCTGCTGCTGCTGCTGCTGCTAAGTCACTTCAGTCGTGTCCGACTCTGTGCGACCCCATAGACGGCAGCCAGATGTGAAAATACATAGTTATATTTTCAT
The DNA here is from genome assembly GCF_027580195.1 of Bos mutus. NCBI lineage: Eukaryota > Metazoa > Chordata > Mammalia > Artiodactyla > Bovidae > Bos > Bos mutus. The sequence continues at coordinate 52,327,975 of NC_091646.1, forward strand.
ATATACCATATATTTAACTTTATATAGAAGCTTGATTTAATGTAATACTAAAAATAATATATTAAAATCATATAGAGGCTTGCAGTTTATTAAATAATTTCACTTTCAGTCTTTAATAGTCCATTAATATTCACAAATACCTTTAAAGTATATGCCAAGTGAGGTAATGAAGGTTAAAATATTAACATGGTAGATATACAATAAAAACTAATTATTCATGCAGGAAAATCTAATTCTTAGAGATACCTATTGATTTTCCCAGAGTCACTTCCCTGGTGGCTGAGATGGTAAATAATCTGCCTGCAATGCAGGAGACCCAGGTTCAATCCCTGAGTTGGGAAGATCCCCTTGAAAAGGGAATGGCAACCTACTCCAGTATTCTGGCCTGGAGAATTCATGGACAGAAGAGCCTGGTGGGCTACAGTCCACAGGGCCACAAAGAATCCAGTATGACTGAGTGACTAACATTTGCACAAGATTTATATGGCATTATTTGAGTCATTTGATCAAAATGATATAGCTAAAGCACAGTATTTCTTAGCTAGAATTGGAGCTTAGGACATAAAACCATCAAAATTCAAATATATATATATATATGACTAACATATTCATGCTCAGCTTTTATATGATTTTTTTAATAAACAATTTCCATAACTTAAGCAAATTATAATTCAAATTTTTGAAATCATTTAATTTTTACTCCAGTTTCCCTCTCAGAGAACATACAGATTGATTACAGTGGTTTATATGCCACCCACTGGTGAAATTCATGTATGTACAGAGATTATAATCCTAGGTTTTTGAGAAATTGAAAATTAGAAACTTCACTCTCTCCCATCACAAGAAAAACTTCAAAGAACATAAGGAATTCACTTTTCATTATATATCTGTTCTCTATTTTGCATATATTTTCCATTTGAAATTGAATGCATGAAAGTTAGCTTCATCTATTAGCCTAATAGCACATATTTAGTTTCCTCCTCTATGCCTGTTCCTAAAATAGGAAATCCAGAAAAGTCCTTCTGTCTACAAATACAAAGATTTTAAGCTGAGACTGTATGAGATGGGGTTAAAGTAAAATTGAGAAATGAATAAGTGCCTAATGAACATTAAATGCCTTTCCTTTAGTTCTCTTTCAAGGTTTTTGCCAAATAATTTTGAGGAGAAACTCCGTTTGTTTGTGTGTGTGTGTGTGTGTGTATTAGCAGATAATGGGCTCCAAAATGAACTTGATCTAGAATACGGAATACTTTTTCTGTACAGAAGATGTCCTGACCTAGTTATCTCGTGTGTACCTAATTCAGAATGCTTCCTTTCCTGCTTCGTTCTGAGTAGCGTTAAAATCCACAGTAGCTTTGATCTCATAATTACATAGATCTTCAATGGTTTGGGTTCATTTGAAATTGTATACACTTCCATAAAGACACTCAAATATCTCTTGCCATGTAATTAAAGAATAAAAATAGAGATATATAGGCTGGTAATTAAAATTCTGCTTCAACTTCCTATTTTATTAAATATTTCTCAGTGAGAAGATTCACACTGAAAAAAAAAAAAAACTTATTTAACCTTGATTGTCTTGGTGATACTCTTACTTAAAAAAATGATGATGTCAAGTCATGGAAAAACAATTTATGAAGTGTATATCTGGAATATAGTGTTATGTGATCAGCTTCCCTTTGCTATATTTTGAGTGCAGAAGAGTTACAGTGCAAAGATTTTAGATTTCTGTTATCTTGGAACATGAAACAAATTTCAGCACTTGCAGAGTATATAAATTTGAGTAAGGAGGAAAAGAAATAAGTCAATTTTAACTAGTCCAAAAACCTAGATACTACACAGTTTAAGCACTGTGTTAGGAATACAGAGATGTAAATGAGAATTGTTGTAAGATATTCTGTTTAGCATATGAAAGACAGCATTCAAGATTGAATTACTACCCTTTGAGATAAAGTCTAAGTAGGCTATTCTTATTCATCTCATAATGTTTAAAAGTGAGGGTTTGGAGTATTCAGTCCATTCATTCTAAGCAAATTTTTTTTTCCTTTTCACTTAGATGGCAACAAGAGAGAAAATGTCTTCTGAGTTGTTAAAATAATATATAATTAATGAGTAGGTTTTTCACCCAAGGTCTCTTGAAAGCACATGTGAAATGTAACCCTGTTGTATGAAATAGTGATTCTTTTCATCTACCTATCATTCACAACAGGGCTTCCCTGGTGGCTCAGCAGTAAAGAATCTGCCTGCAATGAGGGAGACCTGGGTTCAATCCCTGGGTTGGGAAGATCCCCTGGAGGAAGGCATGGGAACCACTCCAGTACTCTTACCTGGAGAATCCCATGGACAAAGGAGCCTGGCAGGCTACAGTCCATAGGGTCACACAGAGTTGGACATGATGAAGCAACTAAACAACAAACAACAATAATCATTCACAAAAGCACTGTCTTTCTACTTCTGTAATGACAATTTAAGACTCCATATAAATTATTCAAAGTGACATCTGTAGAAATTTAAGTATACAGTCTGAAAACATAGAAGAAAACACAGAAAATACCTAGTGCAACCTCCTACTCAAACAGAAATTCCTTATATAACCTCCAGTAATGTGGTGGTTCTTCTCTTTGAAAGATAAAGCTTTTCATTAAAGAACATTTTAATGAACCCTAATCTGCTTCTTTCTGTATCTTTTATCATTTATTTGGTTTCTCCTTTTGGAGCCATGAAAATCCTTCAACTATTTGAAGATATATTATGCCCCTCCCCCACACCCCCTTAATTCTATGTTCTAGTCTCATGGCAACAAAGGCATTGAAACCTGGATCTTTAAACTCTGTGTCTGAAGGAGATGTTAATAGAGTCTAAAATGTACTGAAAATAAATTATTTTGAGCAAAACTATGGATCTAAAAGAGTATTTATCACCCAAGATATTGTATAGTACTGGTATATGTAAAAAGAACTGTGAACTATTATCATCATTGTAGGGCTGGGAGAAATTACTGCTGGATATAAAAAAGATTGTTTTCTTAGTTGTGGAGCTCTGTATCTCTAAAGCTTTAATCAAGATAGGAAACAAGAATCAGCATTTGTTTTTTCAGGAAGATATACTAAGTTTCACATTTCCAGGGATGAGTGGCAAAAATATCAGTCTGAGTAGCAGGGGGAGGTGCATGTGTGCATGTGTGCTTAGTTGTGTTTGACTCTTTGTGATAGACTGTAGCCCACTGGGCTCCTCTGTCCATGGGATTTTCCAGGCAAGAACACTGGAGTAGGTTGCCATTTCCAGCTCCAGGGATGGAACCCATATCTCATGGGTATCCTTCATTGGCAGGCAGATTCTTTACCACTGAGCCACACGGTGAGTCCCAGAATGGGGCCATTAATATCACTGATCTAAGTAAGAATGAATATGATGAGCCTTTCATGGTCCTGCTGCTGCTGCTACTGCTGCTAAGTCGCTTCAGCCGTGTCTGACGCTGTGCAACCCCATAGATGGCAGCCCACCAGGCTTCCCCACCCCTGGGATTCTCCAGGCAGAAACACTGGAGTGGGTTGCCATTTCCTTCTCTGATGAATGAAAGTGGAAAGTGAAGGTGAAGTCACTCAGTCGTGTCCGACTCTTAGTGACCACATGGACTGCAGCCTACCAGGCTCCTCCGTCCACGGGATTTTCCAGGCAAGAGTACTGGAGTGGGGTGCCATTGCCTTCTCCATTCATGATCCTAAAGTCAGGTAAATTTTGTGTTTTCATTTTCCTTATCTGTAAAATGGGGAAAATGTAAAATTCTACCTGCATGTTGGTGTGGGAATTAAACAAGGTAATAGACACAGAATTAATGCTGAAGGGGATCAGAGCACATCACCCCAAAATATACATTTTTGGCATAGGATTATTTTGAACTGAGGCAAATGAAAACTAGCCAATACAGGTAAAGCTCTTCACCCTCCCCTTTCTGCTTAAAGGCAGGGTATAAATTTCCCTTTGTGAAGGTGTTTGCCTCCTAATCTATACCAGTAAGAGGAGGATGACTCAGTCTCTGGAGACACACAGGTATCCCCCAGATTACACAAGATTGAGGCTTCATAACAAACCTTTTTAACATAACCCTTATCTTCCATTAGTTTCCCACATATAGTTACCGTCCCACATTTACCACACTTAGAAGCCTAAACTGCTTTTCCTTTGTCTTGTCACTTCTCCATAATTTATTGCTCTTTGTTAAAATATTTACAGCCCCAGGTTTAACTGCTTCTTTGGGTTTTCACTTATTTTCTATTAAGAACTCAGTATGCATAAGTAATAAACCTTTTTCTCCTGTTAAACTGTCTTTCTCCTCTTAACTGTCTCCTGTTAAACTATCCTTTGCCAATTTAATTTGCAGGGCCCCAGACAAGATTTCCTTCCTATACAGTGCTCAATTAAAGTTAGCTATATAATTATTGTTGTCATTATTTCTAACATCATTATTGAACCAAGTTAAAAGGCTCTTGGATTATATACACTGGCTTAGGGTAAAGACTCTTGGAAATAAGGCTGAAAATTTAACTTTCTAGGAATTGACACATTATAAGGTCGACCAGGATAATCACGATAGTGTGATCACTCACCTAGAGCCAGATATCCTGGAATGTGAAGTCAAGTGGGCCTTAGAAAGCATCACTACGAACAAAGCTAGTGGAGGTGATGGAATTCCAGTTGAGCTATTTCAAATCCTGAAAGATGATGCTGTGAAAGTGCTGCACTCAATATGCCAGCAAATTTGGAAAACTCAGCAGTGGCCACAGGACTGGAAAAGGTCAGTTGTCATTCCGATCCCAAAGAATGCTCAAACTACCACACAATTGCACTCGTCTCACATGCTAGTAAAGTAATGCTCAAAATTCTCCAAGCCAGGCTTCAGCAATATGTGAACTGTGAACTTCCAGATGTTCAAGCTGGTTTTACAAAAGGCAGAGGAACCAGAGACCAAATTGCCAACATCCGCTGGATCATGGAAAAAGCAAAAGAGTTCCAGAAAAACATCTATTTCTGCTTTATTGACTATGCCAAAGCCTTTGACTGTGTGGATCACAATAAACTGTGGAAAATTCTGAAAGAGATGGGAATACCAGATCCCCTGATCTGCCTCTTGAGAAATTAGCATGCAGGTCACGAAGCAACAGAACTGGACATGAAACAACAGACTGGTTCCAAATAGGAAAAGGAGTATGTCAAGGCTGTTTATTGTCACCTGCTTATTTAACTTCTATGCAGAGTACATCATGAGAAACGCTGGACTGGAAAAAGCACAAGCTGGAATCAAGATTGCTGGGAGAAATATCAATAACCTCAGATATGCAGATAACACCATCCTTATGGCAGAAAGTGAAGAGGAACTAAAAAGCCTCTTGATAAAGGTAAAAGAGGAGAGTGAAAAAGTTGGCTTAAAGCTCAACATTCAGAAAATGAAGATCATGGCATCTGGTCCCATCACTTCATGGGAAATAGATGGGGAAACAGTGGAAACAGTGTCAGACTTTATTTTTGGGGGCTCCAAAATCACTGCAGATGTTGACTGCAGCCATGAAATTAAAAGACGCTTACTCCTTGGAAGGAAAGTTATGACCAGCCTAGATAGCATATTGAAAAGCAGAGACATTACTTTGCCAACAAAGGTCCGTCTAGTCAAGGCTATGGTTTTTCCAGTGGTCATGTACGGATGTGAGATTTGGACTGTGAAGAAAGCTGAGCGCCGAAGAATTGATGCTTTTGAACTGTGGTGTTGGGGAAGACTCTTGAGAGTCCCTTGGACTGCAAGGAGATCCAACCAGTCCATTCTGAAGGAGATCAGCCCTGGGATTTCATTGAAAGGAATGATGCTAAAGGTGAAACTCCAGTACTTTGGCCACCTCATGTGAAGAGTTGACTCATTGGAAAAGACTGATGCTGGGAGGGATTGGGGGCAGAAGGAGAAGGGGACAACAGAGGATGAGATGGCTGGATGGCATCACTGACTCGATGGACGTGAGTCTGGGTGAACTCCGGGAGTTGGTGATGGACAGGGAGGCCTGGCATGCTGTGATTCATGGGGTCGCAAAGAGGTAGACATGACTGAGCGACTGAACTGAATTGAAGATGATAAAAAAAAAAAAAAAAAACTATGAAAGTTTCCATGAAAAAATGAGATTTTCCAAAGTCAAAAAATACCTATACCAGGAATTATGTTTGAGATTAGCCAAATAGAAGTAAAAGATAAAGTGAAGTGAAAATTCAAAACGTCAGTAATGGACTTTCCACCAGGAAACCCAAACCCAACTTGAGAAGATAGACAAGAGTTTCCTCTTAATGTTGAAAATGTAGGGGGCTTTTTCTCGAGTTGACAATAGAACATTGGGAGTACTTAAACTCTTGGTGCTTTGATTTTCCTACCTGTTAAATGTAGATTGTAAATATATAGCACTTAGAATAGGGCTCAACACTGAGTAAGCACTCAGTGCTGCCTATCTGCCTGTAGTGAAATGACCTTTGGAAGTAGAACTGGAATGTTAAGCAAGATTACATCATGAATTTGTTGGAGAATTAAAGATGTAATTAATCTGCAAAAGTTGCTCTAAGGATGAAAAAAGAGAGAGGAAGTACAAAGAATTCTAGCAAGGTATAAAGAATAACAACCAGGACCTCTGGATCATGTTCCTTAATATGTGTCACTGTAATTTTCTATAAATATACTGAGTGCCACTCTTCCCTTTTACACTTGTAATTGAAATGTACTTGGTAAAGAAAATTCTCCCCATCCCCAGGATGAAGAGCTGTAATGAAATGACTAAGTACATTGGGAAAGGGAATTTTGGGAGTAGACTTTTGTAAGTAAAGATTCACAGGTGTAAATGTGTGGGGCTGGGAAATCCAAAGTATCTAACCTCATGAACTGATTTGCAGGAGAGAAAGAAGCCTTCATTTATTCATTTAAAAATACCAGATATAGGGATAAGTGCTAGGCTATAAGACTGATAATGTCACTGCTTAGCCTTTCAGGAGGTATTTTATGTAGATGCCTGAGGACAGAAATTAAGGTCTCAGCAAATATACTTTAGACCAGCCCTATAGAATGTGTAAATCCTGAGGAGACTACATTAAGTAGAAAAGAAAAAAAAAGTAGAGTTGTTTTACAGAGGGGTTTTGTGAAGAGGGCAAGGACAAGCATTGCTTTTTCAATGTTTAGATAACAAAGCATGCTCCATATTCCTAATTTTCCCGAGGAATACTAAATAAAATAGAGACAGAAGCAAAGGCAGCACTGTCTTGAGGTATCTTGAGGGTTTGTAGGTTTGGCTGTACCAAGTGATAGCACTCAAGACAGATAAAGCAGCATTCTCATGGAAGGCACTGGTGATGAAATGGCAGAGCATCAGCAGAGACCACAATGCCTGGTGGGAGATTGTGGATTCCCAACAGACATGGCGGTACTCAGCAGATGCCCAGCATATGATGATGGATACTCAGGGGCAGGTGATGATGTCCAGTGAGGGATGGATGATGAGCAGATACAGTGAGTAGTGGCAGGTGAGGGTAAATATAAACATGCTCGATGAAAGCCCAGAACAATTGCAGCAGTAAATGATGCACATTGACTTTATTCATGATCACATGTGTGATAACTCCTAGGGACTTCTAGAGGTATTTGGAGGGAAGATGTGTATCTTTCTAGGAGATTCAAGTAACTTCGTTAGCACATGGGGAAAACAAGCCAGTGAATTTAGGGTATTGATACCAAGGTTCTTTTTTTTGTGCCCACAAGCTCTGAGGCCTGTCACAAACTTAAATGCTTTTAGGGACCAGGCAAGTTTATAATCAGTGAGTCAGCAGTTAGGTGTAAGAAAATCAGAAGAGGGAGAAACACAGCAAAGTTGGAAGCCATACACAATTGAATAAATAATATTTAATTTACAAAGTTTAAAAATCATTGGTTAGGTAAAAAACCAGGTATACAAATTTTGGAGATGTGTTATATATTTCAGAAGATGAACTTCTACTACTTGTTAACCAGTTCAAAGAAATCAGGAAGATTCTATTTATCACATGTTTACTTCCATTAACTATAGCTTTTCTAGAATGTTTAGGATAAAGACTTTTTCACTCAATATCTTTAGAGCTAAAGCGCATAACTTAAAAATTATATTTTAATGTTATAAATACAATGCTGTAAATATTATAGTTGTATCAATACTGATAATATTTTAGCTTTAACTATTAACAAATATTAATTAGTGATAATGTTGACACTAATAATATATTATATATTAATATATTTTATTGAGGGATTCCTAATATTGGGCCAACATAGTGTTACTGGAAATAATTACAGTTGTTCATAGTATAATGTTTTTAATGTGGCATTGAATTCTGTTTGCCAGTTGTTTATAAAGAATTTCTGTCTTAACTGTTAGTCTGTAATATTCTGTCTTTGTACTGTCTTTATTTGGTTTATATGTTAAACCTATGCATGCTTCATATAAGAATTAGAAGTTTTTTTTAAATTTTTTTATTTTCAATGGTCTTAAACAATTTATGGAACATTACAACAACTACCCAGTCTTTGAAGGTTTTATAGAAATCCCTTGTGAAACTATCTGGATTTGATGATTTTTGTGTGTGATGCATGCATGCTTAAGTTGTTTCAGTCATGTCCGACTCTTTGTGATCTCACGGACTGTAGCCTGCCAGGCTCCTCTCTCCATGGGATTCTCCAGGCAAGAATACTGGAGTGGGTTGCCATTCCCTCCTCCAGGGGATCTTCCCAACCCAGGGACTGAACCCACATCTCTGGCGTCTCCTGCATTGGCAAGCGGGTTCTTTATCTCTAGTGCCACCTGGGAAGTCCATTTTAGGTCCTTGATAACTTTAATTCTTCTACAGAAATTGTTTTGTTGCTTTTTATACCTAATGAGGTCAATTTTGCTAACCTGATTTTCTCCAGGAAATTACCTGTGTTTTTTTTTTAACGAGCTCACATGATTTGCAAATAAACCTACAAAGTAATCTAATGATTTAAAAATGTATTTTGCTTCAATGGTTATTTTCCTTGTTATTTCTTATTTTGAATATTTATATTTCCTCCTTTTTCCTTGCTTAAGTTACCTAGTATTTTTATTTTAAAGTTTCTTTTTAAAAAACAGGATTTTGAATTACGAATTAGGTATATTGTTTTTTATTCTCTAATTAATTTCTACTTTTATCTTTAGTTATTTTCTTTGTGCTTTCTTTTGGGTTACTTTGCAGTTTTTCTTTCAAGGTTGCTTTCTAGAAATTCAATCATTTGTATACTTTCATTTTTACTTATAAATGTGATTAGATATGAATTTTCATTTGATCACTGCTTTAAATATATTCTATAGATTTTAATATGCAGTGTTTATGCTGTCAAATTTCTAAAGAAATTTGTAATTTCAATTTGCATTTGTCTTTTTAACCAACAGTTGTTTAGAATTTGTTATATCTCAATCTCAGATGGTCTTTAAACCATTGTTGTTAATAGTTCTAGTGTTAACTGTGTTTTTATCAGAAAGTATTTTTTTTGTAATAGTTCTACTTTTCTAATATTTTCTTTGTGGCCTAATAATTAATTTTTGTGAGCATTCCATGTGCACTTGTGAAGAAGGTGTACTTTCTATGATAAGGATATAAAGTTTAACATACATCTATAAGATCTACGTGTCCAATATTTTTTTGTTCTGAGTATGATATATTAAAGTCCCCCATTAGTAGAATGTATCCATAAATGTGGACTTCCCTGGTGGCATAATGATAAAGAATTGCCTGCAATGCAAGGGATGGGGGTTGGATTCCTGGAGAAGCAAATGCCAACCTATTCCAGTATTCTTGCCTGGGAAATTCCATGGACAGAGGAGCCTGGTGGGCTACAGTCCATGGGGTTGCAAAAGAGTCGGACATGACTGGCAACTAAACAAAAACAATCCACAAATGTATTCTTCCATTTTCTTTAGTTTTTCCTTTAAAAAATAGCATTGCTGTATTATTGGGGTCATAGATATTCCTAACCACTAAATATTAGTTGTTAATTGCAGCTTTTTATCATAAATAAGCATCTTTTTTGGGGGAAAAAATGGATCATGAATTTAAACTATTACTGTTTTTTTTTTTCTACTTGAAATTCACTTTGTCAGATATCAACATCACGATTTCTGTTTTCTTAGTATTTCTATTCGCTTAGCATACCTAGGGAGAAGGCAATGGCACCCCACTCCAGTACTGTTGCCTGGAAAATCCCATGGATGGAGGAGCCTGGTAGGCTGCAGTCCATGGGGTCGCTAAGAGTCAGACACGACTGAGTAACTTCACTTTCACTTTCCACTTCCATGCATTGGAGAAGGAAATGGCAACCCACTCCAGTGTTCTTGCCTGGAGAATCCCATGGACGGAGAAACCTGGTAGGCTGCAGTCCATAGGGTCGCACAGAGTCGGACAGTGACTTGGCAGCAGCAGCATACCTATGCTCACTCATCCCTTTATTTAAACTATTATGATTCACTGGGTTTTGAGTTCTCTTATAAAGTGAGTATAATTAGGTTTTTCTTTGTATGCCAACATGAAATCTTTTTTTTTTTAATGGTAAGTTAGGTTCTTACACATGTATTGCTCTTACTGTTAGGTTTGTTTTCAACTCTGTCTTATTATACAATGGTATAATTTTAAAAACATTGCTTTATTTTCCTTTGTTTTTTCCTCTGCTTTATTTTTTTTTCTTTGCTTTTCTGTTAATTGCATTTCTTTTAGTTTTAGATAGGTTTGTCTCTTTGTTCTAGTTGTTAACTTTATGTCATGTTTTATTTAAATCCTGCTTAATACTCTTAGCCCTCTGTTTTCTTATAAAATCTGGTACTTTCTGGTCTGCCATTTTTTGCGGGGGTATAATTTAACATCCATCTTTTCTTTAGAGAAAAATGAATGAAATTATTCTTTCTTCTTCCCCTTTCTCTTTTCTTCTCAATTTTTAGTTGCATTGCTTCTAATTTGTTAGTGTATATAACAAATAATATATATCATATAACATATGACAGTATTCTTATGCCCTTATACCACCTTTATTTTTGTCCTTGCTCTAAAATTAAATATATTAAATGATTATGATCCATCATTTTGAGGAAAATTTCTCAATCATCTCTTTGTTAGATGAATCTCATTCAATATTCAGTTTCTTAAGAGGGACTTAAAGTTTCAGAATTCCTGAGTTAAAAAAAAATAATAAGCTTTTATAGCATTGATGGCCAATTTGTCTGGATACAGAATCTTTGTTTCAAACTTTATTTAGGTATTTTTCTATATTTAAATTTAAGGTATAATTATATCCAGTAAAATTTACCTTTTAAAACTGCATACTAGAATATAGTGTTTCAAGTTTATATATATATATATATAAATAAATATATATATATATAAAACCACCACAACCAAGATGTAGAACAGTTCCATAGAACCAAAGTAAATGCTGTTTTGGAACCAGCATCCCACCTTCAGACCCTGTGAACTGATGATCTGTTTTCTGTCTTTATAAATTTGCTTTTGAAAGAATATCACATAAGTGGTTGACTTTAAATAAAATATTGTTTCACTGTTGCTTTGCTTTGTGTCTGACTCTTAGCGACCCCATGGACTCTCCCCTTTAACCCTTTCCAACCTGCAAAGAGTTCCTTCCTTGACACTGGTTTATTGAGTTCTGAGTACACTTCCAAGTTACTTCCCTGAAGGATGAGCTTCCAGAGAAGTTTTTTTCAGAATGTTCATACTTGTGGTAAACTTTCTTTCTTGTGATGAGTTGAGATCAATCTTAGGCCTCCTACTAGCTTTTCTACTCTCTTTCTTTCTCATTTAGTATTTATTGGACTGGCCTTCCTCTTCACAATAGCACATGGTAGGAACCTAAGAGAGAGCTATTGTGAGCTCCTATTTATTTTCTGCTTACAGATAATTTGGAATGTGGATGTTCTCCAAATTTGGGGTTGATATTGTGTAGTTTGTTTTTGTTGTTTTTTATTGCTTGGGGGAGGGCTGGCGATGGATGTGTTAGATTTGGATTTCAGCTGATGCTATATTTTGATCACCCATATATTTTTAAGGGAGAAACTGACAAAATAAAACAGATACCAGAAAACAAAGCATGTCTTCTAAAGTACATTCATTCCAGTGACCTTTTCTTACATAATTTGGAGCTACAGTGTGGTAAAATGCTCACAGAGAAGGTAAAATGTGTATACTTCGAAATTAATGCATCATGAAAACTCAGTAACTATAAGAAAGTATATTTCCTGAGAATACTGTTTATAAAATGCCTATTGAGATAATCTATTACTACTGTGTATTTAGAACAGGATAATTAATTTTTAAGTTCCATGGAAGATTACTTTCTAAATGCAATAATCTTCTTTTAGAATTTGAGAACTAGATCCATTTCCAGTATTAGTCCTTCCAGTCTAATTACATTATACTCTCCAGGGAACACGGAGTCTATTTCATTTCCTTGTGAGATGAGTATATCTGCAATGAGATTCAAACTGGGTTCTCCAACTTCCTAGCAAAGATACTTAGCAGTTTAGTATAAGTGGTTTTGATTGTTCTTTATAAATATTACATACAAACAAAAGTTAGTGTTAAAATGAATACGGCAAAGATATGGCAGAAAATCAAAAGAAAAATAAAACCTCTCTAAAATCCTATATCAAAACTTCCAAATGCTTGAATTTTTATTGTGATAATGTGACCTTGCACTTATATAATTAGTTGTTAATTTTTTATTCCTGTTTCCTTGTAAAAAATATGAATTATAGTCTCTAGGAAGAAGAAGAATAGCTGTTATTGAGAGCTTATTATGTGGCAAGCACTTAGTTTGCCAACTTTTAAGATTACTTAAATTTTTTTTTATGATGATAAGTTTCTTTCATCTTCCTTTTATACAAGATGATACTAGGTATGTGTTATGCCCAGAACATAGGGGTCGGTGTGTGTTTTTTTCACTATCACATTCTGTACATTGGAAAGCAACTGTCATTGTTTAGAAATGACACTAAGCAATAGAGTATCTATATATGATTTTAATATAAAACACTTGTTTTGCTTTTTGAATACTGATTTGCTACTGATTTATTTAAATATGATATGTCCAATTTTTCTGTCACACAATTTCCTTAATTTTCCAAATGATATGAATAGGATAGTTAACTTTGTGTTTACTACAATACCTGACAGAAATTTATGACATGGCCTGAGATGGAAAAACTAATAAAATGGTACTTACCATAAAGGATTGCAAGCAGAGACAGTGGCATGACAAGTAGTCCCACTAGCATATCAGCAATGGCTAGGGACATTAAGAAGTAATTGGTGGCATTGTGCAGTTTCTTTTCCAAGCTTACTGCCATGATAACGAGGATGTTGCCACCTATTGTCAAGATTATTATTATGACAATTGAAAGTGCTGGCCAGTTTTGTACCCCGTCTGGGAATTTGAAGCGTCCACCATCGGAGGTATTGAAAATGTCAGTTACTATGGCTGCTACTGGGCTCACAGATATATCACATTGCCAAACCAATAGGCCAATCAGGTGCACACTGAAAATTAAGAAAAAAAAAATCAGGTACATATTATATTGCTTGTACCTAATAAATTATTTATATAAAACAACTGTTTTTCCTTTAACAATAATTATTATCACATCACTGTTTTTATTCTCTTAATTAAATTTCAGTATTTCTTATTTCTATCCTTTTATGGAGTGTTTAATATGAGTCAGGTTCTTAACTTACTGAAATATATATATATATATATATTTAAGTAATCTCATTTGATCTTATACGACATCCTCATGAGGTCAGTACTGACTATTATGTATATGGAGAGACTGAGGTTCAGAGAAGTTAAGTAACTGTCTTAAGGAAATACAGCCAGTAAGTAGCAGGGGCAGGGTCTGTACTCAGGTCTCACTGATTACAAAGCCTGAGTTTTAGTTTTACTCTATATAATCAATCTGAAACCACAGTATTATTTGACTTGCTGAGTGACTTTATGCTGGCTCGTGGTATCTTTAATAGCTGTCCTATACATTTTCCTTCTATCTGATACTCTCCCCATTTCTGTCCTGTGTTTTCTGGGTCCAGTTCTAGGCTAGAAGATGATTTCTGGTGATAATTAATTCCTATGGGTTTGATGCTTTCCTATGCTGGAAACGAAATTTCTTAAAGTCATTTAAAATGTACATTTCTCATGATGGTACTTATGTAGACTTTTACTAATAAGGATTTCAGGCCAAGTGGCAGACTAATGCAAGAGACACAGATGTGGTTTTGTTTTGTACATTCCAAATTAATTTGCCCTGATGGTGACATAAGATTTATTCAGTTTACATACATCAATGTAAGTCCCAAAAGTGTCTAATAAAACTAACATTAATTTTCCTTAACAAAATAGACAAAGACAAGCATATTCAATATTTCCTGCTTTAAAGCAAGAATTATTATCTGCTAATGACTCTTATGTGTATTCTGTGTTCAGTAATATTTATTTAATATTAAGCAACAAGTACACTATATGTACTAGCTGTTAAACCCTGCTATTTATAGAGAAGAAAATTTCCTCTATTGGTACAACATGTGCTAAAAAATTTTCTATGCAAGAAAATTGCATGGGGTGATGGAACATAAAATGTTACAAAATCCAGAGTCTATGAGTTCTCCATGTAAATGTTTTTATTTCATTGTCTCATTCACTTGTTCTTTGAACTAAAAATATTATTTCTATACAGGGAAAATATACGTATGGTTTGACTATTGCTTATTATCAATGCCCAGAGAAATTTGAAGTAGTTAACACTAGATGATTATGATCATAATTGTATCTATAATATATACACACACACTACACTTTCTGAACCACCAAAACTGAACACTGAACCTGAAAACTTTTTGGCATTGTTTAACCTTAAATAAAATATTATAATAATTTTATACCATATTTAAAAATTATTTCCCTTAATATCTTGTGAATATACTTTCCATAGTTTAAGATAATGAAGAAATAATGAACATATTTTGACTTTCTCATTCTACAGGGGATGAAAACTAGTACTTCAGACATTTAGCTTAAAACTACTTCCTCATTATTCAAAGCTACCTGATATCCTAAGCATCATGTTTGTGGAAGAGATATACATAGTAATTTTTTCAAATAATGAGAGATACTCATTCAATTTTTTCAAATGCTGGATGTATTTTTTCCTGGAACATAAAAATAAGCTAAAATAATATGTGATTCAAAAAAATCTATAGCATAATTAATCTGTGATTAAGGTGTGTAGAAATTATTGAAATAAAGACCCAAATAAATAGAAGCAAGGTATTTGCTCAGCTTTGATTATTCTGTCACATTATTTGCTGCATTTGGCATTTGACATTGCATGTGACCAATGTCCTGGCTATATTATCTTAATGATTTTTTTGACCAGTCACTTAATCTTTCAGAACATCTATTTCCTCATCTCTAAAACAAGGATGATCTTTATGACATTATTTTTGTGAAAATTAAATGATAATGTAAAGTCTCAAAATAATACCTTTGCCTTAATAGGCCCTCAGTAAATGTTGGAGCAAACATTCTTTCTGCCTTCAAAGTTAAAAAAAAGTATTTTGTGGTAGCTATACCCTAACTCAGTGTACTTCAAAATTTGTCAAAAATTTAAGTCCTAGTTTTATTTTAAGAAGATATTTATGCAGAACTGGGTTCAGATAGTCATTTTAAATCCGAAGTCTTTTCTGGCCAAACTGATGAAAAATATGTTCTTCTGAAATTAAAAAAAACAAATCTAGTTTCTATTAGTTGATGACCATTTCAGGTAGTCCCATAAGACTTTCTGCTCAAAATAATATCCTACATCCTCAATTGGCAGTTGCAGAACCACAAATATATTTATTCCTATGCCTATAGAATATGGTCCTAACAGGATATGCAGTGCAACTTCAAATTTTCAAAGTAAATTGTGAAAACATCTAAGTAATTCCATATTTCTGTAGCAATGGTAAAATAATGCAGAATAAAATTGTATGTAACAAATGTACGTGAAAACTACATTCAATTATGAA
The DNA here is from genome assembly GCF_027580195.1 of Bos mutus. Classification (NCBI taxonomy): domain Eukaryota; kingdom Metazoa; phylum Chordata; class Mammalia; order Artiodactyla; family Bovidae; genus Bos; species Bos mutus. The sequence goes on from NC_091646.1 coordinate 52,344,100, forward strand.
TTTTAAAATTTGAGTATCTTAGAACTTTAGGATAGAAAAATATTCAAAACATTTGGCCTACCTCTATTGGTCAAATATATTTTTATTTTTTATTCAAGAGTCCAAGAGACAAATATTAAATTCTTGAGGAAGTTTATAGAATCTAAATATATCTTCTGTGAATTATTAAATAAATTAATATTATTGGGAATAATCCTGACAAGTTTTTACCTAGTTTAAATTTAATTTAATAAATTCACTTTGAGCACTACTTATGAGCAAATTTTTATGATTTTTACTGCAGTAAATCCTATTTTCTATAGTATTGTAATCAAGAATCAGCTGCATTCTAATTAAACTTAATTTCTAACATTTACATGCTTAATGAAAAATGTATAGTCCTTTTACAAAAGAGGAGTGATTTGAGTCTTGTTTCTAAAGCTTACATTAATTGCTATTAAGCCCACAAAATTCTCATAAAGTATGTACACAAAAATCACAGTGTCTGTCCAAACAATTCAAATAATTGATTCATTGCTACTAAATATTTAATGAAAATATAATCTCACATTCTTAGTAGATAAACAATGATAATTTGATTTAAAGGTCTGAGTACATTTTAAATCTACTGAGTTTTTGCATGGCATATGACGATGGGCATTAATAGCAGAGATGAATGGGCCCTTATTTCTCTAGCATGGTGCTCGGTAGTGTCTGACTCTTTTTGACCTCCTGGTTCATAGCCTGCCATGCTTCTCTGTCCTTGAGATTTCCCAGGCAAAAATAGTGGAGTGGGTTGCCATTTCCTTCTCCAAGGAACTTCCCCACCCAGGGATTGAACCTGCATCTCTGGTGTCTCCTGCATTGGCAGGAAGATTCTTTACCATTGAACCACAAATTATTTCATTTCATACCAGAATAATTTGGTGCCCTTTAAGGTATCCCTAGGGCTTCCCTGATAGCTCAGCTGGTAAAGAATCTGCCTGCAAAGCAGCAGACCCTGGTTGGATACCTGGGTTGGGAAGATCCCCTGGAAGAGGACATGGCAACCCACTCCAGTATTCTTGCCTGGAAAATCCCCATGGACAGAGGAGCTTGGCGGGCTACAGTCCATGGAATCACAGAGTCGGACACTACTGAGTGACTAAGCACACAATATATCCCTATATTTTGGTATGTGGAACAATGGCTATATACTAAGTTGACACAGCCACATGGAGTGGGAACATTGGTCCTTTCATTTCCCCACACCTGGCTCTTCTTTCCCCTTCTTTATCACTGTCCTTCACTCTTTCCTGCTCTAGTTTACTTGGAATCACAAATCCTTGAGACTGTCGTCACTGCAATGTACAGCGGCATCCAAGATGGACTATAATGCACATATTATAGAGAATCCAACATTGATGTACTTTGTGTTTACCTTGCTCTATAAATTTTTTCCTTAGTGAGCACTTTTGTAGAAATCATAGAGGAGATCGTGTAGGAGTAGAGCGATTCAAGGCCTCTCAGTTGTACTGATCAGAGTTTACAGAGCCCTGGATCTTTTTTGCCATGCCCCCAATTCCTCAAAGTGTAAGTTTAGAAGAAAACAATCCAACTTTTTACTAAGTTAAAAAGAAGATATACCTGGATTAGATCACATTTAGAATTGCTCAGTACTTGAATTCAATTTCTTCCTTATCTCTTTTATGTTATTCTATTGATTTTAACTATTAGTTCATTGTCTCAAGGTTTCTGAGAATGGTATTACTTTTCTCTGTCCAGCTACATTCTCCAAATGCTACTCCCTGACTTCTGATCCATTCTTTTGAAATCTCAACTTTCTTCATAAAACCAGAGACTTATAAAAATGCTTTATTCTCTTGGCTGTTTAGTTCGTCTAGGAAGGAAAGAACCTTTTCTCATTTCTACATTTTGGCCATAGAAAAAGCAACCACAGCAACCACAACATCAGGATTAATTTTACTTGTTTGAACATTTGAGTGGTTGTGTTTAATTGGAGTTCAAATTATTGTTTTTCCCCATTTACTGATTTTGAATAGAAAACACCAATGTTAGTCTATTGGTATGCAAGTCATTTATGCATGTTGAGGGAAATATAGTGGAATAATCATATAAAAACCTGTTTAACATTTTTGAGCAAACCACTCTGAAAAGTTAGTTTTCAAAAATAATAGGTAATAACATCCTTACAGGAATGAGTGCACTGCTTTCCTCAGGTTCACCATGATTGCTTCAGTCTTAAGCAACCAAGTTTAAAATTGAGATGAGGAAATTTAACAGACTGGATTCACTATGCCATCCTTTCTGGGGAGAGAAAAAAAAAGAGAATTACTAAAATTTGAAATAACTTGCATAACATTTAATTAAATAAAAGCAAATATACTTATTAAGTGATAAGAAACAATCAATACTAAATTTAGCAACAAATATTGTCATATAAGTGATAAAAATAGCAAAGAGAATAGATATTTCATTTATTTACCAATATACAACCATCATAATTGTTCTAAAATTTCTTATATACACTTTCTTTATATGGAACTTCTACTGAATCTCACCCTGTTGGAGTACAAATTAGTGTTTTGAAAAATAAATTAAGAATATTGTCTTTTTAATTTGCAAACCATTGAGAGAAAGTCTGTGATCTAATAATTAAGTAGCATGTATAAAGTAAAAAGGTTTCATCTTATAGAAACATGAAAAACTAAAATTTTAAGCCTCTTTATAAAGTGAACCTATTTTATACAATGTTTCTAACTTTTTTCCTTCAGTGAAGCAATCTGTGTTTTCATAGAAAGCTTTATTAATACATTTGTGTTAACCAGTAATATTATCCAAGAGTGGCAATGGGTTTATACCAAAAAAAAAAAAAAAAAAAAAAAAAAAGAATTGATTAAATTAACTATAGTAAATATAGCAACCGCTCTATGTACCAACTAGTTGGTATCCAACAGATAGTATGCTGCAGTCGGGGCACATGGAATAATGTTGAAAATTGCAAACAAAAGTGCAGTTGCACTAGGTGATTGAAAGAAAAAGTTTTAGTTTCATTTATTAAGAACTGACAATTCATCTTCAAAGGAATTAGGAAGAAAACATGACAACTCTGTAAAAATCAAAGAATTTCAGAGTGAGTACCTTTGATTTCTGTAGGCTATTTTTGAAGGAGATACTTGTTGCATTGCAAAGCTCTATCAAATATTTATGTAACAGATTATTCACCGCTTAGCACTCATTATATTCAGTGTGCTAAAATGTTGGCCAAGAGTAGACTGAATGCAAATTTGCTGAGGATCTCTGCTGTGCTCCTTGTGGAAATATCATCTTTACACAGAGTGAAACATGTCACTTTGAATTTTTACATTGATAAAGAAAAAAGACTCAGTTTGAATTCTAATGATTAACATAGAGACCCGCTGGTTTTTCTGTGTGGCAATTCTTAATTGGGAATAGAGCGGGGAAAGTTCTCTATTTTTCATCTTGCTTTCTCTATATCTTCTCTTTCTGGATTTTGATTAAACTCTCTTTCCATACATGCCAAACATGTAACTGTATTCTTTTGGGGGATTGTGAGCTATTTTAAGAGTCAAGATTGTGATATTAAGTTTGTATGTATTGGGATGTCAATGAGAAAAATTTAGTTTGTGTGTGTGGGAGGGGTGGGGGAGAAAGAGAGAGAGTTGAATAGCTCGAGAACATGAAATAATATTGAAAAGTCATCTCTTTTGTCTAATTTGTAAATATTTTCAAGGGATATGATAAAAATTTGTCAGTAATCTTTTTTAATATTTTCTAGTTCCTTTTAGAAATATGGAAATAAAATTTTTACCAGAACAAACTGCCTCCCTATGTTGCCCATCTTACTCAATAACACTGTTATTCTAGTCAGTCAAGCTACAAATTTAATTTATTCTCTCTTCTTATCCCTCAACTCTCACTGTGAGATCTTTCAGGGATATCTACATAAAAATCTGCCCCCAAATCATCGCCTTACAGTATGTGAAATGTTCTGTGCATAATTCTACAAGGGGAAGGGATACAAAATCTCTTAGAGCCTTGGATAAGGTAAATTAATAAGAGAAACAAGAAATACCTGTGAGTTCAATTATTCAAATTTGACAGAATGTCAAATGTTTATGTTTTATAAAATAAAGAAAAGGAATCTTTTATGGAATAACTGACAGAATGATTGATTTTTATTGAGAATTTATATTATTCTCATAGAAACTGTTTGATCATGTAACAACATAATAGTGTTATAAGAATACATATACACATACATGTGTGTAGGTATGTATGTGTATTTGTGTGTGCATGTGTATATACATAATTTTGTGTAGAGGAAAAACTTTGATTAACATGAAATTGTCTCAAGCATGATGAGAAAATTACAGATTAAGCCACAGAAATAAATTTAGGATCAGTAAATACCCATTTAGAATGATCTCTTATTTCTTTCTGAAACATAAATTTCAAACGTTTTCATGCTCTCCCTAAATCTCTGTAAGATCTTCAGTTAACAATGTTATTACATTTGCTAAGGCAAAATTGGGGACAAATATTAGTTTTCATATAGTTCTTGATAGTACACAAGATATTGCAGAATAACCTCAATTAATGTCACATTATAATTAATCAAAACTCATACCCTGAGCATTATATTTAATTGATGCCTATGAAATCTATGCCCATATGTTAACATATGTCATATAAAATATGGCATCATCAAAAATAGTGTGAACAGTTGAAAACAAGTGGCCCCAAATAGGCTCTCTAGTTCACTGTATATTCAGAACTGCTAAATTTCAAACTATCAGAATCAGGATCACTCAAAGAAAGCCATTATTAATAGTCATCTTGGAAGTGAAAATCTTTTTTAAAAAAGTAAAAACACTATGGGGAAGAAAGGCTGGCATGAATTAAAAAGAGAAAAAGCTTTCTTTGACTCTTCCAACATGGCTATAAGTTAGACTTCAGTCAGTTGAGTCACTCAGTCATGTTCGACTCTTTGCAACACCATGGACTGTAGCACACCAGGCTTTCCTGTCCATCACCAACTCTCGGAGCTTACTCAAACTCATGTCCATTGTGTCGGTGATGCCATCCAACCATCTCATCCTCTATCATCCCCTTCTCCACCTGCCTTCAATCTTTCCTGGCGTCAAGAATTTTTCTAGTGAGTCAGTTCTTCGCATCAGGTGGCCAAAGTATTGGAGTTTCAGCTTCAGCATCAGTCCGTTCAATGAATATTCAGGACTGATCTCCTTTAGGATAGACTGGTTGGATCTCCTTGCTGTCCAAGGGACTCTCAAGAGTCTTCTCCTACAGCACAGTGCAAAAGCATCAATTCTTCAGTGCTCAGCTTTCTTTATAGTACAACTCTCACATCCATACATGACTACTGGAAAAACCATAGCTTTGACAAAATGGACCTTTGTTTGCAAAGTAATGTCTCTGTTTTTTAATATGCTGTCTAGGTTGATCATAGCTTTTCTTCCAAGGGGTAAGCGTCTTTTAATTTCATGACTGCAGTCACCATCTGCAGTGATTTTGCTGCTGCTGCTGCTAAGTCACTTCAGTCGTGTCTGACTCTGTGTGACCCCATAGATGGCAGCCCACCAGGCTCCCCAGTCCCTGGGATTCTCCAAGCAACAACACTGGAGTGGGTTGCCATTTCCTTCTCCAGTGCATGAAAGTGAAAAGTGAAAGTGAAGTCGCTCAGTCGTGTTTGACTCTTAGCGACCCCATGGACTGCAGTCCACCAGGCTCCTCCATCCATGGGATTTTCCAGGCAAGAGTATTGGAGTGGGGTGCCATTGCCTTCTCTGGCAGTGATTTTGAAGCCTCCCCAAAATAGTCTCTCACTGTTTCCATTGTTTCCCCATCTATTTGCCATGAAGTGATGGGACCAGATGCCATGATCTTCATTTTCTGAATGTTGAGTTTTAAACCAGCTTTTTCACTCACCTCTTTCACTTTCATCAAGAGGCTCTTTAGTTCTTCACTTTCTGCCAGAAGAGTGGTGTCATCTGTGTATTTGAGGTTATCGATATTTCGCCCAGTAATCTTGATTCCAGCTTGTGCTTCATCTAGCCCGGCATTTCACATGATGTACTCTGCATATAATTTAAATAAGCAGAGTGACAATATACAGCCTTGACCTACTCCTTTCCTGATTTGGAACCAGTCAGTTGTTCCATGTCAAGTTCTAACTGTTGATTCTTGATCTGCATACAGATTTCTCAGGAGGCAGGTCAGGTGATCTGGTATTCCCATCTCTTTAAGTATTTTCCACAGTTTGTTTTAATCCACACAGTCAAAGGCTTTGGTGTATTCAATAAAGCAAGGGTAGATGTTTTTCTGCAACTCAATTGCATTTTCGATAATCCAGTGGATGTTGGCAATTTGATCTCTGGTTCCTCTGCTTTTTTCTAAATCCAGCTTGAATATTTGGAAGTTCATGGAAGCACCAGGACTCAGGAGAAAGGAGCTGACCCAGACAAGAAACTGACCCAAATATGCCCATGAGTGTCCAGGAGTCTCTGGTGGAGGCATGGGTCGGCAGTGGCCTGGTGCAGTGTTGGAGGCACTGAGTGCAGCAGTGCATACATGGGACCTTTTGAAGGAGGTCACCATTATCTTCATTATCTCCACCATAGTTTGGCCTCAGGTCAAGCAACAGGGAGGGAACACAGTCCCGCCCATCAACAGAAAATTGTATTAAAGATTTACTGAATATGGCCCTGCCCATCAGAACAATACCCAGTTTTCCCCTTAGTCAGTCTCTCCAATCAGAAAGCTTCCATAAGCCTCTTATCCTTATCCATCAGAGGGCAGAGAGAATGAAAACCACAGTTACAGAAAACTGACCAAACTGATCACATGGACCACAGCCTTGTCTAGCTCAATGAAACTATGAGCCATGCCATGGAGGGCCACCCAAGATGGCAGAGAGTTCTGACAAAGTGTGGTCCACTGGAGAAAGGAATGACAAACCACCTCAGTGTCTTGCCTTGAGAACCCCATGAACAGTATGAAAAGTTAGATTTGGGAATTTGTTAATTTCATACCTAATTGGTGTGATTCTTATTTAGCTCTAATATTAAGAATGACTATGAAGGGACCTGGTTTAGATTTCTTTAGCATACAGCTCCAATTCTGACTTCTTTTTAGTGACCTTATAAGGGTTTTGCATGGTCATGAGTTTAGTCATGCTACACCTCTTGCCTTTATTGGAAAATAAGCTGATGATTCACTTGGGAGACCAGTACCGTGCTCTCTCTAAGAAATATCTAATTTTCTATGCCAATTTGCCATCCAAGTGGTGGGAGATATATGACCATCCTTGTGGTCCATTGAACACTATTAAATTAATTTGTGAAAACTACAAAGATGAGGCAGGGAAATCAATTTTCCACATTATCTCAGTTTTACACATATTAAATTTAGCTTTTAAGAGAGTATCTACATTGCTGTCTATTCAAAGATAAAAGTAATAACAAGACCATCAACAAGGGGGAAGAAAAAAACATGATTTAGGACTCCAGTGAAGTCATAATTGTGGCTTCCCTGTTGGTTCAGCAGTAAAGAATCCGCCTGAAATGTGGTAGGCCTGGGTTTGATTCCTGGGTTTGGAAGATCCCCTGGGGAAGGGCACAGCAACCCACTCCAGTATTCATGCCTGGAGAATCCCATGGGCAGAGGAACCTGAGGGGCTACAGTCCCTAGGATAGCAAAGAGTTGGACACGACTAAAGCGACTCAGCACACATACATGCAAAGTCATAATTGAGGATCAGGTTGAAGAGTCAACTGTTGAACCAATAGAGAGTAGATATTAGAGAAAAAATAAAGGAAGAGGGCAGTAAATAAAATGGAAATAATAGGCAAAAGGGAAAATGTCAAGCAAATGTATTTTGAGAAGGAACAAGAGTGCATACCGTATGATTTGTCTAAAAGGAGATTGACTGCTGGTGACCTTAGCACCATTTCAATAAAGTAGTGTGGAAAGGGTCTGGAATATAGTTGGATGAGAGGGAGAGAGAGAGCTAGCCAAATTAGAGGAGGTGCTTGGTGAAGAAATGGAAAAGGTTCAAAAAGTTTTGTCTGATGCAGTAGAGGCAGATGTATACTAAAGGTATACTAGAGACAACTTTTTGAGCAGAAGAATCATCTATGTGTACTTTCTAGGTTACTTCCACATTCCTTGGCCAAGTGCTGGGTATAAACCAGTTGACTGAAGGAAAGGGAAAGGGAGAAAATTGAAGTGATTTAAGATGTGACAGACATCAAAAAAACCTAAGAATAAAGGAAGAGCTGTTGTTTTGTCCAAATTGTCTTTGGAGAGGATAAGAGTCCTTGGACATTTCCTTGCATCTTCTAAAGATAACCATTTATTATTCATTTTTACCATTACCTTTTCCACCTTTGACCTGGAAGAAACATTGCTCATGTTTCAATAATATTTTCTGTCCTCAGACTGTTTCTTACTCTCTCTTTCCCAGACCTGTTCAAACATGATATTGATGAGACTAAAATGCTAGCGTTTCATCTTGATGTTTTAACAAAATTTGGGGAGTATAAAGTAACTCATAAGAAGACATACTTTACATGAGATTTCTGGAAATTGTATGAGTTCATCCTGGTGATGCAGCAGATGGTTTTCTCTGATACACAAGAGCCTATGTCTGACCCTTAATGTTGTAAAAAATATATATATATTGAATAGACAGTCAACTGATATCCTTCTTGTCTGACTTTTTAACAAGTTTTCAGATCAGTTCAGTTCAGTCGCTCAGTCGTGTCTGACTCTTTGTGACCCCATGGACTTCAACACACTGGGCTTCCCTGTCCATCACCAACTCCCGGACCTTACTCAAACTCATGTCCATTGCATCGGTGATGCCATCCAATCATCTCATCCTCTGTCACCCCCTTCTCTTCCTGCCTTCAATCCTTCCTGGCATCAAGGACTTTTCTATTGAGTCAGTTCTTTGCATCAGGTGGCCAAAGGATTGGAGTTTCAGCTTCAGCATCAGTCCTTCCAATGAATATTCAGGACTGATTTCCTTTAGGATAGACTGGTTGGATTTCCTTGCTGTCCAAGGGACTCTCAAGAGTCTTCTCCTACACCACAGTACAAAAGCATCAATTCTTCGGTGCTCAGCTTTCTTTACAGTCCAACTCTCATATCCATACATGACTACTGGAAAAACCATAGCTTTGACTAGATGGATCTTTGTTGGTAATGTAATGTCTCTGCTTTTTAATATGCTGACTAGGTTGATCATAGCTTTCCTTCCAAGGAGTAAGCGTCTTTTAATTTCATGGCTGCAGTCACCATCTACAGTGATTTTTGGAGCCCAAAATTTACCTCACTAAATAACCACCCAAAGCCTAAGTTTCTTTGTCCTCTCAATTCCTTACAAATTTATGTGTTTTTTTTTTTTTTTTTTTGTCTAAAAATTAGAAAAACTTCTTGGTTTAGCTACTTCTTAGGTCCTATTTCTATGAGTCCTCCATATGCATGAATTAAAATTTGTTTCTTTTTCTCCCGTTAGTTTGTCTTGCCTCAATTTTATTAGTCCAGCAACAAGAACTCAAGAAGTGTAGGGGGTTAAATTTCCCTCTCCCTGACAGTAGTAACAGATATTCAGAGAATCTGCCTTAGTGGGCAGAGTGCCCAGCAATTTGAAGCTGCTTTCTCCCTGAAAGCTATCCCAGAATTATCTCAACCTAAGAATCCACATGGGTTTGCCAGGTGGTGCTAGTGGTAAAGCACCTGGCTGCAAATGCAGGAGACTCAAGAGAGCTGGGTTCAATCTCTGGGTTGGAAAGATCCCCTGGAGCAGGAAATGGCAACCTACTCCAATATTCTTGCCTGGAGAATCCCATGGACAGAGGAGCCTGGTGGGCTATAGTCCATAGGGTTGCAAAGACTGAAACAACTTAGCACATATGCAAGAATCCATTTAATAAAGTGAAGGCTTTTAAACAGGGAAACTCATGGAGCAAATCATATGCTAAATCTCTGTGTTGGAGACCAATTTTGACTGATTTGCAGGACTGTATAATAGTCTGTATGATAGTACTTTCATGAATTCAGTTATTTATTGATTGCTTATTATGTGCTTGGTATTCTGCTAGGCACTGTAGCAAAGAAAGTAGACCAGGACCCTGCTCTTGGGGAGCTTATATTCTAGTAAGAGATACAGACAATAAACATTTAAATAAGTAGGATAATTTCAGATAGTAAAAACTGCTATGAATAAAATGGAATGGCATAGTCAGATAAAGAGTGACTGCGAGAAGTACTTTAGATGGACCTATGTATGTAGCCATAGCTTGAGGTTAGATATTTTTAAAATATTATAATATACTAATAATATGAGTCAGCATTTGTTGGGTCTTGTCAATCACAATAAAAAAAATCCAGTCCTTTTATACTGGTGAGTTAAGCACACATGTGTCAGTGGTGGTAACAGTTCAAAATTTTCTTAGTCTGATTTTAATTTCACAAACTAGAAGGGGAAACTGTCTTTTTAAAGATACTTAACATTCAATTCAGCTGCAAATTAAAATGTGTTCCCACTTATATCATACATTGGTGTCTTTTCTCCCATAAGCAACTCCCATTTCCCATCTCATTAGGTTGAGATCACAAACTTTTGGCTATTATAGCAGGCCCTCTTGGCTGTAGAGGGATCCAGTCGAGTCCGAAAAGCGAAAAGTTCAATCAGTTGCCCAGATGTATTTATTGCCAAATATCAGGGTACTTGGATACATCTGGACAGCCGAATGAACTCTTAACTTCTCATCTTTGCAACAGCTCTTCATTTCACAGCTTCAGAATCACCTATATAATGGGAAGAGAAACAAACAAAAAGCCACTTTGGATTGGAAGGCTCAGTCTAGGGCTGGTTTTGCTGTCCCATCTAAAATAAGCAACTGTTACTATTGCTTTATAACTTATTATTGTACAATGCACATAAATTCCTAAAATTGAGCAATACCTTTAAAAAACAAATTAATAATGTGAAAATAAAGTTTATCACAAGTACAAAAAATTGAGACAAATTGAAAATTAATTGTATAACCAATAACATATAATGTATACATCACTGTAGTACCATTCAGTCCCCTAGGTGTTAAATATGTGAGGTATAGGAAGAAGGAAATGAGGCTGAGAGGCAGAAAACCTAGGTTCTAGTCTTGATTTTTATCACTTAGTTGATGTGTGGTTTAGGATAAGTCACTGAATCAATTTGGGCCTCAGTGTTTTCAACCATGGCATGAAAGGGTTATGATAAAGTATCTCTATCCTTTCTGACTCTGAAGTGCTGTGATTCTGGCTTTCTTCATAAATATTGGACATTATTCTATGCTATCTTACATATAAGATGCTTCTAAATAGCTAAGTTTGGTTGCAACTACATTCTACCTCTTGTTATTGTCAATTAAATGTAAGGCACGACATTCATCTGAGAAAGTCTCTTGACTTGAATGTGAAAGTGGTTTTTACCTTGAGTATTCTCATGATACAGCCTGCACAGCCTACAAATTAATATGCACGTTTTTTGCCCCATGTCTTCTTTCTGCTTCCTTAAATGATTCTTAAATGCATGCCGCATTCTCAGAGGATTAGGAGACTACACAGACACACAAATTTTAAAACAAAATTATTTGTGATTTTCTGATTTTATAAAGTCTTATGCCTGGGATACTTTACAGAAAAGTGAATTATAAGAAGTACTAGCCAGTTTCACATCTATCTAAAGTTTTACTTCTGTTTTACTGGTCTAATGCTCAACTAAACCTGATTGTTCCTTTGTGTACTCTTCTTCCATTTTATTTATTTATGGAGAAAAGTAGTACATCAGTTCAACACCTTTGAAAATACTGTTCCTTGCACCAACTCTGTGAACTTTATATCATATGATGTCAATATTTAGAGATGTAACGGAGATGCCTATTTTATAACTCATCTCTGTGAGATTAAAGTTAAATATCAGGCCACAAATGACGTGTGATATGGTTTCACTTTTTTCCTAACTAAATGCATGAAAGATTCTGCTAATTACTCTCCCAGAGTACCTCCTGTACAACTCAATTTACAAAAATACCCTATGTATGTCAAGAAGTTCAAAACCAACATAAACCCTCAAATTCTTTTGCTCATGATTTCAAAGTGTGCTTGTGTGTGGCATTTTGGGGCTGGGGAATGAAAAGAAAGGTGCCATGGATATACAAATTTTATGATCCTCCGTAACACCATAATTTCACAAGTGGAAATCATTTCATAATGATTCAAAGTCCTTTTGAGTGGTTGAATATTTCATTCATGTTTTCAAGGAAGATAATTAATTTACCTAATGTTAAAAATCTATGAAATATTGATCACTGTAAATTTGACAAAAATAAGCAGTTTATGAGATAACAGCTGCTTAGTAACAGTAACACCGGTTTTTACATCTCACTGAAAAATTATTTTATATATAGGCAGTCACAGCTGTTCCACCCACTCATGTGCTACTTAGTTTTAACTCTAGGCAACTTTGCTAAAATATCACCGTGTTATTCTACAGTGTCACCCAAAATTAAAGTAAATCTAAGAGGAAAAATATTAAAAGGTATTTCTGAGACAATGTTGAAAATGTGAATATAGACTGGAATAGTAGGTGGTACCAATGAATTATTCTTAAAATTATTACATACGGTAATTACATCATGGGTATGTAAGAATATATCCACAATTTTAGAAACACATACTGAAGTAAAGCACAATGATTTAAAATAATTCAACAAAGAGAGTAGAAGAGAAAGTGATAGATGAATCAAACTTTGAAAAATCTTATTCATTATTAAATCAGGGTGATGGGTACATAGAGGATCATTATACAATTGTCTCTACTACTGTGTAGATTTGAAAATTTTTCAAAAGAAATTATGACTACAAATGATATATGCTTTCAGGTTATATAGCATGAAACATACTTAGCTTTCTCAAAGATGGAAGACCTCATTGTTTTATGCTCTACCCAGTTTTTGTTTTTAGCACTGTAATGTGCTACCAGTCTAGTTGTTAAAAACAAAACACACAAACATTAACTATCTCTAAAATAATGAAGATAGCGCATTTTCTCTAGAAAAAAAGTTGATCTTTCTAGATAGTGTAAAATTATATAGGCATATGTCTTCAATGATAGCTTTCTTCCCAGTGGGTGTTACAATAGCGTATCTTGAGAAAAGTAGTCCTTGAGTGAACCATATTTCCAATACTAATTCATTAAGGTCTTTTCATCAGTATACCCTCTGAACTTTAACAATGGCTTACAACAACTGAAAGCTCTCATCTAAGCTCTCAAGGGAGACACTAAATACAGGGCGTAGCTCTAATTTGGTAAAAGGCTTAAAAATCTTGCAGGATAACAATGGTGATAATTTAGAGGAAGATGAATGTAAATAAGGGTTTCTGACAGTTTCCCCTGTAGTATGCATATTATATTTAAATTTGCTATGGATTTCTCTAGCAGCTGTAGATTCAAAATTGGTTCCATCATTCATAACTGGACATAATTTTTAATATCAGTGACTAGATATATTGAAAATTTGCATTGATTAAAGGTATTCATTTCTCATTGGAAACCTCTGTTCACTCAGCAAATTTATAAAGGAAAGTACATTTGGTGCAAATCCTCACTAAGGTACTGGGTGATCCCTTTGCCTCATATGTGGTTTTTATAGACCTTTGAAATTATGCTGGGAAATAAGTTAATGAGAGTATTTTATTCTTTTTTCTCTTTTCATGGACTCAGTATTTCATGATATCACAGGAAATGGCATTTAAACAATGCTTTACGTTTCCAAACTGCATATGACACTGACTAAATTATGCATTTGTTTAACAAAAATACATGTATCAACATGAACATTTGTTCTTCTTTAAGTAGTAAATCATAGGCAGTGTTACTTCTGTTGTTACATTTCAAAAACTGGCACAGGGAGTTCTATTTTCTTATTTTGCAAATAATTTCTAGGTTAAAGTTATAGGCGCCTATTTTTTTCAAAGTGTAGGTACAGTGCTAATAAAATTCACAAACATTTAATGACCACCTACTGTGTCCCAGGCATGATGTTCATTAGTTTCATCTAATTTTAAGGTCCACAAGTCATTTTACAGAAAAAGAAATCACTAGATTCAAAGAGGTTAAGCAGTTTTTCCTAGTAAATAGCAAGTCAAGATTCTAAAAGAACATTTTGGGCATTTAAAAAAAAAAACAAAAAACAAAAAAACAGCACATTTAGAAAGACAGTATAAGCAGAGAGTTTATGTACTCATCAGGGTATTGTTCATTTAACACAATTATTTGATGCCTAGTATGTACTTGACAATATTCTAGACACTTGGAATGCAACAGTAAATCAAAGACTCCTGCCTATGTAGTGATTGCATTCTTGTTCTCTGTTCTTGTTCTTCCTTGTTCTTCATTAATGAAGCATATATGATAAAATAAATTGGTATAATTTCTAAACGTTTTTAAGATTTTACTCATCTCTTCTATAAATAAAGGAATAAAAGTTCTGAAGCTACTTTTGGAAATTACCTCAGTTCTTAAGGTTATTGAATAGCATATTTGTGACTTTATACCCACTGCTGTTCTCGATTGAAATTTAATTTTTCCCACCATCTGCTGGGTATTGGAGTTCTGAAACAAAATCAGTTATCATTGAATTACTTGTTATTATAAGAAAGTTTCCTTGAGTTTTAAGATCTTATTTTAAATTACTAAAATATTTTGGTCTAAATTAAAACCATCTGTATAGAAAAACAACTTAAAAAAATAAAAGCCAAAGATAGAGGAGTTGGCAATATAGTGCCTTCATAACTAATCATATCACATTGCATATATATAGCTTGAAAAATTCTACAGATTCCACAGAACGCCTGCTTCTCAGAGAATGCCAGAAATTATCTAAATGGTCATTGCAATTAACTTGCCAAAAACTGAGAATGTACATTCATAAAAGAAGTACCCAGTTCTTGCCAATATTTGTGGAAACTTATTCACCAGCTTCCCACATACCTTTTGGCTCAATACTTTGCATCTGGCAGTAGAAAAGCTCTTAGTATAAAACTTTTTAAATTTCATGCCACTGTATCTGTCATTGTGGTATACCCTGGTAAGTGTTACTATGTAAATCACCAAATGTCACTCTAAGATATGTAGAGAGAAGAATAAAGGATCTTTCTGATGAAGTAATTCCTGTAGAAATTTCTCAACATGAAAAGATGATGAAAAATGAAAGTATAATAATTGTTTCCATTTACTAATTTATTATTATATGTCAAACACTGTGAGAAATACTTTATATACTTTTTTCAATTGTTGCCATGGCAACAGTGCAATACCAAATTAAAAAATATATTGAGATATTAAAATGACACATATAGATTGTAAATGGTAGAGATGGATTCAATTTAAAAATTGTTCATTCCAATGTCTATATTCTTTCACTCTGTACCATTAATGCTTGCAATTGTTCGTTGAGTCCTGTAAGAAACTATTGGGTTGGCCAAAAAGTTTGTTCGGGTTTTTCCGTATGATCTTAGGGAATACCCCGAACTAACTTTTGGCCAACCCAGTATAAAATCCTCCAAGTTCAACATTGTACCTGTCAATTTCTATGTCTTAAAATGTACACTCTCAGGGAAGGTACTGAAAGGGACGTTCAAAGACCATCTGCCTTCCTGTTTTGACAGTTGAAGCAACTGATCCAGAAGGGATAAATGACCTGTCCAATGTCCTGCTGTTAATTCTTATTGGTGTCAAGATTAGAAGCAAGTCTCCTATTCTCTTTTCAGTCCTGTTATGTTCAGCCTTGCCAAGAGCAAATGGCCTCTAAGAGTCACAAATGTTTAAAGTCTTACTATTATCAGTGTCTTATATCTTCCCTTTAAATAAAAGAAGTGAAGACATTGTCACAGACTGCACAATTAAATGCAGTAGAAAGCTACTTTGGAATGCATTCCTGAATATTTCACTCTTGAAATATTCAATAAAAGGAAGTCAGGCAGAAAGGCACGAAAAAGAAGAGAAGGAGAGAAGAAGGGGAAGGAAGGAGGGGGAGAGAGAGGAAGGGAACAGAAGGAAGAAGAGGAAAGAAAATTGTTCTCAAATTTGTATTAATTCCTAGATGTCTGGAAGCCCCACATGGTTCTGTTATACATACTGTTCCAGGGACTAACTCTGTCAAGAATAACTGGCAGAGCTATTCTCAAACATAAGTTGTTTATGCAAAACTTTGTTAAATCTCACAGTTGCTTTCTCAATCATTTAATTTACTCACAACAATAGCAAAGGGACAAAGTGATTTCTTCTGTTAGTTATTAACAGTTCCATGATTAGAGTAAAAATGTAAAGAAGGCAATTTTGTTCTGTTGGAAAACACACTAGTTTGTGTATCTGAACAAGCAGTATGGAGATAATCCCACCAACCAATAGTTCTAGATTATTACTTTAATACAATTTGTGAATTTAGCATAACTGACACAGTTATAGGCCAAGGTTTAAAATAAAGGAAAGATAGCTTTTAGCTTTGGTGAACTAGGATTAACCCAAGTGATTACACTGTTTAATTGCATCAGTAGTTTTGAAAGCAGAGACTCTTCAGGCAATGAAGTGTTCTATTACAGTTGCCAAATAATGTCTTCTTCCTCTGGGTCATGTAGTTAACTACATATAAAAAGTCTTTTGTCCATTTCATGTGAAGTTGAATAATACTAAAATTTTTGAGTCAGGTAATCAACTTTTGGAGGACATTTTGTCTCTAAACCTATAAGATAAAATAGTGGGGAAAGCTAACTTCATTATTAAAGGAAGATGGAAGTATATTGCATTTCAATGAACATTGAGTTTTGTGGTTCAAGGATAGAAAGCTGAGTACAACTTTTACTTCTGAACATTATAGCTTTGGGCAACTCATTTAATCCTTCTGTGCCTTTTAAAATCTAGTGTGTGGCCAAAAAGCTGATATTGCTTTATAGAAAGCTGAATGATTGGCAGATATCAGAGAGGTATGTTGATTTTATGTGAAATCGCTCTGCTGCTGCTGCTAAGTCGCTTCAGCAGTGTCCGACTCTGTGCGACCCCATAGACGGCAGCCCACCAGGCTCCCCTGTCCCTGGGATTCTCCAGGCAAGAATACTGGAGTGGGTTGCCATTTCCTTCTCCAGTGCATGAAAGTGAAAAGTGAAAGTGAAGTCGCTCAGTCACGTCTGACTCTTCGTGACCCCATGGACTGCAGCCCACCAGGCTCCTCCATCCATGGGATTTTCCAGGCAAAAGTACTGGAGTGGGGTGCCATTGCCTTCTCCGTGAAATTGCTCTACAGAATGCTAAATGATTAGCAGATATTGAAGAGGTATGTTGATTTAATGAACAAGTGCGTTTTCTGAAATTAGTCAATAGAATCATCTAATTATTTTAAAATCATGATCAGAGTAATATGATTAGGTACCAAACTATTTTAGTTAATGTTGATTGCTTTCCTAATATGCAACTTTAACAAAATATATTTGTAATGAAATGTCTCCCAATAAAAAATTATTGCATCTGGATTTTTTTCTTTGTCTTCAAAGACTGGGAGGGAAACCAGTTAGTTAGAAATGGTTATAATACCTTTATATAAGTAGTCTTACCTTGAAAAAAAAAAAGGACAATGTTGAAATCAGAAAGACTGAATTGATGTATTTATGCTCAACTAGAATTGAACTCTCTAGGGTTTTTATGATACTCAAATGAGGAGATACAGAAACACTATGAGAATTTACACTTGTAAGGAAAGAAACAAAGTACCTCACATAAGCTGTGAACTAAAATATAGGACTAAATGAACTACTGAAAAGAGATATCCTTATGGTGAAAAAAATAGCTTTTTAATAGCAAGTGGAAAGTGAAAGTTGCTCAGTTGTGTCTACCTCTTAGTGACCCCATGAACTGTATAGTTCTGAATTCTCCAGACCAGAATACCGGAGTGGGTAGCCTTTCACTTCTCCAGGGGATCTTCCCAACCCAGGGATTGAACCCAGGTCTCCCACATTGCAGGTGGATTCTTTACCAGCTGAACCACAAGGGAAGCCCAAGAACACTGAAGTGGGTAGGCTATCTCTTCTCCAGGGGATCTCCCTGACCCAGGAATCAAACCAGGGTCTCCTGTATTGCAGGAAGAATCTTACCAACTGAGCTATGAGGGAAGCCCCTTTAGTAGCAGGTTCAGCCTAAATACACTCTCTAGTCAGCTTCATCCTCTTTGTAATCCTCTGGATTATAGTACCATCCTGAGCTGAAATTGATAGTCTTTGGCAATACATTCGTGGAGAAGGAAATGGCAACCCACTCCAGTGTTCTAGAGAAGAGTGATAATGAACAGTCACAATGGTTTACTATAAAGGTCCATGCTTTCAAATTGATAGGCGTTTTCTGTAGGGTTTTTAAAAATTTATTTATTTTGCTGCTAAGTCACTTCAGTCGTGTCTGACTCTGTGCGACCCCATAGACGTCAGCCCACCAGGCTCTCCCGCCCCTGGGATTCTCCAGGCAAGAACACTGGAGTGGGGTGCAATTGACTTCTCCAGTATTTATTTTAATTGGAGGCTAATTACTTTATAATATTGAGGTGGTTTTTGCCATACATTGACATGAATCAGCCACGAGTGTACATGTGTTCGCCATCCTGAACCCCCCTCGCACCTCCCTCCCCATCCATCCCACAGGGTCATCCCAGTGCCCGAGCCCTGAGCACCCTGTCTCATGCATTGAACCAGGATTGGTGATCTGTTTCACATATGATAATATATATGTTTCAATGCTATTCTCTCAAATCATCCCACCCTCTCCTTCTCCCACAGAATCCAAAAGTCCTGTTCTTTACATCTGTGTCTCTTTTGCTGTCTCACATATAGGGTTATCATTGCCATCTTTCTAAATTCCATATATATATGGGTTAATATACTGTATTGGTGTTTTTCTTTCTGACTTACTTCACTCTGTATAATAGGCTCCAGTTTCATCCACCTCATTAGAACTGATTCAAATGCATTCTTTTTAATAGCTGAATAATATTTCATTGTGTATATGTATCACAGCTTTCTTATCCATTCATCTGCCGATGGACATCTAGGTTGCTTCCATGTCCTGGCTGCTATAAACAGTGCTGCGATAAACATTATGATGTTTAGATCTTTAGGTTTATAGTCCCTTTGAAACAATACACTGTTAATACATCTTTATAAAATATGATAGATGTATTTAAATCTATGGACACCTTATCTTTGACAAAGGAGGCAAGAATATACAATGGATTAAAGACAAGCTCTTTAACAAGTGGTGCTGGGAAAACTGGTCAACCACTTGTAAAAGAATGAAACTAGAACACTTTCTAACACCATATACAAACATAAATTCAAAATGGATTAAAGATCTAAACGTAAGACCAGAAATTATAAAACTCCTAGAGGAGAACATAGGCAAAACACTCTCTGACATATATCACAGCAGGATCCTCTATGACCCACCTCCCAGAATATTGGAAATAAAAGCAAAAATAAACAAATGGGACCTAATTAAACTTAAAAGCTTCTGCACAACAAAGGAAACTATAAGCAAGGTGAAAAGGCAGCCTTCAGAATGGGAGAAAATAATAGCAAATAAAGCAACTGATAAACAACTAATCTCAAAAATATACAAGCAACTCTTACAGCTTAATTCCAGAAAAATAAACGACCCAATCAAAAAATGGGCCAAAGAACTAAACAGGCATTTCTCCAAAGAAGACATACAGATGGCTAACAAACACATGAAAAGATGCTCAACATCACTCATTATCAGAGAAATACAAATCAAAACCACAATGAGGTACCATTTCATGCCAGTCAGAATGGCTGTGATCCAAAAGTCTACAAGCAATAAATGCTGGAGAGGGTGTGGAGAAAAGGGAACCCTCTTACACTGTTGGTGGGAATGCAAACTAGTACAGCCACTATGGAGAACAGTGTGGAGATTCCTTAAGAAACTGGAAATAGAACTGCCTCATGACCCAGCAATCCCACTGCTGGGTATACACACTGAGGAAACCAGAATTGAAAGAGACACGTGTACCCCAATGTTCATTGCAGCACTGTTTATAATAGCCAGGACATGGAAGCAACCTAGATGTCCATCAGCAGAGGAATGGATAAGAAAGCAGTGGTACATATACACAATGCAGTATTACTCAGCCATTAAAAAGAATACATTTGAATCAGTTCTAATGAGGTGGATGAAACTGGAGCCTATTATACAGAGTGAAGTAAGCCAGAAAGAAAAATACCAATACAGTATACTAACACATATATATGGAATTTAGAAAGATGGTCACAATAACCCTGTATGCGAGACAGCAAAAGAGACACAGATGTATAGAACAGTTTTTTGGACTCTGTGGGAGAGGGAGAGGGTGGGATGATTTGGGAGAATGGCATTGAAACATGTATAATATCATATACGAAATGAGTCACCAGTCCAGGTTCGATGCATGATACTGGATGCTTGGGGCTGGTGCACTGAGATGACCCTGAGGATGGTACGGGGGGGGAGGGAGGAGGGAGAGGGGTTCAAGATGGGGAACACGTGTATACCTGTGGTGGATTCATGTTGATGTATGGCAAAACCAATACAATATTATAAAGTGATTAACCTCCAACTAAAATAAATAAATTTATATTTAAAAAAAAATTAAAAATTAAAAATTAAAAAAATAAATGTCTGTAATGCTCTTTTGTGTAAGAATTCCTTAAGAAATTTCTATCACTTAATTTTTTTTTTTTTTTTAGCAGAACATAGTGAGCACTCAAAAATAGTTCTTGAGCTTTTTGAGTTGAAGTTTTAAGGATAACAAGTTCTTAGAAATTTTTTTCCTGAGTTTAGATAGAGTGGCTGGCTGGTAGTCCTTGACAGTCTGTATTTTCTCTGTATATACAGAAGTAATTGAAATTTTTGTTTTGTTTTATTTAGTTGTTTTTAAAACTAAAGATCATGGCATCTGGCCCCATCACTTCATGGCAAATATATGGGGAAACAGTGGAAACAGTGTCAGACTTCATTTTTCTGGGCTCCAAAATCACTGCAGATGGTGACTGCAGCCATGAAATTAAAAGACGCATACTCCTTGGAAGGAAAGTTATGACCAACCTAGAAAGCATATTCAAAAGCAGAGACATTACTTTGCCAACAGAGGTCCGTCTAGTCAAGGCTATGGTTTTTCCAGTGGTCATGTACGGATGTGAGAGTTGGATTGTCAAGAAAGCTGAGTGCAGAAGAATTGATGCTTTTGAACTGTGGTGTTGAAGAAGACTCTTGAGAGTCCCTTGGACTGCAAGGAGATCCAACCAGTCCATTCTAAAGGAGATCAGCCCTGGGATTTCTTTGGAAGGAATGATGCTAAAGCTGAAACTCCAGTACTTTGGCCACCTCATGCAAAGAGTTGACTCATTGGAAAAGACTCTGATGCTGGGAGGGATTGGGGGCAGGAGGAAAAGGGGATGACAGAGGATGAGACGGCTGGATGGCATCACTGAGTAGATGGACATGAGTCTGAGTAAACTCCGGGAGATGGTGATGGACAGGGAGGCCTGGCATGCTGCGATTCATGGGGTCACAGAGAGTCGGACCTGACTGAGTGACTGAACTGAACTGAAATAAACTCTAGAACAAAACAGCCTGGACAAATATTAAAATCTTATTATATTTAAAATGACTGATTGATTACATGTCAATTTATTACCATCAAATACTTTTATACATTATACGTGTTAATTTGGTCACTACTTTTCTCTTGACTGGATTATGCAAAAATATAGACTTCAGCATAAGATGGTACTATAATCCAGCCTATTTTAGAGGATGAAACCAACTGGAAAGTGTATATATGTGAACCAATTTTAACAGATAACAATTCTTTGTTCTTAAATCTTGAAATGAGCATAAAAGTGTCAAATACCTGGGTTATTTTTACATTCCAGTTCAAAAAATCAGGACAAGCAAGTATAGAAAAAACGAGCACCTCCTATCTATTTAAATCTTTATATGGATCCAAAGCACATCAGCAAAACATTTTTGAAGCTTCTATTTCAGCAGAGATTTTGTTATTTGAATAAAACAACAATAATAAATGAAGAGTCAGTAAATTAGGGAAGGTATATAATGTTCATCAAACTTTGGAACATGACAGAATGCAGTTTTTATTGACAAAGACAGGTAAAATCACATGCCTTCACATCTATTGATAATGATTTAGAGTAGCATGTCAATCCTATTTACACTTAGCTATAATTCATATTATACTTCAAGGAATAATTCAATGCTTCATTATATTACTTATGTTATTATAAGAGAAAAAGAGTGTGAATGAGTACAAAATCACCTGCCAGTATAAACTGCTAAAGTGAAATGAAAATATATATTTCTTATGCTCATATTATATATGCTTTCAAATCTAGATTCATGCTTTCCTTCCCACGAAATTCATAACTGAATCATAAGAAATGGGAAAGACTAATGTGTGGCAGTAACCTTTGATGTTAATGAGGGAACTAGCAGACATATAGAATCAGATGTATCACAGAAAATACAGTTTCAAGAAAGTACACATTGGCTAGCAGCTTGATATTTCTTCTCTTCCTCCATGAAATTATATGCACAAGAGGATTTTTTTAAATCAACATTTTCATTAAAATGTTGTACAGGCAGACTTTGAAACTATACCTTAGAGTAGTTGTGTTCTTTTTGCAATAGTAGCAAAGGTGATTCACTTTAGCCTTGGTCCTCCCTAAGGAAAAGCTCACATGTACCTAAGTGTTAGCAAGGTCCTTAACAAAAAATCACTTGATGAGGAAAAAAGAAAACAATCTGTAATCATATCCATCACTAATTTATTGCATAAGCCTTACTTGAGGACCTTCTGTGCATCAGACACGGTGCTAGGTGCTGGTGACATGGTGACAGGCAAAACAGACATGATCCCTTTTTGTGTGGAGAAGAAAGTCTATTGCAGATAATAGACTTCGTACAAATAACCACACCAATTCCATATCACTGGAGGTAGTGATTGGTGCTAAGAAAGGAAAGGGTAGGGTGCTAGGAGAGAGTTTAGATTCATTGGTCAAATATGGCTTTTTCAAGAAGTAACAGTTAACTGGGATTGAAAGGATTCATGTTTCATTCAGTTTTCCGTTAGGGTATAAGTTTACAGTATTGGAAGAAAATTGTATGGTCTCAAGTTTAGTGGATCCAAAGCCACTTACAGTGCTGGAGTTGTATGATGAGTATATTAAAAAGTCTTGGCTTAAAATAAAAAAAAATCTATTATAAATATTTCTCAAGGAAAACTAGAAGATATTAAATTATATGATGTTAGGGCCTGTTTACTGTTTAACAATCTCAAGATTCCGTAGAAAATCTGAGGTAGAATTCTAATACTTAATAATAGACTTCCTTATGTGGGCACCTTTCACTTTGGCAACACACATCTGCCATCTAGTGACTACCACTATAACTACTTAAAAAAAAGATTATTTATATTGGTAGGTCATATGGTGGTTTTTACACAGACTAAAATGCTCCTACCTAAGTGTAACTGAACTGAACTGAACTGAACTGTAACAATCTATGAATTGAATTCCCAATTATCTTTCATTATTTGAAAAGTAATTACATGTGCACATTGGAGTGATATTAACATAAAAGGAGAATAAGATAGTTCAGTTCAGTTCAGTCACTCAGTCGGGTCCGACTCTTTGCGACCCCGTGAATCACAGCACGCCAGGCCTCCCTGTCCATCACCATCTCCCGGAGTTCACTCAGACTCACGTCCATCGAGTCAGTGATGCCATCCAGCCATCTCATTCTCTGTCGTCCTCTTCTCCTCCTGCCCCCAACCCCTCCCAGCGTCACGGTCTTTTCCAATGAGTCAACTCTTTGCATGAGGTGGCCAAAGTACTGGAGTTTCAGCTTTAGCATCATTCCTTCCAAAGAACACCCAGGACTGATCTCCTTCAGAATGGACTGGTTGGATCTCCTTGCAGTCCAAGGGACTCTCAAGAGTCTTCTCCAACACCACAGTTCAAAAGCATCAATTCTTTGGTGCTCAGCTTTCTTCACAGTCCAAATCTCACATCCATACATGACCACAGGAAAAACCATAGCCTTGACTAGACGGACCTTTGTTGGCAAAGTAATGTCTCTGCTTTTGAATATGCTATCTCGGTTGGCCATAACTTTCCTTCCAAGGAGTAAGCATCTTTTAATTTCATGGCTGCAGTCACCGTAATTTTGGAGCCCAAAAAGATAAAGTCTGACATTGTTTCCACTGTTTCCCCATCTATTTCCCATGAAGTGATGGGACCAGATGCCGTGATCTTTGTTTTCTGAATGTTGAGCTTTAAGCCAACTTTTTCACTCTCCCCTTTCACTTTCATCAAGAGGCTTTTAGTTCCTCTTCACTTTCTGCAGTATTAAAATAAAAGACAACTCATTTTAAATGTTATCTCATTCCAATTTTCATAGATCAATTTTGCAGATCACCGAAATTACAAATGGATTTTCAAAAAGGGGGAAAAGGTGACTGTTTTTCCCCAATTTGGCTAAAAACAGTTTTGCACTAAATTTAGTAGGTTAAACCAATCTTTTCTTTTTATGAAATAGAAGAGAAAATAACATCATTTATTGTACACAATAAGAATACTCTTTTGTGAAACTACAGTGTGTGTGTATTCTGAGTTGTGCACACAATATATTTCAATACTGTGGTATCAGTCAAAAATTTTTGAAAGGCACTGGAAGACTTTCCATGATAATGGGTTAGCATGGTAGACAAATCTTCTAGAATAACTTCAGTGACACTCACCCTTGCATAATCCCTGCCATTTTCAGTGTGACTGAAATATGTAAATACATGCTATCACTTCCATGAATTTGTTGCTTTATATGGCAAGAGAGATTATCCAGGTAGACCTAATCTCATCCCACTAGTGCTTTATAAGTTGATCATTTTCTCCAGTTTGTAATTAAAGAGAATTAAAGCATGAAAAAGGATTGTTTATGGAGTTGCTAGCTTTGAAGATAGAGAGAGCTATGTGAAAAGGACTGTGGGTTGCCTCGAGGAGCAGAGAGTGGCCTCTAGCTGGCAGCCAGCAAGAAAGTAGGGACTACAGTCCTATAGCCCTAAGGAACCGGATTCTGCCAACAATCTGAATGAACCTGGAAGCAGATCCTTCTCCAGAGCTTCCACTGCCCAGCAGACACATTGACTTCAGCCTTTCAAGACCTTAAACAGAGAATCCAGGTGAAGCCCCTGGATTTCTGACCTACAAAACTGTGAACTAATACATCGGTATGATTTTAAGCCATTAGATTTTTGGTAATTTGTTATGCAGCAATAGAAAACATATTAATATATGTTAATTAATATATTAATATATATTAATACAGTTAATATAAGATGTATGGGGGAAATGCTCAATTATTACAGTGGTAGAGACATGAACAAATAGAATCAAAGTGTGTGGAGTAAGAGTGATTGTGATATATCAGGAAAAGTAGAAGAGTAAGGGTGACAGGATGAGCAAAAAGTAGAGTCTCGGAAAAATGACTAGAGGAGAACAGAGGTGAGGAACAGAAGAACTGCAAGATATTGCAGGTGAGGTCTTGTTCTCTTTAAGTAGAACTATTTCTTCTCTATTAGAGAAAATTAGTTCATGCCCATTTAAAATATTTATATTTAACTCATTTTCCCCCCGGCATTCTCCCTGATAGAAATGGGAAAAAATCAGGCTCAAAATGGGAAAAATTAGAAATTGTATATTGCTATAATCCATCTTAATAGAGAAGCTCCATTGGATTTGAACAAGCATGAATAAGAATTGAATTAAATTTATGCCAAAAAACAGAAGACACTTTATTTGGATTGATGTGGGCTAATAAGTCAAGTGATCAAGTCAGTACATTGTTAGATTAGTGGCACAAAAGGAAGTGGAAACATTGAAAAGCTTTGCTTGCTTAATGTACAGATACAATCAGGTAAAATACTGATGGCTCCAAAGCAGTAAATGGGAAATTGGTCCCATATTGCACAGACTGATATTCTTCTGAGACTTTAGATAACAAATATAACTTACTTCAGGAAAGGTTCCCATAAACTAAAACTCAGAGCTGTTAGATCATGAAAAGAAAAATTCTGAATAGGCTGTAATTGTCACTGAAACACTGAGGCAATTAAAATCTTAAATGTGAGAAAAGGCAAAGAGACGATGACTTCCTAGGATACTGCCATAAAATTTTAAATATCTCCTGTTCTCTAAACTGCTCAGAGAACTAGGAGGATTATTAAGTTTTTAATTCCTTTCCCTGCAGTGAAAACTCATAGAAAACCATTAATAAGCAACTACTATGAACAAGACATTATTTTCTTCTCCTTGGGGTTTATATAATAAGAGGGCAAATGCTAAGCTCACAGAGGGTTCATGCTCCAAGGAAACAGAAGAAAGATGAACAAGAAGTGTTATCAGTACTGTATAGTTTTATCACTAATCATCAAATCCTTTTCCTCCTGTTTCACAAATCTTTAACAGAATCCAAAACAATGAAAATAAAACCACTCTCAACTTGAACTTAAGATAAATGAAAAAATATATTATGAATGTACTTTCATTCAGTTTTGCTTCTACTATTCCAGTCTGTCTTTATGGATTTTGGCATTGCTTCCAGAGTTTCTAAACTTATTTTCCACACCCAAGTGGTATAGGTAAATGCTACACTTAATTTCATGATTTTCAGCAGCATATGTAAGACTTCTAATTTTTCTTCTGCAAATACTGGTTTCTCATTAAGTTTGAAGCGTCATCATAGTAGGTGCTATTGATTAAATACAGATTTTATTTCCGAGTAGGGATGAAAAGCCTGGTGTGCTGTAGTCCATGGGGTCACAAAGAGTCAGACACGACTGAGCGACTGAACTGAACTGAGGGATGAAAAGGGGAAGGATAAGCAGATACAGATATACCAGAGAAGTCACTCACTATATGGCAAGGGATAACGGATGACCTGACTGTTGTAGTTAACAAGAAGTACTTGTGAATCACATTTTATCTCAGCCTTTAGAAAATGGATGTATTTCCATTTTTTCTAGTGATCTTATGGTATGGTCTTACTTGAAGTCAAAGAGAAGGACTAACGCCTATATAATCCTGTTTAACATGGTACAAAGTATGCTCAATTATATATATGCCTTTGAAGAATTGAGTCATATACTGAAAGCATGCTACTTGAACAAAACTGTTTCATTAATGATCTTTGTATGTTTCCTAGTGTGAATGTACCATTCCTGCTGTTAATGAAAAGAGGGAAGTTTGCTAAATCAACTCTTTTTTTTTAAGCAATAAAAGATTCATTTTTATTAGGTATCTTTTTTAAAAATTTATTTATTTTAATTGGAGGCTAATTACTTTACAACATTGTAGTGGTTTTGCCATACATTGACATGGATCCACCTCGTGATATAATTAAATGGGAAGTATGGCATTAAACTTCACTGTGACTCATCATTATTATCGTGGTGCATTTATCTGACACTTCATATTTGCAAGGTACAAGACAAATACCCTCATATTAACTCTCTTACTGAGTTTGGGGCATTAGGGTGAACACATAACTCTATTTCAGTTAACCAAGTTGAAAAGCTTACAAAACCTTGGAGGAATTATTGATTCACTGTAGTGACTATTTACATAGCCCTGGTAGTTCCCAGCTAGTGCTTACTGTTGACTTGGAAAAGACTTAATGTTTGTAACTCTGCCATTAAAAATTCATAGCTCGTAAAAATGTCTCAGTGAATAAAGATCATGACACTAGGAATTATATAATACAATATTTTTAAATGACTTCTTTGTTTTTGTTACAACAAACTTGTGAAAGTAAAGCAAGACAAACATGATGAGGTTGAAGATAATTGATTTTGAGATAGAGCAGGATGGACAGCTGATTATTTAAGAAATATGGATATTCAATATTAGGAAAATTAAAGAGCTTTCTTTCTCTCTGTTGTCTCTTGTCCCCACTCATACACAAATAAACATATTTTAAAACTCCCAATCCTAATCTCACCTAAGGAGTCTGAATCTATAATATCAAAAACAAAACAAAACTCAGAACTAGACCTATATTCTCATCCTACAATAATTGGCATATTTTCCTTCTTGTGGTTCATTTTACAAGTTTCTAATGCAACTAAAAGATAGTTTCTATTTAAAATTTTCCCATCAAATAATTGTTTTCATTGTTAGACACACATGAAATTTCTAAAAGCATTAATAAATAAGATAATTGCTTTGCATGACAAACTTCCCTTAGGGACTGATATTCCAGATAGGAAACTTATTTTTAAAAGGCCAAAAGGTATAATTTTCTAAATAACAAGCCTAAAGAGAGGCAAGGTAACAATAATCCTTGCCTTTTAATTTTAAAGCTTTAACAGGAAACTGCAAAATTAACTGAAAATATTAAAATAAAAAATACTTCAAGCTTTTCTATCCCTTGGCAACCCCTCATTCCCAGGATCCAGAAGTAATTTCTAGATTATTGGTTAGAAATACAGAGTATATTGCACTACTAGTGAGGTTTGAAAGGGATCCTGTAAGGCAAAGGAGAACAGAAACATTTCTGTGAATACACTATAACCCTAGCAGTCCTAGAAACCATAAACATAACAGATTTTACAGAATATGTTTGAGAAAAACCAAATTAATAGATAGTTCTAACTAGAATAAGCATTCTTTGTTTTAGTGTGCCAAGTAGGTAAGTGTTAGTCGCTCAGCCATGCCCTACTCTTTGCGACCCCATGGACTGCAGCCTTTCAGGCTCCTCTGTCCATGAGATTTTCCAGGCAAGGATGCTGGAGTGGTTTGCCATTTCCTTCTCCAGGGGATCTTCCCAACCCAGGGATCGAACCCGGGTCTCCTGCACTGCAGGCAGATTCTTTACCAACTGAGCTACAAGGGAAGCCCTTTTAGGGATAATTAAAAGAAACCATCCCAGCAGCCTTAAGTTATCAGGTAAAGGGATATCTTGTCTCTGCACTGAGTTTATGCAATATTTAATCCATCATTAAAAATATTCTTAAATTATGTTGCCTTGTCAGTTTAAAATATTTATTTTGCCTTTCTGGTTTTATTTTGCCTTCTAAGTGTTATCTGGGAAGGCAGCTTAATCTTTTCAGTGATTGAGTCTTTAAAAATTTTAACTTTGGCTTGATCTGAATGTAACTGGAGTTGTGGAGGACACTGGGGTCTACTGTTGGTCCCAGAAATTTGGAGATGCCTGCAAGTCTTTTAACAATTATTTTTCTCACTGAAATTTTGTGGCTGCACCCATAGGGTCACTTTCCATGTTAGGTTGTATGGTTATTGCATCAAAAAATACAGGGAGAGTAAAAAAGAAGCAGGTTGTAGCCTGAAAATTGCTGATGACTTGGGACAGCATTTTTTTTTTTAAACTTTAAATAATTGTATTAGTTTTGCCAAATATCAAAATGAATCCGCCACAGGTATACATGTGTTCCCCATCCTGAACCCTCCTCCCTCCTTCCTCCCCATACCATCCCTCTGGGTCGTCCCAGTTTTTAAAAAATCAACTCTCATTGAATTCCTTTACATTTCCTTGGGAAATTCTGCCTCCATTTTTGATGAATTTTCTCTTTGTTTTGTTTTATATTTTAACCTTCCATTTCAGCCAACTTTTATTACAAAGATGGCAGAGTATAATCCAAGAAGATAGGTGATGCTGGTTTTAAACAGGTCATTCAAATTAAAATGGAATAATATGACTATTACTACTACTACTATTAAAATGTTCTTAAATACTAGGAATATATTTCCAGACAGATTTCTAACCACCTCATCTTTTTTCCCCATATTGAATATGAATTTTTAATGAAAAATTATAATTATGACTTGGTAGAGAAAATCTGTCTGATCTCCAAAGTTCTCATGAAATAAATGAGCAGTGTTCTGTGAAGTCACTGTATCGATTACTTATTTTTAATCTATCATATTGATTTAAGAATGAGGAGTCCAAATATGCCTAAAAATGAGTTTGGGAAGCTGCATTTTTCTTATCTGGAATTAATGATGATCTTACTAGGTTAATTAAATGGTGGCATTAATTGAAGCACATGTACAAGTATTTTGACTGCATCCTTATTCAAATATATAATTTAACAAATATTTTTGGTGAAGAATGCTGACATTTCACTGTAATGCCAACTTTAAGCAGACTAGAGAAAATAGCTAAGCTTGTTCTAACATTACTTTATTAGATATATAAAATAATACTCGCAAAATGCATGGATAACAATGACTGATCCTTTCTGCTCATCTTTTCCAGGAGCACTTTTCAAAGACTTGTTTTCAAAGATCATCATGTTATTAGAGGAAATTTAAAAGGTTACTTAGAGAATACCATGATAACATTCAATACAATGACGCAGTGACTGACAACAAATGATCTTGTCATTCTACATTGTATGGTCTGTCAAATACCTTGACTTGCCCAATATATAAAACATGGATAATACCTATTTTGTCCAAAGATTAAAAGCTGGAAAAACAATTTCAAGAAGCCATTTCCAAATTTGCAAACACCAATTCTTAAAATTGCAGAAAAAATATTAGCATAATTTTTAAACAAAGTATCCACAAAAATGTTCACACCGAGCTCACTCCATTCATTGCTCATTATGTGCCAGGTACATAATGTCAGACTTCTGGGAACCAACATATAAATAAACCACAGTCCTTATCAACAAAGGGTTGATCATCTTGTGTGAAAAACTTATAGTGAAGATCACTATTCTTGCTGATATTTGTTGAGCTGAATTACTTTCTCCACAGATCAAGAGCTTTTTGAGTGTCTTCAGAAAACACAGAGCTTAGATAAGTGAATGCTGAACATAATTGGGGCAAATAACCTGAGAGGAAGAAGTCCCTGGATTGTTGCCTAGAAGGTGTGCTGAGTTCAGGATACATCCTTCATCATGGCCAAGCAAGTTATAATGGGGCTGAGAAAGTAAAGAAATGAAATAACAGACAAAACACCTGGCAGAGCCCATAGCAGAGATATGATTCTCAAAATATTCAGTATACGGAGACAGAGAAGACTACATTGTAGTAGTAAACAAAACAGGGGTTCAAGAATAACCTAAGATTATTCCTCAACTCTTAACTTTGTGACTCATTGCTTGCTTGCTTTGCTTCAGTCGTGTCTGACTCTTTGCGACCCTATGGACTGCAGCCTACTAGGCTCCTCTGTCCAGGGGATTCTCCAGGCAAGAATACTGGAATGGGTTGCCATTTCCTTCTCCAGGGGATCTTCCCAACCCAGTTATTGAACCTGCATCTCTTATGTCTCCTGCATCAGCAAGTGGGTTCTTTACCACTAGCGCCACCTAGGAAGCCCAGGTGACTCATTAAGGCTTGGCAAATAATCTAAGGACTCAACATTCAGAGATATAAAACTATTTCTTACAAACCAAAATGATAACTGTGTTATTTTTTTCATTTGTTCCTACAAAAGTTAGTCCTCCATAAAGAAAAAAAAAATTTAATAGCTTAAAATTAAGCCTACAGTCAACAGAATATACCAGTTTTCAGAAAATACATGATGATACACATAAATCACAGATGCTATCATTTTGAATGTATTACTTCTCAGGAAGCTGCTCGGGGAAAAGTAATGAATGTGATTGTTACTGAATATTAGTCTCATAAAACACATACAATTACAAAAAAATAATTTTTTGTTTGAAGAAAGAAATGCTCTGTTCTGATAATGTTCATTTATTTGTATGCTTACAAGAAAAAAATCTCCCATTAGTCAGTGCTTACATCAAAGCTAGCATGATACATGTGTTTGAATTATTCTGCAAAGCACACACACATTAAAATTATATTTAAGATTTCATAAATATTGAGATAATGCAAAATATATGAACCTATACATGAGATACTTTATATAAATATATATTTGGATAATGAAAATAAATTTTGTTTGTTCAATGAGCCAAATAAATACTCTACCTACAGAAAACAACTCATAATAAGAAGAAAATCTCCCAAAGTAGCCTATATAATCCAAGTAATTGTGAATTTATTTCATGATGGAAAAATTTAGACCCTCAGTAAACATAGCAAGAGAGATACATTGAATTGGATCAAAAGTGACAGAGAAAGAAAACTACATTTGTTGAGAAAATGAATTCTTTCAAGAAGTAGCAAATTATTACATCTAAAAATTAATCACCTTTCTGACTACACAATTCCCAATCTGTGTTTCTTATAAATCATCTTGTGTTGGCTATGATTTCTAAAGTGACTAGTTTGGGAGATGGCCTAAAAAGAATGAAAAAGTGATGGAAGTAAATTAAAAATGACTGAGCTAGACTTGATTTATGAAAAAACAGAATAGATCAGGTAGTTAAGCATGCAAAATTGTGTCCAGTAGGCAACAATATATCCCTCTGATCTGTCTATATTTTTTGTTGGGCATTTCTACCCTAAAAGTGTCTGATAAATATGTAGTCATGGAATAAAATGAACAGAGCTTGGAACACATTTAATCCATGGTTTTATTAAGCCCAAGCAGATGGAATTTTATTTGGGTATCCACAGTAATAAAGCAGTTCTATGTAAAATACATGGATTTCACCATGTAGAAATCACTAATAAATGGAAGCCAATAAAAAATTATAGAATAAAACAAATTCTCCCTCAAACTTTCAAGAGTAAAGGAAAATAAAACATTTTCATTAATTATCTCACCATTTTTTCTTTAGATGAGCAACATGAAGTTGTTAAGGAAAAGGTAGATGAAATAATTCCAAAATTGGAGACAGAGCCAAAGATATTCTTTGTTAAAACTTTCAGGAAAAAAAGTAGTAAAATTTTAATTGCTAATTACAACCATGTTTTGACACAAAGTAAAATTTTCTTTTTTTCTATCATTTTGCTTGGTTGTATTATTTGCCTACTTTTTTCATAGGTAGGAAAAAATGACTAAGTTTCAGACATAAGGTGTTTCAAGCTGTACCAAAGAATAATATGCTCTCATTATGATTATTTTCTCTGTTTTAATTTTTAATAAAGGACAATACACCTCTTGAGAAACCTGTATGCAAGTCAGGAAGCAACAGTTAGAACTGGACATGGAACAACAGACTGGTTCCAAATAGGAAAAGGAGTATGTCAAGGCTGTATATTGTCACCCTGCTCATTTAACTTCTATGCAGAGTACATCATGAGACACACTGGACTGGAAGAAGCACAAGCTGGAATCAAGATTGCTGGGAGAAATATCAATAACCTCAGATATGCAGATGACACCACCCTTATGGCAGAAAGTGAAGAGGAACTAAAAAGCCTCTTGATGAAAGTGAAAGTGGAGAGTGAAAAAGTTGGCTTAAAGCTCAACATTCAGAAAACGAAGATCATGGCATCTGGTCCCATCACTTCATGGGAAATAGATGGGGAAAGAGTGCAAACAGTGTCAGACTTTATCTTTTTGGGCTCCAAAATCACTGCAGATGGTGACTACAGCCATGAAATTAAAAGACGCATACTCCTTGGAAGGAAAGTTATGGCCAACCTAGATAGCATATTCAAAAGCGGAGACATTACTTTGCCAACAAAGGTCCGTCTAGTCAAGGCTCTGGTTTTTCCTGTGGTCATGTATGGATGTGAGAGTTGGACTGTGAAGAAAGCTGAGTGCCAAAGAATTGATGCTTTTGAACTGTGGTGTTGGAGAAGACTCTTGAGAGTCCCTTGGACTGCAAGGAGATCCACCCAGTCCATTCTAAAGGAGATCAGCCCTGGGTATTCTTTGGAAGGAATGATGCTAAAGCTGAAACTGCAGTACTTTGGCCACCTTATGTGAAGAGTTGACTCATTGGAAAAGACTGATGCTGGGAGGGATTGGGGGCAGGAGGAAAAGGGGACAACAGAGGATGAGATGACTGGATGGCATCACCGACTCGATGGACGTGAGTCTGAGTGAACTCTGGGAGATGGTGATGGACAGGGAGGCCTGGCCTGCTGCGATTCAAGGGGTCGCAAAGAGTCGGACATGACTGAGCGACTGAACTGAACTGAACTGAACTGAACACGTTCTATTCCTGCTACCAACCTCAAACATTCATCTTGGTATCTCATGGTGGGGGAAAGATGGCTAATTGATAACAGTGAATAACTAAAGCATGACTTTTTTTTTTTTTTTTGGTCAAATTGTAACTATTTGGATACATGCATGCTCAGCCGTGTCCAATTCTTTGTGACCCCATGGACTGTAGCCCACCAGGCTCCTCTGTCCTTGGGATTTCCCAGGCAAGAATACTGGAGTTGGTTGCCATTTCTTTCTCCAGGGATCTTCCCCACCTAGGGATCAATCCCACATCCTCTGTGCCTCTTGCATTGGCAGGAGGATTCTCTACCACTATGCCATCTGGGAAGCCTGGATTAAGACTGGGAATGATGGAAAACCACCTGCAATGCATAGAACAGCTTACATAGTAAAGAATTATTTGACCCAAAATGTCAATAATGCCAAGACTGAGAAACTCTGGTCCAGCTGTACCTTGCCAGGGACTTAGTCCTTTTTCATTTATAGTAATTCTTTAGCAAGAGGTTTTACGTTTCTGAATTCAATAATATGTATTTCATATGTGTCAGCTCTTTATAATCTATTTTCCATTACTTTTTGTGAGGTATGAAGTCCTGGAACATTCTACATAGAGGTGTTATACTAGTCATCTGAAGCTAATTTATAATTCTCAATATGGATGTGCTTCTCTCTCATGACTCATTATATATGTCTCTAATGATGTCATTTTATTCCCAACATTTTTCATGAGCATAAGATTAAATACAACACTCTGTTAGTCCTACTTCTTTTCAAAATATGGTGGCCAATGCACTAATCTCTTGACTATTTTCTTCATTTTTTTTCTTGTCATCAAGTGAATTCACTGATCTTATGTGACCACTAAGTAGGTTAAATCAAATTAGGTTTTTCACAAACATTAGCACTGGAAATCATCAATTTCAATAGTCTGTGTAGAATTATGGAAATGAGAACTTTGAAACTTGAGTGTTCCTTGTATACAGAGACACTCAAGAAATAGTTGTTGAATAAGTTTTCCATAAACCACTGGCTTTCAAAAAAAGCAAGTTATGAATTTTAAGATTGAAATGGACTAACAATGTTTGGTGTGCTAATTAAGTTTTCAAATTTCTAGGCAACATCTCTGCTGATGTTGTTCTGTTGAAATCCTTATTCTTATGATGCCTAAGTTATTTGGCACTTAGAAAGTTATTTTAAATTTGAAAGAAAAGTTTAACTGAAGGTTTATAACATGCCATATAGTAATTAGGTGACAAAAGCAGAGGCAGGAAGTTTAAAGAATATACCCACTCAGTTTGTGATGCCCAAACCACACACCTCTCTAGTTAATAAATATATACAGAGAAAAGACCTTACACTAAATTCTTAACTCTTTTAACTTTATGTGATAAGGTAAAGCTACCTAATTTTTGAAAAGAAAAAGTTAAGCATAGTTATCCCCTCTGGAAAAGTTCACAAGAACAGGCATTTTCTGTCTAGCTGACTATGTGTGCTGTGTGCTCAGTCGTGTCTAACTCTGTTGTGACCCCGTGGACTGTAGCCCACCAAGCTCCTCTGTCCATGGGGTTTCCAAGGCAAGAATACCAGAGGGGGTTGACATTTTCTTCTTCAGGGGATCTTCCCTAGCCAGGGATTGAACCAACGTTTCTTGTATAGGCAGGCAGATTCTTTACCACTATGCCTCCTGGGAAGCTCCTAGCTGACTATAGAACTCACTAATTGGTTTATAATGGACAGTGACTTATCTGAAGTCTTAATATGAAATAAGAATATAGAAATATATATTTCTAAAATGCTCTATTTTCTTTATGGCTGAAAAGTGATAGTGTTCAGAATGGTGCCTGATGAATATTAAAATTATATCCTTGAAATAAAATATATAACCTGTAATTTACCAAAATTTTAGGTAAGAGTGAAGTATTTTTTCTGGGATTACCTAATACTGGAAGTAAAAACTACATTGTTGAAAAAAATTATTTCCAATCAATTCTTCCTCTAAGAACAAATGTTTCAGTATAGTAATATGAAAATATATATCAATATTTTCTTTTGCTTTGTGTTATAATGAAGGAGATGCTAAAGTGAGGCAAAACATCTAGTATAACTATGCATTTAAAAAAACCACAGCCCTCTCTTTCTCTCTCTCTTGTCTTTTCAGATGGCCCACAATCTATCCATGGAGTGTGTTTCTCTCTAAATAAATCCACCTCTTACTACCCCCCCCAAAAAAAGTCACAGTCCAAGTACCTGAACTCATTCTTCTGTTTTAAAATTCAAATCATTTAATTATTTAACACTTTTCTGATTAACCGAAATATCCTGAACTCAAAGAACCTCTTCACCAAAAGAGACCTAAACATTTTTAATTCATTGTTCCAATCACTCCCATGAGATAATTAAACAGACAAGCTTGGGAATTCATTGAAGAGATTTGAAAAATGACAGTATGAAGATCCTCCATACCCTAGTGGATCATCCCTGGACTCAATCCCCAATCTCCTACCACCCCTAGAGTCACATTAGTGTATGCCTACAGTCCTTCAGTTTCTTCTCTCCAGCTAATCCCTTACTATTAATACTTTGTCTTTGTACCTGCAGCACTAGGGATCCTTACTCAACAGGAAAAGGGATCAGATAACAAATTATAAGGCTCAGAATACTGTTTTCTTTCTTAAACTAAGATTCTGGAATTCTGGACCCTTACTTCTGCTGAATACTAGGGTCAGCTTGCTCCCATCCAGTTTCATTAATACTTCTATTATCAACTGGCCCCAAACCTGATTTCCTTCTGAAAATGAATGCCTCAGATTCTTTAATTCCACCTGAATTCTCCTGTTTTAAGACTTTGCATAGATTGGGACCGTAGATGCATTAATTCCCTAGGCAGGATTTAGATTTCTTGGTTCTCATAATAAGCTGTTGACCTTTGGCACTATATGGGAAAGAAAGTTCTTACTTACCACTTGTGTCCAACTCTTTCACTTCCAGCTTCCTACTTGTCTAACTGGAACATATTACTACCTATAGAACCAGTAATAGGAATCCCAATTGCTTAATTCCTGTTTCATTTCTTCTTACATGAGAGGAAAAAAATACAAAAACATTGATAGTCAATTCTCCTGAAGGAGTTCTTTCTGTGAAACATAGTAATTTTGGAGAAATGTAATATTTCTTTCTTAGTGAGGTGTCTTTCATTAGCAGATAAAGCCTCAACATTTTTCTTTTGTTACATTCTTTTCTCCTAAGGTTTCAAGAATTCCAAGCTAACAGTGATGATATCAACATGATATACAGACATTATTTTTTGCTAACAAGTAGTAGCCATCTGGGACAAACACATTTTATGAAACAACCTATTTATTTGTACCCATACATTTGGAAGTAATTTGTCTTAAACATGCAAAAATACCAAAGTGAATCCAAGCCATGTCTCAGATCATCGATGTAGTATTTGACAATAAATTCCTTAAGACAGAACCAGGCCTAGAGAAAGAATTCAGTAAATATTTCTTCAATGAAGAAACTTTTGAAATTTTTCTAACAAGTTGAGATTTTCTCAAGAATTTATGCAGAATTAAGGAGGCATGCACAATATAGAAAATGCCTAAGAAGAAAGAAATTTCAAATAATTGCTCAAAAGCATGCCTTGTCAAAAATATAGAGCTAACAACAAAGCAAAGCGTTATATAATAAACATGTAAGCTCTGGTTTTATACAGAAATGCTTTCTAACTCACATTTCTCATCAGTCTGTGATAAAGGAAAACAAACTTAGTTTCAATGTTAAGAAGGGTATGTTACCACTATTGTGACTTCTAAGGTTCAGCATCTGGTATTTGTTGGTGTGATTTCTATGTCACCACAGTCTTGTGTATAAGACTGAAGAGCATGTGTTTATTTCTAGTTCACACACAATGGTTTGCCATTGATTTCCACGTAATTATGATTGGTCTCTATATAATAATTTCCAAGGAAGCCAAAGAAGAAAGTGTTTTAATATTTCTTTTAGAGAAAACTCATTCCTTTCTCACTGTGTGGCCTTGTTCCACAAGATACTAAATCAATTTTAGTCTCAATTTCTTCTTCTATAATACAGAGGTAATAATAATGTCTATCTCATTGGGTTTTATGAGGATTGAGAATGATAGAAATTAAGATTATTGTTGTTGTTAATATGATTGTGATGATAAAAGCAAAAATAGTGACACCCATTCAAGGGATACCTGTTTAATGAGACAACTTGTGTCTATAAATAGGATGCAATGTAGTATCAAAAGGGGTCTCAGTCTAGGGTGCAGGCTATATGTTTTTGTTTGTTTGTTTGTTTTAATTTAAATTTATTTATTTTAATTAGAGGCTAATTACTTTACAATATTGCATTGGTTCTGCCACACATCAACATGAATCCGACACGGGCATACACATGTTCCCCATCCTGAACCCCCCTCCCACCTCCCTCCCTGTACCATCCCTCCAGGTCATCCCAGTGCACCATCCCCAAGGATCCTGTATCGAACCTGGACTGGTGATTCGTTTCTTATATGTTTTTTATAACACAATAAACTTGATAAATATGTTAAAACATTTTTTCAGTTTTAAAGAATTAATGTTTTCATCACAGAGAATGAATAAGTAAAACATTGCTTGCTTATAATTTTCAATCTCTATTAACTGAGTTTTGTTTTTACAATACTCACCTCAGAAAGAGCACTTGCTCTATTATCCTAGAATCAATAGATTGTCTTTTTAGTTGCTAATTTACTTAGTATGGTGTAAAGGAATCCTTTATGGTTAAGCTATTTTTGTGAGGTATTTCCTATAATACATTCTTTTAGTTAAAGTTCTTTCATTGTATTCCACTTATTTATAGATTTTTTTGTTAGATTAGAAGGAAATGATACAGAAAAAAGAAAAACATCTTAATGGTATTGAAGCACATGGAAAACAGTCAAGCAATCAAAATCATATAGTGCTGGTTTTCATTTCTTTTTGGTATATTCTGGAGGGGAAAAGGAAAACCCTATGGTCTATATAGTCCATGGAATTCTCCAGGCCAGAATATTGGAGTGGGTAGCCTTTCCCTTCTCCAGGGAATCTTCCCAACCTAGGGATCGAACCCAGGTCTCCCACATTGCATGCGGGTTCTTTACCAGCTGAGCCACAAGGAAAGCCCAAAGGAAAACTATCATGTACTAAATACCAGGGACTATATTAGGAACATCCACATGTCAAGATATTTAATTCTTGCCATCAATTTCTAGAGGAAGAAATGGTTGGGCTGCAAGTTGGAAATTCTTAAGCAGACATACATCTGCATCTCATAGAGTCAAAAAGTGTCTTGATCATCTTTAGTGCTCTGAGGAAAAAAAGACTGTCTTCCCAGGGTGCTGCTAAGATATGTTGACCAAAATAATTCCTCAACCAGGAAACAGACTTTGCAAAACAGTGATAGACATGACAGATGCTTTAGTTGGAAATTATGCAAAGTTACTGCATTGCTATTCCTATTATTTGAATAAAAAAATACAAAGTGCATCTCCAGTGCTGTCAAATTGGTATCTTTTATAAACAACTGATTTTTTTTAAATGAGAGAGGAGTCATCTTACAAGTGACAGGAAATGTTCCCAGTAATAACTGTAAACTTAATTTCACTTTAAAAGTTACTGCATCACAAACCATACTTAATCTGCCATATTGTGGTTCACTGGAACTATTAAGTTACTGATTAATATCGGGACTAGTATTATGTTGAAATTCCAATAAAAATTAGCTTCTAGTCTAATGCATTGTTTTGGTTATAATGAATTATTTGATGTATTACAAATCCTAAGCTTGCTTCCATTTAGAGAAAATGAGTCTGTCTCTGCAGTCACACAGATATGACAGTTGGGAACAGCACATTACTCAAGTGTTCCCAGTTTTCCATTTATTAATAAGACTCTGGCAAGCCAAATTATACTAACAAATTCAACTGAGTCCAGATTGTCCAACAAAAAGCTTATTTACTAAATTAAAGTAAGACAATGTACTCACGTCTCCATACTTCAAAGAACTGAATCATTCTGGAAGCCAAGTTGATGTGATATTAACTAGAATAGAACCAGAATGACACTGATGACACTGCGTTAGCCTCAAAATGAACTTTCTATCCAGATTAAGTAGACCATGTTTGGCTCATACTCATACCCTAGAGGATAAATTTGTATGGCAAGTACTATTGGGGAATATGAGGCCCTTGTGACCAAAAATTTTGCTTTTGAAAAATTAAACTCTTTCTCTCTGTTGGGCAGATGTTTTTAAAAGTGCATTTGACTAAATTTTTCAAGCTTTTTAGAAAGGAAGCATTTGTAGAGATTTTCTCCTTTAAATTATTAAAAAATAATTGTCAGAAATACCATTTTCCTCTGATATAGA
The DNA here is from genome assembly GCF_027580195.1 of Bos mutus. Lineage (NCBI taxonomy): Eukaryota > Metazoa > Chordata > Mammalia > Artiodactyla > Bovidae > Bos > Bos mutus. The sequence goes on from NC_091646.1 coordinate 52,384,751, forward strand.
GAAACTGAACCATTCTAGTGAAAGGTAGTCCTGCTTCAGACAAAATGCTACTAGGTGTGCTCTGATTCTACAAGGCTGTGGTCCTTTTCAGTATCTAACTTTCTTGTTGTGAGTTACTAACATGACAGAATAAAGGTATCAATTTTTATCCATTTTCAATCACTTGAATAAAAAATCCATTGCTTCAGAAGAAGAGCTGATTAAAGCTCTAGTTGAATATTCCTCAAAAACTCTGCATTACCTTATGAAGAAGCACCATCCCCTTAATCAAAATTAGGCAAGTGCAGCTATTGTGGTTTGTGATGATAGTATGGTGCCCCACAACACACTAATAAAGGTTATTATTTAAGCCCTTTATGGATATTTTATAGATTTGTACAATAAAACTTGGTTGTTAGATATTAATAATTATTTACCAATTTTTATAAGTCCTTACTTTAACTTCTGGAAATATAAGATTAAATTATTCTGTTTGAAAGAAATGTCTAGTAGGAGAAACAGAAAATGAAGTGGGCAATTGCAGGTCAGTGACTTACATACTATGATGGAGGTACCTAAAAGGTGTTGTAAGAGCCAGGAAAAAACACATCTCACTGAGACATGGGACTTTTTTTTTTTTTAATTTATTTATTTATTTATTTTAAAATTTATTTATTTTAATTAGAGGCTAATTACTTTACAATAAGTTTTAAAACTTCCTTACAGTAAGTGAGTTTTGAAAGATGGTCAAGAGTTGGCTAGAAAAAAGGACTTAGGGTGTGAGTGAGGAGTGTGATTGAAAATGTGGTTATTTTCTCTTCTGCCCTTTCAGCATTGTATGTTTCCACATAATAAGTAGATCTGAGGATGAAATTCTCATCCCTACTTCTCTGGCCAGGAATACCAATATGCTGAAATTAGAATTCTCCTCTTCTATTATTGTTTGCTTATTTCAGTGAAGACTTCATCAAAGAATGAATGATAAAATAGCTTTCTATTCCCAGGTAACAACAGCTAAATTTAAGTGTACTACTCATTAAACTTGACTGTTAAATTATAAGATGGTCTTTTTATTATGTCATAGTATGTTGTGTATATTTATCATTAATTGGTAACCATAATTCATTTTCTAACCAGCTGTGTGCACTGTAGGCCAAGTATTAGTGATGATATAGCACTTTCCCCAGATGTTAATGTGAATTTCATTTCAAGATTTTTAAAACAGATCTGTGATTTAGAAAACAATTGGAATTGAGTTTAATATTTATGATTAGTTTAGCATTTAACATAATCTAACCTAACTTTAATGAAGATCAGAAGCATAGTACAAAAGGAAAGGCCTGAGACATTAAAAACTAAGAATGTAATTATTTTTAAAGGAAAGCTAATAAAATAAATTTTGCATTCAAAGACCATAAGGTTAAGATTCTCCAATGTATTTTACATTTATATATGAATCATCTATCTCAGTATTTAGCTGACTAAAATATAATACTTTTAAAAACTTAAATAACTCTGAAATTATACTGCTAAACTGTAGAGGTCATACCAGGTAGGTCTGGAGGTTAAATAAACCTAATCTTAATTGTTAGCTATACAAAATTCATAATAAAGTAAAAACAGATCTTAAGTATTTATCTACTCTCTAATAAAGGAATTATAAAGGCTTTTACAGAAAAGATACAGTAAAAGTAACATTTTGTAAGCAATGCACTACGAATTGCTAGGGTTTAAGATGGACGTGAGTCTGAGTGAACTCTGGGAGTTGGGGATGGACAGGGAGGCCTGGCGTGCTGCGATTCATGGGGTCACAAAGAGTCGGACATGACTGAGCGACTGAACTGAACTGAAGATACCTTGAAGTGATGTTCTGTTACGTGTGTTGGTTGCTCAGTCATGTCTGACTCTTTGTGACCCCATGGACTATGGCCTGCCAGGTTTCTCTGTCCATGGAATCCTCCAGGCAAGAATACTGGAGTGGATTGCCATTCCCTTCTCCAGAGGAACTTCCCAACCCAGGGATGGAACCCTAGCCTCCTGCATCACAGGCAGATTCTTTACCATTTGAGCTACAGGGAAGTCCCAAATCAGTGCAAGTACACAAAACATATAAAACATGGGTACATTATTGAGGGGAGGAGCCAAGATGGCAGAGGAGTAGGACGGGGAGAACACTTTCTCCCCCACAAATTCATCAAAAGAGCATTTAAACGTCGAGTAAATTCCACAAAACAACTTCTGAATGCCAGCAGAGGACATCAGGCACCCAGAAAAGCAACCCAACTCTTCGAAAGGAGGTAGGAAAAAATATTAAAGACAAAAAAAAGAGACAAAAGAGGGAGGGACGGAGTTCCGTCCTGGGAAGGGAATCTTAAAAGAGAGAAGTTTCCAAACACCAGGAAACCTTCTCACTGCGAATCTGTGCCGAGCTTTGGAAGCACAGCAGGCAACATAACAGGAGAAAAATAAATAAACAATTAAAACTCGCAGATTGCGAGCCCTACGGTAACTCCCCCAGCGGAGAAGCAGAGCAGACGCATGCATCCGCCATTAGCAAGCGGGGGCTGGGCAGGGAGGCGCGGTGTGGGCTGCATCGCTGAGAGTAAGAATCTGGCCTGAATACCCTGAGCGCTATCTGAGCGAAATAATTTGGGCTAGCAAACCAGACTGTGGGATATCTACCACGCGAAAAGCCAGCCCTAACCTAAGACCGCCAGGCCCGCGCACGGAACAAAGGACTGAACAGAGATAGCCGGCTGCAGACCTTCCCCCTCTGGTGACAGGCAGCCAGAGCCGGAAGGGGGCAATCGCAGCCCCAGAGAGACATTATCTATAAAACTGTAAGCAGGCTTCTTTGCTAACTAAAACTTCTTGGGGGTCTGGACGGTCAACATCTGCCTGAGAAGGTGCGCCGGTTTTACACCCAGATAACCGAGTGGCGGGAAGGCGATAAGTTGCAGCATTGGCGCTCGCCAAACACTTCATCACCTGAGCTGCTCGGACCTGGGAAGAGCACAAAACGCAGGCCCAACTGAGTCTGCGCCTCTGAGGACTACCCGAGTGCCTGAACCTGAGCGGCTTGGACCTGGGAGGTGCATGCAGCCCAGGGCCGGCCTCGAATTGTTCCTGGCGGAAAAACCTAGAGCCCGAGCAGTATGGGCAGGGAGGCTACAAGTGCCGTGAGCGGGGGCAGACCCAGGGTGGCTGAGGCACTGCGAGCCCACGCCAGTGTTATTTGTTTGCAGCATCCCTCCCTCCCTCCCCACAGCGCGACTGAACAAGTAAGCCTAAAAAAAAAAAAAAAGTGTCCTCCACCGTGCCCTTTGTGTCAGGGCGGAAACCAGATATTGAAGAGACTAGCAAACAGAAGAAGATATAACAGAGGGAAACGCCTTGGAAGCTACAGGCAATAGATCAAAACCCTGTGGTTACTACGGACTACATAGGAAGGGGCCTATAGATCTTGAGAAATATAAGTCTGACCAAGGAACTAGCCAAAAATGAACTGAACCCACAACACCCACAAAAAAACCAAGAAAGTCCTAGATATATTTTTATTATTTTTACGATCATTCTTTCTTTTTTTTTTTAATTAAAAAAAATTTAAGTCCTCTATTGTTCCTTTAATTTTCACTTTTATAACCTATTACTTTGCAAAAAAAAAAAAACCCTATTTTTTTCTTCTTCAGCAAACTTCATATATATATATATTTTATAATTTTTTGACCTTGTTTTTTTGTTGTTGTTTTTTTTTGTTTTTGTTTTTTTCTTCTTTTCTTTAACATTGTATTTTTGAAATTCCAAACTCTACTCTAGATTTTTAATTTTCACTTTTTTGGTATATGTTATCAATTTTGTACCTATAAGTTTTTTTATATAATTTCTGTGACTTTTTTTCTTCTTCTCTGTTTCTTTCTCTTCTTCTTTTATATAACATTGTATATTTGAAATTCCAAACTCTAGATTTTTAATTTATGCTTTTTGGTATTTGATATCAATTTTGTACCTGTATTTTCTTTATAATTTTTCTGACATTGTTTGTATTTGTTTGTTTGTTTTCTCTCTTTATTTTTCTTCTTCTTCTTTTTTTTTTTTTAACATTGTATTTTTGAAATTCCAAACTCTACTCTAGATTTTTAATTTTTGCTTTCTGGTATTAGTTATCAATTTTGTACCTGTACTTTCTTTATAATTTTCACAACCTTGTTTGTTTTTGTTTGTTCGTTTTTTCTCTCTTTCTTTTCCTTCTTTTCTTTAACATTGTATATTTGAAATTCCAAACTCTACTCTAGATTTTTAATTTTTGCTTTTTGGTATTAGTTATCAATTTTGTACCTGTACTTTCTTTATAATTTTCACGACCTTGTTTGTTTTTGTTTGTTCGTTTTTTCTCTCTTTCTTTTCCTTCTTCTTTTCTTTAACATCGTATTTTTGAAATTCCAAACTCTACTCTAGATTTTTAATTTTTGCTTTTATGTATTTGTTACCAATTTTGTACCTTTAAGGACCCAATCTTCAGGACCCATTTTTCACTAGGGAGCGAGATTACTGGCTTGACCGCTCTCTTTCCCTTTGGACTCTCCTTTTTCTCCACCAGGTCGCCTGTGTCTCCTCCCTAACCCCTCTCTACTCTACCCAACTCTGTGAATTTCTGTGTGTTCCAGACGGTGGAGAACACTTAGGGAACTGATTACTGGCTGGATCTGTCTCCCTCCTTTTCATTCCCCCCTTTTATCCTTCTGGCCACCTCTGTCACCTTCCTCCTTCTTCTCTTCTCTGTATAACTCCGTGAACATCTCTGAGTGGTCCAGTTGTGGAGTGCACATAAGGAAGTGACTACTGGCTAGCCCACTCTCTCCGCTATTGATTCACCAATCTCATTTGGGTCACCTCTAACTCCCTCCTCCCTCTTCTCTTCTCCATGTAACCCTGTGAACCTCTCTGAGTGACCCTCACCATAGAGAAACTTTTCATCTTTAATGTAGATGTTTTATCAATGGTGCTGTATAGAAGGAGAAGTTTTGAAACTACTGTAAAAATAAGACCGATAACCGGAAAGCAGGAGACTTAAGTCAAACCCTGACTCCAGGAACTCCTGACTCAAGGAACATTAATTGACAGGAGCTCATCAAATGCCTCCATACCGACACTGAAACCAAGCACCACACAAGGGCCAATAAGTTCCAGGGCAAGAATACCAAGCAAATTCTCCAGCAACAAAGGAACACAGCCCTGAGCTTCAAGATACAGGCTGCCCAAAATCACCCAAAACTATAGCCATCTCATAACTCATTACTGGACATTTCATTGCACTCCAGAGAGAAGAAATACAGCTTCACCCACCAGAACACCGACACAAGCTTCCTAACCAGGAAACCTTGACAAGCCACCTGTACAAACCCACACACAGTGAGGAAACGCCACAATAAAGAGAACTCCACAAACTGCCAGAATACAGAAAGGACACCCCAAACTCAGCAATTTAAACAAGATGAAGAGACAGAGGAATACTCAGCAGATAAAGGAACAGGATAAATGCCCACCAAACCAAACAAAAGAGGAAGAGATAGGGAATCTACCTGATAAAGAATTCCGAATAATGATAGTGAAATTGATCCAAAATCTTGAAACTAAAATGGAATCACAGATAAATAGCCTGGAGACAAGGATTGAGAAGATGCAAGAAAGGTTTAACAAGGACCTAGAAGAAATAAAAAAGGGTCAATATATAATGAATAATGCAATAAATGAAGTTAAAAAAACACTCTGGAGGCAACAAATAGTAGAATAACAGAGGTAGAAGATAGGATTAGTGAATTAGAAGATAGAAAGGTAGAAATAAATGAATCAGAGAGGATAAAAGAAAAACAATTAAAAGAAATGAGGACAATCTCAGAGACCTCAGGACAATATTAAATGCTACAACATTCGAATCATAGGGGTTCCAGAAGAAGAAGACAAAAAGACCCATGAGAAAATACTTGAGGAGATAATAGTTGAAAACTTCCTAAAATGGGGAAGGAAATAATCACCAAGTCCAAGAAACCCAGAGAGTCCCAAACAGGATAAACCCAAGGAGAAACACCCCAAGACACATATTAATCAAATTAACAAAGATCAAACACAAAGAACAAATATTAAAAGCAGCAAGGGAAAAACAACAAATAACACACAAGGGAATTCCCATAAGGATAACAGCTGATCTTTCAATAGAAACTCTTCAAGCCAGGAGGGAATGGCAAGACATACTTAAAATGATGAAAGAAAATAACCTACAGCCCAGATTATTGTACCCAGCAGGGATCTCATTCAAGTATGAAGGAGAAATCAAAAGCTTTTCAGACAAGCAAAAGCTGAGAGAATTCTGCACCACCAAACCAGCTCTCCAACAAATACTAAAGGATATTCTCTAGACAGGAAACACAAAAACGGTGTATAAACTCAAACCCAAAAACAATAAAGTAAATGGCAACGGATCATACTTATCAGTAATTACCTTAAACGTAAATGGGTTGAATGCCCCAACCAAAAGACAAAGACTGGCTGAATGGATACAAAAACAAGACCCTACATATGTTGTCTACAAGAGACCCACCTCAAAACAGGGGACACATACAGACTGAAAGTGAAGGGCTGGAAAAAGATTTTCCATGCAAATAGGGACCAAAAAGAAAGCAGGAGTAGCAATACTCATATCAGATAAAATAGACTTTAAAACAAAGGCTGTGAAAAGAGACAAAGAAGGTCACTACATAATGATCAAAGGATCAATCCAAGAAGAAGATATAACAATTATAAATATATATGCACCCAACACGGGAGCACCACAGTATGTAAGACAAATGCTAACAAGTATGAAAGGAGAAATTAACAATAACACAATAATAGGGGAGAGTTTAATACCCCACTTACACCTATGGATAGATCAACTAAACAGAAAATTAACAAGGAAACACAAACTTTAAATGATACAATAGACCAGTTAGACCTAATTGATATCTATAGGACATTTCATCCCAAAACAATGAATTTCACCTTTTTCTCAAGCGCACATGGGAACCTTCTCCAGGATAGATCACATCCTGGGCCATAAAGCTAGCCTTGGTAAATTCAAAAAAATAGAAATCATTCCAAGCATTTTTTCTGACCACAATGCAGTAAGATTAGATCTCAATTACAGGAGAAAAACTATTAAAAATTCCAACATATGGAGGCTGAACAACACGCTGCTGAATAACCAACAAATCACAGAAGAAATCAAAAAGAAATCAAAATTTGCACAGAAAAGAATGAAAATGAAAACACAACAACCCAAAACCTGTGGGACACGGTAAAAGCAGTCCTAAGGGGAAAGTTCATAGCAATACAGGCACACCTCAAGAAACAAGAAAAAGTCAAATAAATAACCTAACTCTACACCTAAAGCAACTAGAAAAGGAAGAAATGAAGAACCCCAGGTTAGTAGAAGGAAAGAAATCTTAAAAATTAGAGCAGAAATAAATGCAAAAGAAACAAAAGAGACCATAGCAAAAATCAACAAAACCAAAAGCTGGTTCTTTGAAAGGATAAATAAAATTGACAAACCATTAGCCAGACTCATCAAGAAACAAAGGGAGAAAAATCAAATCAACAAAATTAGAAACAAAAATGGAGAGATCACAACAGACAACACAGAAATACAAAGGATCATAAGAGACTACTATCAACAATTATATGCCAATAAATGGGCAACGTGGAAGAAATGGACAAATTCTTAGAAAAGTACAACTTTCCAAAACTGGACCAGGAAGAAATAGATAATCTTAACAGACCCATCACAGGCACGGAAATTGAAACTGTAATCAAAAATCTTCCAGCAAACAAAAGCCCAGGTCCAGACGGCTTCACAGCTGAATTCTACCAAAATTTAGAGAAGAGCTAACACCTATCCTGCTCAAACTCTTCCAGAAAATTGCAGAGGAAGGTAAACTTCAAACTCATTCTATGAGGTCACCATCACCCTAATACCAAAACCTGACAAAGATCCCACAAAAAGAAAAAAAACTACAGGCCAATATCACTGATGAACATAGATGCAAAAATCCTTAACAAAATTCTAGCAATCAGAATCCAACAACACATTAAAAAGATCATACACCATGATCAAGTGGGCTTTATCCCAGGGATGCAAGGATTCTTCAATATCCGCAAATCAACCAATGTAATACACCACATTAACAAATTGAAAAATAAAAACCATATGATTATCTCAATAGATGCAGAGAAAGCCTTTGACAAAATTCAACATCCATTTATGATAAAAACTCTCCAGAAAGCAGGAATAGAAGGAACATACCTCAACATAATAAAAGCTATATATGACAAACCCACAGCAAACATTATCCTCAATGGTGAAAAATTGAAAGCATTTCCTCTAAAGTCAGGAACAAGACAAGGGTGCCCACTTTCACCATTACTATTCAACATAGTTTTGGAAGTTTTGGCCACAGCAATCAGAGCAGAAAAAGAAATAAAAGGAATCCAAATTGGAAAAGAAGAAGTAAAACTCTCACTATTCGCAGATGACATGATCCTCTACATAGAAAACCCTAAAGATTCCAGCAGAAAATTACTAGAAATAATCAATGACTATAGTAAAGTTGCAGGATATAAAATCAACACACAGAAATCCCTTGCATTCCTATACACTAATAATGAGAAAACAAAGAGAAATTAAGGAAACAATTCTATTCACCATTGCAACGGAAAGAATAAAATACTTAGGAATATATCTACCTAAAGAAACTAAAGACCTATATATAGAAAACTATAAAACAGTGGTGAAAGAAATCAAAGAGGACACTAATAGATGGAGAAATATACCATGTTCATGGATTGGAAGAATCAATATAGTGAAAATGAGTAAACTACCCAAAGCAATTTATAGATTCAACGCAATCCCTATCAAGCTACCAACAGTATTCTTCACAGAGCTAGAACAAATAATTTCACAATTTGTATGGAAATACAAAAAACCTCGAATAGCCAAAGCGATCTTGAGAAAGAAGAATGGAACTGGAGGAATCAACCTACCTGACTTCAGGCTCTACTACAAAGCCACAGTTATCAAGACAGTATGGTACTGGCACAAAGACAGAAATATTGATCAATGGAATAAAATAGAAAGCCCAGAGATAAATCCACGCACATATGGACACCTTATCTTTGACAAAGGAGGCAAGAATATACAATGGATTAAAGAAAATCTCTTTAACAAGTGGTGCTGGGAAATCTGCTCAACCACTTGTAAAAGAATGAAACTAGAACACTTTCTAACACCATTCACAAAAATAAACTCAAAATGGATTAAAGATCTAAACGTAAGACCAGAAACTATAAAACTCCTAGAGGAGAACATAGGCAAAACACTCTCTGATGTACATCACAGCAGGATCCTCTATGACCCACCTCCCAGAATTTTGGAAATAAAAGCAAAAATAAACAAATGGGACCTAATTAACCTTAAAAGCTTCTGCACATCAAAGGAAACTATTAGCAAGGTGAAAAGACGGCCTTCAGAATGGGAGAAAATAATAGCAATTGAAACAACCGACAAACAACTAATCTCAAAAATATACAAGCAACTCCTACAGCTCAACTCCAGAAAAATAAACGACCCAATCAAAAAATGGGCCAAAGAACTAAATAGACATTTCTCCAAAGAAGACATACAGATGGCTAACAAACACATGAAAAGATGCTCAACATCACTCATTATCAGAGAAATGCAAATCAAAACCACTATGAGGTACCATTTCACACCAGTCAGAATGGCTGCGATCCAAAAGTCTACAAATAATAAATGCTGGAGAGGGTGTGGAGAAAAGGGAACCCTCTTACACTGTTGGTGGGAATGCAAACTAGTACAGCCACTATGGAGAACAGTGTGGAAATTCCTTAAAAACTGGAAATAGAACTGCCTTATGATCCAGCAATCCCACTGCTGGGCATACACACTGAGGAAACCAGAAGGGAAAGAGACACGTGTACCCCAATGTTCATTGCAGCACTGTTTATAATAGCCAGGACATGGAAGCAACCTAGATGTCCATCATCAGATAAATGGATAAGAAAGCAGTGGTACATATACACAATGGAGTATTACTCAGCCATTAAAAAGAATACATTTGAATCAGTTCTAATGAGGTGGATGAAACTGGAGCCTATTATACAGAGTGAAGTAAGCCAGAAGGAAAAACATCAATACAGTATACTAACGCATATATATGGAATTTAGAAAGATGGTAACAATAACCCGTGTACAAGACAGCAAAAGAGACACTGATGTATAGAACAGTCTTATGGACTCTGTGGGAGAGGGAGAGGGTGGGAAGATTTGGGAGAATGGCATTGAAACATGTAAAATATCATGTAAGAAACGAGTTGCCAGTCCAGGTTCGATGCACGATACTGGATGCTTGGGGCTAGTGCACTGGGACGACCCAGAGGGATGGTATGGGGAGGGAGGAGGAGGAGGGTTCAGGATGGGAACACGTGTATACCTGTGGTGGATTCATTTTGATATTTGGCAAAACTAATACAATTATGTAAAATTTAAAAATAAAATAAAATTAGAAAAAAATAAAAAATAAAAGTTAAAAAATAAAAATAAAAAAACAAAAAAAACATGGGTACATTATTAAATGATGAAAAGAGCACAAAATAGTGTATTGTGAAAGTACAAATATAATTGTGTCTATGAACCAGCAGGGACTTAGTTCCTTCTGAACAATGTGCGTTTTCAGAATATTGTTTTTCATATAGATTTTCTACTTTATCTCTTATAATATATACCAAGTAACTGTTCTTCATATAATTTTTCAAAACAAGTTTAAATGCTTACTGGAAGAAAATATAACTGGTATAAATGACAGGAATAGTCTTTTTAATTCACAAAATCTCTTCTGAACCTCAGAATAATAAAGTCAATGCCATGAATTCCACTATAGCTGTATTTTCAAAATGATATTTCAGGTACTGAATTTACATACAAATTTTATTTATCCTAAGAAAAGAATATATAAGATACATCCAATATTAAAGTAATTTTTTAATTTCTCATTCTTCTTTCAAAAAGAAAATAAAATGCAATTCATAAGATTTTTATTTTATTTTGTTATCTGAAATATTATATTATGAAAATATTGTTATTTTTACTTAATGTAAGGTTGTATCTATAATGTAATTGCATGACCGCTAATTAATGTACTCATCTTACAGTTATGTTCCTTGATATTTATCATAAATCTGCTTTAAAAATGTTATTTAAAAGGTTTCTTTAATAAAAAATATAATTATTTTGGATGGAGGTAATACAGATAAACTTTTCCTTCCTTTCTACCTTTGCCTACTTTCCAAATTAAACAAAACATTTTAAATTGTGGACATTTTAACAAACTCATATTTTAAAATAATTCACAAGAGGTTGAATTAGAAATAACAACCTTGCTCCTCCCCCAAAAGACATATTGCCCTCTCAGAAATAAGTCCCTAATACATTCTCACATTGAAGCTTCAGCCACAACTGAAGATGAATATTCTGGCAATAGATCATCAGTGGAAATACCTTTTCAAAGAAAGAGTAGATAGCACTTTCTGACTGGAGGAAAATGGTTACAAAATTTGTATATGCTCAGTAGCATTAAAGTGCTGACATTCCTTGTTTTTATGTCCCTGGAAGAAGGACTCTGGAGAATGTGGAACCAATGGAGAATTATTTCTGAAACATGCTGTAGAGTAACCAAAAATTCTTCTTCCTCCTGCTACAAGATTCTCATTTCCTGAATGGGTTAAAAATTTTAGATAACAAAGTTTTTTTTCTTAATGAAAGATTCATTTTTATCATGTCTGAGGCACCCCATTCCAGTACTCTTGCCTGGAAAATCCCATGGATGGAAGAGCCTGGTGGGCTTCAGTCCATGGGGTCGCTAAGAGTCATACTCGACTGGGCGACTTCACTTCCACTTTTCACTTTCATGCATTGGAGAAGGAAATGGCAACCCACTCCAGTGTTCTTGCCTGGAGAATCCCAGGGACGGGGGAGCCTGGTGGGCTGCCGTCTATGGGGTTGCACAGAGTCGGACACGACTGAAGTGACTTAGCAGCAGCAGAGGACTATAAAATCTTTAGAATAAATTATGAATGCTAACAGGGAAAGGCTGTCAGAGAATTACCAAAATGACCTTAATTTATATTGTTGATTTTAAAACACTTTGCTTTATATCAACTCTCCTTTATTGAAGGCTTAATACTGTTACACTTCACTGACTTGAATAGTGACAATGGGGAAAATGTAGGGGCTAGGTAAAAACACTTAATTGAATTCTCATTTGTAAAATAAAACAATTAGACTACATTCTTTAGAAAGTCCTAGGAATCTATGCTTGTTGTTTAGTCACTAAGTCGTATTATAATCTTTTGCGACCCTGTGGACTGTAGCCGACCAGGCTCCTTTGTCCATGGAATTTCCTAGGCAAGAATACTGGAGTAGATAGCCATTGCCTACTCCAGGGGTCCTCCTGACCCAGGGGTTCAGCCTGGGTTCAGATTCTGAACTCCAGGGGTTCAGATTCTTTATTACTGAGCTACCTGGGAAGCCTAGGAATCTATACTAATCTACTGTTATAACCTCTCTCAGGTGAATGTGTTGTTTTGACAATCCAGGGACTGACAATCTCCCTGGTAATTTCAGTTTCATTTGTTGTAGGCAGAGAAATCAACTCTTGAAAGCTGTATCAGCATGTATAATCACACATAGTAATAATAAAAATTATGTCAGTTGTAGTAATAGATTACTATATTGATGAAATCAGAATTTGTGAGATCAGTTCAATGAAGTGGCACCAATGCAAAGTGATAGTTTTATTTACATGGAGACAGGGTCTCCATGATTAAAGGATATAAAGAGCTAAGCTGCATTCATCTTAACAGCTTTTGAAGGTACTAAAGTGCCAAAGTACCACTGAATATGTGAAACAAGAATACTGTATTGACATCTTGCTTATAAGCTGTAGAGTCAAGTTAATTAAACATTGTTCTGGAGGGATGAGAAGATTTAATTAGTCCAGGGCATTTAGACACTATTAAAAAGTTTAAGTATTCATTCATCAATCTTAGAGCTGTTACTCAATGGTGCACTAATTCACTATCATGGTATTTATACACAAATTAATGGCATTTATAATATAAGTGGTAGAATTAATATAACAATTTTTTAAACATGAATATTGCCTTTAGAAAAAAAAAATAATACCCACCAAATTTATTTTACTAAAGTGTTCTGACTGCAGTACACAGATTCTATTACTGCTCTTCTAGTTTTCAGTGTATCAAATTACAACTCATTATTGTTGAAAGATTTTACTCTTTCAACCTATTGTATCTAAAATATTTATATAAACATCACCTGTCTGGCCTGAGAGATGAAAGTCTTACAGTACAGGTTTTTGATTTTTAAAAGAGCTATTTTAAACTTTTAAAATAGCAAATTCATGTATATCACAGTTATTTTAAGAGGTATCTTATATTCTTTCATATAAAACATTTGTAAAGGCTGTGAGGAGAAATAAAATACTCCCACTATCATCCCCATTTTCATAAATTTGATATTTTGAAAAAAAAAAACCTGCAATACTTTTTATGCCAAAAATCTTTTGCACTTAGTGTGTTTTTGAATAGTCTCAAGAAAGTGGAAATCATCTGTCTTTCTTTAGAAAAATATCTCCCCCTTTGATGAAATAAGCAAGAGAACCAGCGTTAACTATTAAAGTAGATTTTACAAATTTCAAGACTGAAGTAAGAGCGGTACTTTCTGTTACTAAACATCTGGCTTGGAAGAAGAAATGTGTGAAAACACATTCCAAAGCATACTTTTTCTTGGTAAAGAATATTTGAAAGTGAAAGTGAAAGTCACTCAGTCCTGTCCAACTCTTTGCGACCCCATGGACTATACAGTCCATGGAATTCTCCAGGCCAGAATACTGGAGTGGGTAGCCTTCTCTTCTCCAGGGGATCTTCTCAACCCAGGGATTGAACCCTGGGATCCCAATCCAGGGTCTCCCGCATTGCAGGCAGATTCTTTACCAGCTGAGCCCTAGGGAAGCCCAAAGAATATTTAATTTTAGTATAATCAATGCCTCTTTTTAAATAAGTATAATCTTTGGACTCTTGTCCAGCTACATATATGCTTGGCCACAAGCTCTCACCGACTTAATGGACATGAGTTTGAGTAAGCTCCGGGAGTTGGTGCTGGACAGGGAGGCCTGGCGTGCTGTAGTCCATGGGGTCGCAAAGAGTCAGACATGACTGAGCGACTGAACTGAACTGAAAAAGCTCTTAGAGCAATGTCTTTACTTAAGGTCAGTGAATAATCTCCTCTTATTGCATTCTTCAGTCTTGGTAAGCAAGTCATTTTACAATATGTGAGAAGAAGTCATAATACAAAGTATGTCAGAATACTTCAGTGGAATTCTAAAGTAAAGCTGATACAAAAATATAAAAACACTAAGTTGGTAAGTAGTTAATGATAAACAGGTGGCTTATTTAATTTGCTAGTATAGACTGTCTCAAAGGGTTTTCAATATAAAGCTGCTTTCTTGTGTTATAAATATAATTTTTATTAGATATATTCAGAAGTCATCACTTTGAATATAGAGTGTCTGAAATTTCTAAAGGCTTATTCTCTTCTTTGCCAGTGTATAAATTTTAAGAATAATAAGCTCCCCCCCCCCCCACCACAACTCTTATTTCAGTGAAACTTCAGCTTACATTTACTTGGAATGCAAAATTTGGAGGTACAAATATGACATTCAGTGTATAAAAGTGACATTTTGTGTTATAAAAGTGTTTTTTATGACTAAATGATATACTTGCATAGATGAGCAGCAGTATAAAGATAAGTTATCTCTATTATATTTATTATTTATATTTCCACATGCATTACAAAAGAAAAGTACCAAGAGAATGTTTATCTTTTGTATATGTAATAACCACTGATGGATTAAAAAAAGTTTAGAAGTCAACCTGTGTTTCAAATACTGAAGTGTTTTATCAGACTTCCAAAAGTGACACAGAGTTGTGACATCTCTGAAATGTTTGGTCTATTTATATTATTGCCATAATTATAGTCTCATATTATGCTCTGCTTAACTGGTATCATCAATATGAGTACATGTTTTCCAATTTGGCAGAAAGAGGAGCTTCGATTTACATACAAATAATATTAATGGAAACCTTTGAATGAAGTGAATAAGGGCATACTCAGTTCAGTTCAGTTCAGTCACTCAGTTGTGTCTGACTCTTTGTTCCTTTTCAAATAGTTATATGCAATGGACTGTTTTACTTCATTAAAAAAAAAAGGTGGGGGGTCGCTTAAGGAGAAGTCTGGCTGACGCCTACTATACACAGGTAGTAGTTTATATGGTTTCCCAGTCATAAGGAAAAGGTATGGGGTGGGGACTAGGGAGGGGAGAGGGAGACAGGGAGACAGATCTTATCTTTAAATGAATTGTAAGTTTCTATTTTTTTTTCTGGGTAGGCAAAAAAAGAAAAGGTTTATTTCAATGAAGATGTTAGGAGCCCTTGCTCTAAAACTTAATAAGCAGCTGAAAGTTAATGAAATATTCTTTAAAAGAATGAAAAATCTCATTTCTAAGGCAACCTCATTTCTTTGAATTTTGAAGTTTAAAAAGAGCAGCATTTTTAATGACATAAAAAGCACACTTACATATGAAAATGTCATCTAGAAATTTCAATGTAAATTTGTTGCCACCCACTAATTATAGACACTAAGTAGTCCAGCTTTATAAAAGATTCAATTTCTACTTAAAATTGTACTGCTCACTTAAAAAATACATCTAAAAAGTTACTGTTGAGAGAAAAAATGGCAAAGTTTAATCTACACTAATTAAATCTCAGTCAGCATTTTAAAGGTATTAATTTATCTTTCTTCCATTAATACTTTTAACATATATCTCTTTATGGTTCTAGGTATTTATTTCTGATTTTATTGAAAAAATAAGTGTGAGTTTATGAAGTGAATTTCCTAATCTTTAAGTTCTTTCTCTGAATGCAAGGTAATGTTAATTGTTAATTCTAAACAATTGATTTTTGTTGTTGAAGTATAGTTGATGTACAGTGTTGTTTTAGTTTTTGGTGTCTGCAAAATAATTAGTCTCTAAGTTGTGTCTGACTCTTTGTGACCTCATATACTGTAGCCCACCAGGCTCCTCTGTCCATGGGATTTCCCAGGCAAGAATACTGGAGTGGGTTGCCATTATCTTCTCCAGGGGATCTTCCTGATTCAGGGATTGAATCCATGTCTCCTCCATTTGAAGGTGGATTCTTTACTGCCGAGCCACCAAGGAAGCCATCTATCTATCTATCTATCTATCTATATATATATTCTTTTTCAGATTTTTTCCATTATAGGTTATTACAAGATATTGAATATAGTCCCTGTGCTAAACAGTAGGACCTTGTTTATTTTATATATCATAGCTTGTATGTTAATCCCAAACTTTTCATTTATCTTTCCCCTACTTTCATAATCATGTTTGTTTTCTATGTCTGTGGGTTAGTTTCTATTTGTAAATAAGTTCATTTGTATATTTTTTAAGATTTCAAATACAAGTGATATCATATGATATTTGTCTTTCTCTGTCTGAATACCCGTGGTGGATTCATTTTGATATATGGCAAAACCAATACAATAGTGTAAAATAAAATAAATTAAAAAAAATATGACAGTCTCTAGGTCCATCCATGGTGCTGCAAAATGACATTACTTCATTCCTTTTTATGACTGAGTAATATTTCACTGTATATATGTACCACATCTGCTTCATCTATTCATCTGTTGACAGACATTTAGGTTGCTTCCATATCTTGGCTACTGTAAATAATGCTGCTCTGAACATTGGGGTACATGTGTCTTTTTGGACTATATATATATATATATATACACATATATACACATCTCAGACACTTTTAATCCACACAGAATATAATCTATCAACTAATCTTATGCATAACTGTTTTTTCCAGAGTTTTCATTCTTGGCAAGATAATGAAGAAACTTCTTGGATTATATATGTTTTTAGATCTAGTAATTAATTACAGCTTGTTTAAAAAGGACAATACGCATTTTGTTATTTTGGTCACTTAATTCTACTGTTTTTCCCATGGTTCCAAATTTAAGTCAAGAAATTGTAATCAGATATTGTCCAATTATAAACCAAGTGAAGTAGGCATAATTTATAATTTACCAAGTGTATATCAGCATAATCAGATTCAAGAGTAATGAATTTAGTGAGAGTTGGAGAAGTAAATGGCAACCTACTCCAGTATTCTAGCCTGGAAAATCCCATGGACAGAGGAGCCTGGTAGGTTACAGTCCATGGGGTCACAAAGAGTCAGACATTACTGAGTGATAGGTCCTATGCATTAATAATGAAGAAACTGTTATCCTCCTACTTAAATTTTTCTCATTTGAAGATGACATCACATCCTTAAAGAAACTCAGTGTGGCATGGCAGGCAAAGCCCTAAGCTAGGAGTGAAGATCCAGATTCTAGTTTTGTGAACTTGAGCAAGTTGCTGATATACATTTGGTAAATCGGATTATGCTGATATGCGCTTGGTAAACAACAGAATGAGAAAGACTAGAGATCTTGTCAAGAAAATTAGAGATAGCAAGGGAATATTTCATGCAAAGATGGGCTCCATAAAGGACAGAAATGGTATGGACCTAACAGAAGCAGAAAATATTAAGAAGAGGTGGCAAAAATACAAAGAAGAACTGTACAAAAAAAGATCTTTAAGACCCAGATAATCACCATGGTGTGATCACTCACCTAGAGCCAGACATCCTGGAATGTGAAGTCAAGTGGGCCTTAGAAATCATCACTACGAACAAAGCCAGTGGAAGTGATGGAATCCCAGGTGAGCTATTTCAAATCCTAAAAGATGATGCTGAGAAAGTGTTGTACTCAATATGGCAGCAAATTTGGAACACTCAGCAGTGGGCACAGGACTGGAAAAGGTCAGTTGTCATTCCAATCCCAAAGAAAGGCAATGCCAAAGAATGCTCACACTACTGCACAATTGCACTCATCTCACACTCTAGTAAAATAATGCTCAAAATTCCCCAAGCCAGGCTTCAGCAATACGTGAACCGTGAACTTCCAGATGTTCAAGCTGGTTTTACAAAAGGCAGAGGAACCAGAGACCAAATTGCCAACATCCGCTGGATCATGGAAAAAGCAATAGAGTTCCAGAAAAACATCTATTTCTGCTTTATTGACTATGCCAAAGCCTTTGACTGTGTGGATCACAATAAACTGTGTACAATTCTGAAAGAGATGGGAATACCAGACCACCTGACCTGCCTCTTGAGAAATGTGTATGCAGGTCAGGAAGCAACAGTTAGAACTGGACATGGAACAACAGACTGGTTCCAAATAGGAAAAGGAGTACATCAAGGCTGTATATTGTCACCCTGCTTATTTAACCTATATGCAGATTACATCATAAGAAACTCTGGGCTGGAAGAAGCACAAGCTGGAATCAAGATTGCCAGGAGAAATATCAATAACCTCAGATATGCAGATGCATAAGATGACACCACTCTTATTGCAGAAAGTGAAGAACTAAAAAGCCTTTTGATGAAAGTGAAAGACGAGAGTGAAAAAGTTGGCTTAAAGCTCAGCATTCAGAAAACTAAGACCATGGCATCTGGTCTCATCACTTCATGGCAAAGAGATGGATAAACAGTGGCTGAATTTATTTTTTGGAGCTCCGAAATCACTGCAGATGGTGATTACAGCCATGAAATTAAAAGACTCTTACTCCTTGGAAGGAAAGTTATGACCAACCTAGATAGCATATTAAAAAGCAGAGACATTACTTTGCCAACAAAGGTCCATCTAGTCAAGACTATGGTTTTTCCAGTGGTCATGTATGGATGTGAGAGTTGGACTGTGAAGAAAGCTGAGTGCCAAAGAATTGATGCTTTTGAACTGTGGTGTTGAAGAAGACTCTTGAGAGTCCCTTGGACTACAAGGAGATCCAACCAGTCCATTCTGAAGGAGATCAGTCCTGGGTGTTCATTGGAAGGAATGATGCTAAAGCTGAAACTCCAATACTTTGGCCACCTCATGCAAAGAGTTGACTCATTGGAAAAGACCTTGATGCAGGGAGGGATTGGGGGCAGGAGGAGAAGGGGACAACAGAAGATGAGATGTTTGGATGGCATCACTGACTTGATGGACAGGAGTTTGAGTAAACTCCAGGAGTTGGTGATGGACAGGGAGGCCTGGTGTGCTGCAATTCATGGGTATGCAGAGTCAGACACGACTGAGCAAATGAACTGAACTGATAAGCGATTAGGTTTAGGAATGCAGCTATACTGTAAATATAAAATGGCCTCTATTTTCATGGAACTTACATTCCAGATGGGTGTCATTTTCTTACTGGATAGTCTCTAAATTCTCTTTCATTTAAAAAATTCTATGATGGTAATGTTGTTTCAGATTGCCAAGAAAGGACACAGGACATGTAGCAATTGTACATTAAGTATGGAAGGAATAAAGGAGAGAATAAACAAACCCATGCACACAGAAGGGCTCAATTTAAAATCGTTTACATAATCATTTTACTAACAAGTCTAACAATGTGTTTCCAATTGATAGTTTAGCAGATGTTTTTCCAGTATTTAATATTTCTGCCTGTTTTATTTAAATTTTATTTATTTATTTTTTCTTTAGCAAACTCCTGTGGAAATCTAAGAGGATATCTTTTTATAGATTAAAATAAGCCCTTTTAATTGACAGATTACATAGGCAGCAAGCACATTTTATTAGCTAAGTTCATAGCTTTTTTAAGTAGTTACATAATAAAAATGAAATGGCTTAAGGCTAACATTTTCAAAGTGATGAGTGGGTAGCTGATAAACTAAGTCTGAGTAGGAGAGATGAAAATTCCTACATCATTTGAAATGTTACCTAAACTCAAATGTATCCTGTTCTAAAATTTATGATACTTTATGCAAAGCACTTTCACATTCATCATTTCATTTGAACCTCACAAGATTGAGACCACCAGAATTTGAAACAGAAGGAAAAAATAAATAAATAAATGCTATCTTTCCTTGTAAATAATTATTATTAAGGCTCTATTCATTCCCCAGTATGGTCTAGCTGCTAATCTTCAACATCATTGCAACACTAGATGTGTGTTTTCTCTCTTGTTTCCATCCTAACTACCAAATCAACAACAGTACTTTCTGGTAATGTCTATCACCTTTCTTTTTTTCCAGTTCGAGTTAGGAATATGGAAGTAAGAATACAACTGGGAAGGTTGGCATAATTTGAGTGGGGGTTAGTGTGATCCTTTAAATTTAGTTCTGTTTTACACCAGTCTTTATAAATGTGTGTGTGTGTGTGTGTGTGTGTGTGTGTGTACTCATGTGTGCTTTGTGCATTGAACCTAAATATGCAGTTTTAAAATATCTTCTCAAGTACACACTATCTGATCAACCTTTAAAAATTACCATTGGGTTGACTATAAAGTTTCTTCAGATTTTTCTATAACATCTATGGAAAAACCTGAACAAACTTTTTGGCCAACCCAATATGTGTTCAGAAGAAGAAACATTCTGCCCATACTCTATTCACAGGGTCTGTTTTCCTTGATTTATGCTGAGGTCCAAAAAATAATTCAAAGAACAGGAAAAAGGAGAGGAAGATGGCCAGACTTTCTGGTTCAGAACTAATTTAATAAAATTTTAATTGCAAAATGGCATTGCTTCAAAGCAGTACTTAATGTCCTTATATGTCATAAGAATTCTGGAAAACAAAAAATAGAGTGCTTTAGAATACCTATTTTTTTAGCCACCGCCTAGAGGATCATTTTGATAATTTGGCAAGCTATAAAAGTGAAAAATGGTAGTATTAGAAATAGGCATAATAATATTTTCATTTTTTCTTAATCTCAGATACATGGAATTGAGCTTGACTGTTATGTTTAAGAAGGCAGGTAATAATTGTAAAAAGTTTAGCCTGTTTGTAATTATCATTATTTTCTCCTTTATTGACAAGTGCTCAAGATTGTTTAACCACCATAAAGTCCATTGTGATTTATTATTAGTGAATGATTATTTTCTGAGCTCTTCAGTTTTTTAAATATCCAAGTCTTTTGTTGTTTTAAAATATAAAGCCTTATTCTGTCATTAGGAAGCTGAGAAATAGAATTTTTAACTCTGTCCAATATACTGTCTCATTGTGTCATGGTTAAAGTACCAGTAAGTGCTTCATTATTCTCTAGGGCTGAATATCTTCTGTATTTAAATGAGGATTGACCTCCAAGAAAAAGACAAAAGTAATCAATATTTCATTGAGATATTATACACTGGTAGTTTTTCCAGATGACTTAGCCTTAAGTATCAGCTTATCAAAAATACTGCATCTGTTCCTTCCTTTCCTGTTGGCCTTCATCAATTTTGTCTATACTATTCTAATGGTCTCCACATAGTTCTCCCTGCCTGTGGACTCTTACTTGTTCCCATTCTTCTCAATATTGCCACTATAACTTAACTCCTGTTTGAGATATGATCATGTTATCCATCACTTCAAGTAATCTATATTGACCACAGAATAAAGTGCAAACTCTTTAGTCCTTCACAAAATTCACACAGCCTATTTCTCATTTCCACCATCAATAGTGGCCCTGCAAACACACAACAAATGCACACACGTACACCTTTAATACAAATCATAATATATTTCTTGAATGTTTCAGGGAATTTTACTAGTCAATGCCTTTATTATTACAGAGAGGAAATCAAATAAAACTGCTTGGTATTTTAATTAAATTAAGGAGTTCAAACACTGAACTAGAGGAAGATTTTAAGTAAGCAAATCTCTGCCTTCTAGCCCTTGAATTTCATACTCACCCACTCAGGCCACCTGTTATCTGACTAGTTTTTAGCTCAAAGAAGATAATTCCAGAGCAGCCTTTTGATGGTTTTCTAAGGATTAGAAAAACTTCATATATAGCATATTCATTCTGATCTAAAAGTAAAAAAAAAAAAACAAACAAACAAAAAAAAAACCAAGGAAGCAAACAACCGAAAACCAGAGTATCATAGGGCAGTAATAACAAATTCAGTTCAGTTCAGTCACTCAGTCGTGTCCGACTCTTTGCGACCCCATGTATCCCAGCACGCCAGGCCTCCCTGTCCATCACCAACTCCCAGAGTTCACTCAGACTCATGTCCATCAAGTCAGTGATGCCATCCAGCCATCTCATCCTCTGTCGTCCCCTTCTCCTTCTGCCCCAATCCCTCCCAGCATCAGATCTTTTCCAGTGAGTCAACTCTTCACATGAGGTGGCCAAAGTACTGGAGTTTCAGCTTTAGCATCATTCCTTCCAGTGAACACCCAGGACTGATCTCCTTCAGAATGGACTGGTTGGATCTCCTTGCAGTCCAAGGGACTCTCAAGAGTCTTCTCCAACAGCACAGTTCAAAAGCATCAATTCTTCAGCACTCAGCTTTCTTCACAGTCCAACTCTCACATCCATACATGACCACAGGAAAAACCATAGCCTTGACTAGACGAACCTTTGTTGGCAAAGTAATGTCTCTGCTTTTCAATATGCTATCTAGGTTGGTCATAACTTTCCTTCCAAGGAGTAAGCGTCTTTTAATTTCATGGCTGCAGTCACCACCTGCAGTGATTTTGGAGCCCCAAAAGATAAAGTCTGACACTGTTTCCACTGTTTCCCCATCTATTTCCCATGAAGTGATGGGACCAGATGCCATGATCTTCATTTTCTGAATGTTGAGCTTTAAGCCAACTTTTTCACTCTACTCTTTTACCTTCATCAAGAGGCTTTTTAGTTCCTCTTCACTTTCTGCCATAAGAGTGGTGTCATCTGCATATCTGAGGTTATTGATATTTCTCCCGGCAATCTTGATTCCAGCTTGTGCTTCTTCTAGCCCAGCATTTCATAAGCCCTTTTTTTGGGAGACATGATTTTCCATATTTCTCTTTAAAAACTCTCATGAGTAACTCTTTCAGCAATTAATAAATCCTCATGAAAGAAAAAAAGTCTATATTGGAATTCAAAAGTTGTCACACCTGTGGATCATAATGAATTTTGTTTTCAAATGATTTCTTAGCAGTGATTTTTTTCAATGTGCATAAAAATGGAAATATTTTTGCATTTTAAAGCTCAGATTATCTTTTTATTTTCCTTTTCAAAAATGGGTCTTTTCTTCCCTCAGAAAGCAGAAGTGAAACACATTTCTAATTTTAGCATGGAATAATGGCTGTGGACAAGTGAAAGTGATTATAGCACAAGGTTAAGGAGAATTCCAAATGTTAAAGACAGAGCTGTTTTGCTTAATCATTTTGCTAGATTAATCCATTTCATTTATATGGATTTTTTGCCTAATATATCTTAGGAATCCACAGACAAAACTTATGATTGCAGGCAAATGATTTTCAGAGTTAATATTTACCTACTCACTGTTAGATCTGATTATCAAAACACCCTTTAAACACTTTAAAAATCTCTCAGCATTACAATAGTTCTTCATATTTTTTACAATTCTACTTCTTTGGATTTTTGTTCAGTGAAATGATCAAGATGTCAGGGTTTAAACTATTTCTATGTCTGGCATCTTGGGAAGCTACAACAACCATTTGAGGTCATTATATATTACTTGATGACTCATTATTTCACTGTACTACAATGAACTCAAGGGAATAAAAGGAATAATGTAAGTACCAAAAGTCCTTAAACTGAAACTGTCAAGGAGAAAACAAAATAACCTTTCAACAAGCACATGCTAAACTAAGTACAACACATTAAGAGAAAATTAGACCATTCCAAGGGTCCCTTTCTACCCTTGAGCCTATAAATAAAGATTGGTTACCTCTTTGGTGTTCCTTGGAATTCTTCCACTGATGTAAATGACAGATTAGATATTTGAATAAAAACAAGAAGACTCATGCATTTTAGAAGGATGTACAAATACAAACACTGAAGCTAAAAAAACAGAGGATTTAATGACAAGTTGTACTGCCAGATACTTCCAACTAAAGAAAGTCGAAATTTTTTGAGCTTAATTTGTCTAATATTTATAAGAAGGAATATGTTTGTACCTATATCACATGTA
Organism: Bos mutus; assembly: GCF_027580195.1. Taxonomy (NCBI): domain Eukaryota; kingdom Metazoa; phylum Chordata; class Mammalia; order Artiodactyla; family Bovidae; genus Bos; species Bos mutus. The sequence goes on from NC_091646.1 coordinate 52,408,949, forward strand.
TACAACCTTTTCAACTGGCTAACAACAGATATATTAAGTAATCCAGAAAATCTGCTACTGAATATGCAAACTCACATTATGAATTTTTCTCATAATTATCCCACTAGATTATTTATAATACATCTATGTTGAGGAAAATGTTAATATAATATTTAGAAAGCCAGTAGTCTGCTTGTTTTATGGATACAAAGTAGAAGCAATGAGCATATAGGCAGCAATGAGCACAGTGCCTCCTATATTTACTTGTAATCATACTAACCATAGTTCCATATTTCTCTAAAGTTTAGATAACTATGATTTTACACTCAGGGTCCATGGTGAACTGAGTATGAAACTGTGAAATGGGATCTAAGATCTACCACATTCTTAGAACACAGTAATGAATAGAGTATCAAGAAGACTACCTGGTAGAGAGCAGAATTTAGTCAGAAACCATAGGTTCTAGAACCACCACTGCTTTTAATACACATTTGACTTTAGGTAAACACTCCATTATAACTCAATCACATATTTGTTAAGCAGATATATATACTTGAAAAGATTACTGGGGGCTCAAATGAAATAACAGATATAATTTTTAAGGTTAAGACTATGTAGTATAAAGTATCTCTTATTGTGCTATACATTTTGACCTAAGAACATTGATCAGCCTCAAAAACCTACCACAAATATATTTCAAATTTTTCAATTTACGAAAATATGAGTAGAAACACAATGAGAAACCTGTTTGAAGTGAGAAAGTGGATAAGGAAAAGGGATGCCAGATTATACATTTTTCCTTTTTCTCCTGCCTCCTGCAGATATAGAGAAAAACAAATTCTTAAAAATGTCTCACTTCTTTTTTAAAGTCATTACTGTGAGTTCAGCAGTTTCCCTAAAAAGTTTGTTGTTTAACATGAGAAATGGTAGTCTTTGAAGAGTTTCAAATTTTAAATGTTGCCATAGAAACACAGCTTAATACACTGGATAGAATGAACCATATACAACTCATTTTTTTTTCCCTCCTGATAAGGATTTTCTTAGGAGAATATCTTGGTAAAACTAGACTATAAAATAGGTGGAAAGATATGGCATGAAGCTCTTTGCTGGGTTGTCATTGCAGATCCTGGTCCTTGTTTAACCACAAATATATTTGTTTGTGTGTTTAAAAGATGTCTCTGCACTACCCTGCAAAACTACTGTCAGGAAAAACACTACTGAGAACAGAGCTATTCTCTCTATTGCCTGTAACAAGCTGGGAGTTCAAAGAGTCATCAAATATAGCCTTGAAGCAGCCAGAGGCTAGTGTGTTTTCTTATTAGGATATATATATATATATATATATATATATATATATATATATATATAAAATAAATGTTTTGAGATATCTAGAAACCAAACATTTTAGTTATGAAAGTAGAGGATTTGAGACTCCTTTTGGTCTTTGTGGTAAATCTTATAAATAACATACATATATAGCATGTGAAATTTAAGAAACAAAAGAGAAAGGATGTAAAGATTCCAAGTTATTTTAACACTCATACAGAATGACTTTTAAACTTCTACATATTTGCTACTTAACATTGAGATTTTACATTGAAAATAAAACCTCATATTGTCATATGATGCTAGACAGTCTGTAATAAGAATAGTAGAATTCAAGAATACCAAATGCCAAATGATGAATGCCTTTCTCCTTTTCTGAACTTATTTGCATGCCCTCCATTAGGGATGGAAATCCTGAGATGAAGCAGTGGTTGGGGGGCTTTTTTGAGTTTATATGAAGGAAAAGTTGAGTTGTAACAATCCTAGATTTCTTAACCTTACTTTCAAAGTCTTGGTTTGTTTACTTTAATATCATATATGTCTTTTTTTTTTTTTTTTTACAGTCCAAAGCTCTTGAAAACATGGACTGCTTCATGAGTTTGTGTGTCACTGTTATGCAGGGGCCATGCTAATTGTCTCTATATCAGTTTTAGTATAGGTGCTGCTGAAGCGAGCATTCATATTTGTCAAATTTATCAATCCATATATTTTCCATCAAATCTATTAAATATAGTCATAGGAACATAAAGATACAAATGAAGTTTAAAATAAAAATTTTAATAATTTAGTGAAATAATTTACTTCTTAGTGTTTTTATTTTCTTAGAATTTATCATTTAATATAAAGTTTACTGCAAACTGAAGTTAATTCCTAATTCATTTAGATCACTAAAGTGAGAGTCAGTGAATTATTACCTTAGGCCAATTATAGTTCTTTGGCAATCTTAAGAGTTAATATAGCTTTTCAAGTTTGTCTACTTGACAGCTAGGGAAGAGCTTTTGCCCTGAAAATATCTGGCTCACTAATAGAGAGTCATCCCTGATATCTCAGTTGGTAATGAATCTGCCTGTAATGCAGGAGACCCTAGTTCCATTCCTGGGTCAGGAAGATCCACTGGAGAAGGAATAGACAACTCATTCCAGTATTTTTGGGCTTCCCTTGTGGCTCAGCTGGTAAAGAATCTGCCTGCAATGTGGGAGACCTGGGTTCAATCCCTGGGTTGGGAAGATCCTCTGGAGAAGGAAAAGGCAGTACTCTGCCTGGAGAATTCCAAGGGATGCATTCCAAGAGTCGGACACGACTGAGCGACTTGCACTTCACTTCAATAGAGAATCATAGAATTTTTAAAGCCCAATTACACATGGGGAATTAGCACTTTAACTAACTCCTGATGATCTTAAGGATGCAATCAGATAAGCCTCCTGATGCATATTAATCTTGTAATAGTTAAGTGAAGATAACCTTCCTTCATAGCTATGCTGTTCATGTTTCTTTTAATAATGAAAATTTAAGGCAGGAAACACCAAATAATCCAGCTAAGAACAGCAAATTGTAACACAGTTCAATAATCTTAACTTCAGCATTTTAAATTTAATATATATGTGTATGTATGGCTGCTGAGTTTTCCAAAGTCATATTTGAAAATCCACAGAATATGTATGGAAGTGTTAGTTGGTCAGTTGTATCTGACTCTCTGCGACTCCATGGACTATATAGCCTTCCAGTCTCCTCTGTCTATGGGATTTCCCAGGCAAAAATACTGGAGTGGGTTGCCATTTCCTCTCTAGGGGATCTTCCTGATCCAGTGATCAAATCTGGGTCTCCTATATCGCAGGAAGATTCTTTACCATCTGGGCCATGTGTCAGTGTCTCAATTTGAGGCTGCTTGTACATGTTGTGAATACTCTTTTTTTGTTGTAGAGACAAAATGAAGTCATTTTAGTAAAATTCTTTGCATAACATCTAAGTTCATGTTATTTTTATTTCATTTTGTTAGGTTCTCATTAGTTATTTATTCTATACATAGCAATGTATGTGTCAATCCCAATCAAACTCTTGGTATCCATATGTTTCTTCTCTAAGTCTTAATATTCTTAATGTATATATTACCTGTAACTATTTAAAACTATGTATGTAATTATATTCATTTAATCTTTGTATCAAAGCTGTTATCCCCATTTTAAAGGTGAGAAATATTTCATTTTATAGGAAAGCTAAGTAAATTGCCTAAGTTCATATAGCTAGCATATTACTTTAAAAATTATTTTGTATAAATAAATGCTAATGTGTGATGTTACTTTGGAGAAGGCAGTGGCACCCCAGTAGAGTACTCTTGTCTGGAGAATCCCATGGATGGAGGAGCCTGGTGGGCTGCAGTCCATGGGGTCACCAGGAGTCTACTTAATCCAAAATATAAAATGGAATTGGAATTTTTAAGTGATTTTATCCAAGTGATATGAAATACTATTTTACAGAATATTTCAAATAAACTTTAATTCTGTAGTCCAAGTTACTTTACTTTTCAGATTTAACACTTCTCTCTTATAAAGGTAAATGCTCTTGATGAGTTTTTTTTCTTCCTTGTTTCTTCTTTGCCTATGTCTAACAGAATCCTGACATTTAGGGTACATATTTATGTACATCAGTAGTGACCTTTTTCATTTCTGAACTTTAGAAAGGAAAAGATAAATGTTTGGGTCCTGTCATCGCTCATTTTCTATGAACAGACTCTATGACAAGTGCATATCAGTCTCATTGCCAAGTATGTTGCGGGTGAATGCAACTGTCTATGTAGGTCTTCCTCAACTTACAATGGGGTCATGTTCCCAAACACACTGTAAGTTGAAAATATTATAAGTCAAAAATTCATTTAATACACCTAACCTACTAATACACTTAATCATAGCTTAGCCTAGCCTACTCTAAAGTTGCTCAGAACAAATACATTAGCCTGCAATGGGCAAAATCATCTAACACAAAGCCTATTTTATAAAAAAATGCTTAATATCTCATGTAACTTACTACTGTACTGAAAGTGAAAAACAGACTGGTTGTAAGCATATCAGTTATTTATGCTTGTGATCATGGGTGATGGCTGAATGGGAGCTGACTCTTGCCCAGCCTCAAGAGAGGGTAACACTATATACTGCTAGCCCAGTAAAAAATAAAAATTCAAAATTTGAACTATGGTTTCTACTGAATTTGAATTGCTTTTGCACCATTGGTAAAGTTGAAAAAAATCATTAAGTTAGAGGACTGTCTGTATTTTTAAAGAAGAGATGGTAATGGTATCTGAATATTTTTTTACTTTCCAGTGAACTGCCAAATATGAAGAATGGTAATGCCTGAGCCCGATACTGTATGTGCCAAATTCTTAAAAATATGGTCTCTCTCAATAATGTCAATGACTAACATTTAATAATTTAAATGATCAAAGAAATATTCTAAAAGTTTTATGGTATTTCAAAAGAACTACACAGTAAGGAATATGGCATATTTTCTAAGCCATCATAGACCAACTTAACAACTACAGAAATAAACACCATATTGTTGTACAATGTCAATCATGGTGGAAATGTAAAAATAACTGAATTAACAGTTAAAGCAAATGTGAAATCTAAAGCAGTCTATGCTACAAACTCAAATCTTCTGAATTTTCAGTCTATCAATTAAAAAGCACAGAAAATCTGTAACGGAAAAATACTCATTTTCATATTTGTTATTGAGATTAATAATAATTTTTATGTAATTTGGGGATTGGACGTCTGAGATCTGAGAACAAGGCATATAACTATAAATATATTTACATAGAATTGCTTTTGTCATTTTAATTAGATTTTCATTTAAACTGATCTTAAGTTGTTGAAATTTGTCAAAAACCATTCATACATTTTGATAAAGAAAGCATTCTAGGATTTTTTCCCTTCTGTGTATACCAGTGGGCATACATGAAAACTTAAATGCATGAAAATTTAAATGTTAATCTTCAGCTAGATTCCTCCCACGGTGTGTTAAGAACTGTATAGAAACAGTTTCACAAAATGAAAGACTTTAGATACATCTTAATTAAAATCATTGACCAAAAAAATCAAAGGACATAAGTCTGATGATGATTGGAGAAGGAAATGGCAACCCACTCCAGTGTTCTTGCCTGGAGAATCCCAGGGATGGCAGAGCCTGGTGGGCTGCCATCTATGGGGTCGCACAGAGTCGGACATGATTGAAGTGACTTAGCAGCAGCAAGTCTGATGATAAGGCTAGTCCATGGTTTATGTGGCATGCCACCATGCAAATATATGAAACCAAAAATAGATATTCACTGAATGCATCCAGTAACTTTAAATGCGCAACATTTTAAGTCTATCCTTCATTCAGATCTGTTCTCAGTTAAACTCATGCATTAATTATTAAAAAAACAAACAGACTAGTTTTGTGGGGGAAAAAAAAAAGAATATTTTGGTCTGGAATGCATTTTATTCAGGCAAAGTGCTTAAAAGCAAACACATAGCCCACTCATAATAGCAGTCTCTGGGTTTGGTTGCAGGGGGTATTAATCATCTATCTGCCACAAATATATATACTTAATGAGAAATTTGATATATTGCATAAATTTCAATTTGGTCAATACACAGTCATTATATACAATGAATCCACACTATTAGATTAGTAAACAGCATAAAGTATGTTATTGCATGCACTCAGAAGAAGAAAAATCAATTGTCTTTTAACTGTACAACTGCTTAAGTGCTTATTTCAGGGTAAGTATGCTCTGCTTTGGGCTTCCCTGGTGGCTCAGACCATCTGCCTGGAGTGCAGGAGACCTGGGTTGGGAAGATCCCCTGGAGGAGGGCATGGCAACGCACTCCAGTATTCTTGCCTGGAGAATCCCCATGGACAGAGGAGCCTGATGGACTACAGTCCGTGGTGTCACAAAGAGTCAGACACAACTGAGTGACTTTCACTCACTTACTTATGCTCTGCTTTGGGGCAAAAGTCAGTATGATATTGACATAGTTAATGAAGACCAAACACAAAAGAATGATTTTCTGAGCATAAAAATGGAAAACTTTATGCAGTAAATTTCTATAGGAGCTGTTTCAGCTTTTCTGTGTACAAGCTGTATGATCTTGGGCCAGTGATTTAACCTCTCTGTGATTATTTCGTTATCTTTTAAATAGGGATACTAGCAAAACTTATAAAAGGTTGTTGGAAGAGATAATGGAAAATGCATGTAATGCTCTTAGAATGATGCTGAGCATATAGTAAATGTACAATGAATGTGAGCTGTTATCAGTGCAAAACACTCCTAGTTTGTTGCACAAAAGTATTCTTTCAACTCAGGTCTTAAAAGATAGAAATGTATATATTCATCTATTAAATAGTTAACTATATCTTCTTGAAAGTACTACTCAAAAGTAAATTCTAACTAAAAGTCTCTAAAAAACTGACTTGGTTCCTAGTACATAGAGGAGAAATGAAGATTGCAAGGAAAGTTTGGGAGCTCAGAGGTTCAACTAATTCATGGTCTTTAGGTTAGGAGAGTCTGGAAATAACACAAGCATGTACCTTTCAACCTAAGATATTTGAAAGAAAATATCTCTTAAAATTTTAATCTTACAAATAAAGCTAAGTACTACATTCAGACATAAATAATTGCCTGGTAATAAATTATTGTTATGCCAAGCCCACCATTTATTTTTTCTGTGCAAGGAAAACTTTAAAAAGAAAATATGTAATCTTGTTTGGCCAACATTTAATGGGAAAAGTTGAAACTGTGTTTTTTTTTTCTTTTTAATTGAAGTATAGTTGACTTATAATATTATATTAGTTTGAAATTGGCATTCTTAATAATTATGTCAATAGCATGGCTCATACGGGCTTACATAATGATTGATTATGCTCAATTCAATGACTCATAATTCATCTGATCATCAAAATTCTAATTAATAGACCAAGAGGGCATTTAGTAATGGTTTGGGCACTATTATATAAATCACCAGGGAATTAGACTTTATGTTTTTCTACTACAATGAAAGAGCTCTAATATGCAAAACTGCTCATCAAATTAAGGTAATATTTCACATGATGAGAACTCTAATTTATTACCAGGATCAAGACCATCCCCATGGAAAAGAAATACAAAAAATCAAAACTGTCTAGGGAGGCCTTACAAATAGCTATGAAAAGAGAGAATTGAAAAGCAAAGGACAAAAGGAAAGATATAAGCATCTGAATGCAGAGTTCCAAAGAAGAGCAAGAAGAGATAAGAAAGCCTTCCTCAGCGATCAATGCAAAGAAATAGAGGAAAACAACAGAATGGAAAACACTAGAGATCTCTTCAAGAAAATTAGAGACACCAAGGGAACATTTCATGCAAAGATGGGCTCAATAAAGGACAGAAATGGTATGGACTTAACAGAAGCAGAAGATATTAAGAAGAGGTGGCAAGAATACACAGAACTGTACAAAAAAGATCTTCACGACAGAGATAATCACAATGGTACGATCACCCACTTAGAGCCAGACATCCTGGAATGTGAAGTCAAGTGGGCCTTAGAAAGCATCACTATGAACAAAGCTAGTGGAGGTGATGGAATTCCAGTTGAGCTATTTCAAATCCTAAAAGATGATGCTGTGAAACTGCTGCACTCAATATGCCATCAAATTTAGAAAACTCAGCAGTGGCCACAGGACTGGAAAAGGTCAATTTTCATTCCAATCCCAAAGAAAGGCAATGCCAAAGAATGCTAAAACTACCGCACAATTGCACTAATCTCACATGCTAGTAAAGTAATGCTCAAAATTCTCCAAGCCAGGCTTCAGCAATATGTGACCCGTGAACTTCCAGATGTTCAAGCTGCTTTTAGAAATGTCAGAGGAACCAGAGATCAAATTGCCAACATCCACTGGATCATGGAAAAAGCAATAGAGTTCCAGAAAAATATCTATTTCTGCTTTATTGACTATGCCAAAGCCTTTGACTGTGTGGATCACAATAAACTGTGGACAATTCTGAAAGAGATGGGAATACCAGACCACCTGACCTGCCTCTTGAGAAATGTGTATGCAGGTCAGGAAGCAACAGTTAGAACTAGACATGGAACAACAGACTGGTTCCAAATAGGAAAAGGAGTACATCAAGGCTGTATATTGTCACCCTGTTTATTTAACCTACATGCAGAGTACATCATAAGAAATGCTGGGCTGGAAGAAGCACAAGCTGGAATTAAGATTGCTGGGAGAAATATCAATAACCTCAGATATGCAAATGACACCACCCTTATGGCAGAAAGTGAAGAGGAACTAAAAAGCCTCTTGATGAAGGTAAAAGAGGAGAGTGAAAAAGTTGCCTTAAAGCTCAACATTCAAAAAATGAAGATCATGGCATCTGGTCCCATGGGAAACAGATGGGGAAACAGTGTCAGACTTTATATCTTTGGGCTCCAAAATCACTGCAGATGGTGATTGCAGTCATGAAATTAAAAGACGCTTACTCCTTGGAAGGAAAGTTATGACCAACCTAGATAGCGTATTAAAAATCAGAGACATTACTTTTCCAACAAAGGTCTGTCTAGTCAAGGATATGGTTTTTCCAGTGGTCACATATGGATGTGAGAGTGGGACTGTGAAGAAAGCTGAGTGCCCAAGAATTGATGCTTTTGAACTGTGGTGTTGGAGAAGACTCTTGAGAATCCCTTGGACTGCAAGGAGTTCCAACCAGTCCATTCTAAAGAAGATCAGTCCTGGATGTTCATTGGAAGGAATGATGCTAAAGCTGAAACTCCAGTACTTTGGCCACCTCATGCAAAGAGTTGACTCATTAAAAAAGACCTTGATGCTGTGAGGGATTGGGGGCAGGAGGAGAAGGGGACGACAGAGCATGAGATGGCTGGATGGCATCACTGACTCGGTGGACGTGAGTTTGAGTAAACTCTGGAAGTTGGTGATGGACAGGGAGGCCTGGCATGCTGCAATTCATGGGGTCACAAAGAGTCGGACAGGACTGAGCAACTGAACTGAACTGAACTGAAATATAATTCTTAGCTTAATTTGTAAGATTAAAATCCACCCTATAATTGCTATCATTTTTATCAGTTTTTACAGTGACATCTTACCTATTAAAAAGTACTTTTTAAAAAACACATTGAAAGGACATGGATTAAAAAAAGGCAAATTAGTCCTGCACTCTTGTATATCTCAAAAATTGACACCAATACAGAAAATATACCACACACACTTTTTGCATAAAACAGGCATGTTTAGTTTCAACCTAAATCATTTGAAAGAAAATATCTCTTCATGCCACACTATGTCATCAATACCACTAATCTGCAAAAATTACTTGGTTAAGAAAATAGTCTGAACGATGTATCATATATATAATATGTTTTATTTGAAGTATAAGTTGATTGTTTGTAAAGTATGTAATATTACTTGAAATAGCTAAATGATTCCAAAGAGGTATTGTGACTATAATCTCCCTTCCATTTTGAATTTTAGATTCTTCCCAAGATTGCCAAATTCAGACTTAAATTGAAGTAAGTGGGGAAAACTACTAGACCATTCAGGTATGACCTAAATCAAATCCCTTATGGTTATACAGTGGAAGTGAGAAATAGATTTAAGGGACTAGATCTGATAGACAAAGTGCCTGATGAACAATCGATGGAGGTTCATGACATTGTACAGGAGACAGGGATCAAGAAAAAGAAATGCAAAAAAGCAAAATGGCTGTCTGAGGAGGCCCTAAAAATAGCTGTGAAAAGAAAAGAAGCAAAAAGTAAAGGAGAAAAATAAAGATATACCCACTTGAATGCAGAGTTCCAAAGAATAGCAAGGAAAGATAAGAAAGCCTTCCTCAGTGATCAATGCAAAGAAATAGGGGAAAACAATAGAATGGGAAAGATTAGAGATCTCTTCAAGAAAATTAAAGATACCAAGGGAATATTTCATGCAAAGATGGCCTCAAAAAGGACAGAAAATGTATGGACCGAACAGAATCAGAAGATATTAAGAAGAGGTGACAAGAATACAAGAACTGTACAAAAAAGATCTTCACAAGATCAAGATGGTGTGATCACTCACCTAGAGCCAGATATCCTGGAATATGAAGTCAAGTGGGCCTTAGGAAGCATCACTACAAACAAAGCTAGTGATGGTGATGGAATTCCAGTTGAGCTATTTCAAATCCTGAAAGATGATGCTGTGAAACTGCTGCACTCAATATGCCAGCAAATTTGGAAAACTCAGCAGTGGCCACAGGACTGGAAAAAGTCAGTTTTCATTCCAATCCCAAAGAAAAGCAATGCCAAAGAATGCTCAAACTACCACACAATTGCATTCATCTCACATGCTGGTAAAGTAATGCTCAAAATTCTCCAAGCCAGGCTTCAGCAATACATGAACCGTGAATTTCCAGATGTTCAAGTTGGCTTTAGAAAAGGCAGAGGAACCAGAGATCAAATTGTCAACATCCACTGGATCATGGAAAAAGCAATAGAGTTCCAGAAAAGCATCTATTTCTGCTTTATTGACTATGCCAAAGCCTTTGACTGTGTGGATCACAATAAACTGTGGACAATTCTGAAAGAGATGGGAATACCAGACCACCTGACCTGCCTCTTGAGAAACCTATATGCAGGTCAGGAAGCAACAGTTAGAACTGAACATGGAACAACAGACTGGTTCCAAATAGGAAAAGGAGTACGTCAAGGCTATATATTGTCACCCTGCACATTTAACTTATATGCAGAATACATCATGAGAAACGGTGGGCTGGAAGAAACGCAAGCCGGAATCAAGATTGCTGGGAGAAATATCAATAACCTCAGATATGCAGATGACACAACCCTTATGGCAGAAAGCGAAGAAGAACTAAAAAGCCTCTTGATGAAAATGAAAGAGGAGAGTGAAAAAGTTGGCTTAAAGCTCAACATTCAGAAAACTAAGATCATGCCATCCGGTCCCACCACTTCATGGCAAATAGATGGGGAAACAGTGGAAACAGTGGCTGACTTTATTTTGGGGGGCTCCAAAATCACTGCTGATGGTGATTGCAGCCATGAAATTAATAGATGCTTACTCTTTGGAAGGAAAGTTATGACCAACCTAGCCAGCATATTGAAAAGCAGAGACATTACTTTGCCAAGAAAAGTCTGTGTAGTCAAGGCTATGATTTTTCCAGTAGTCATGTAATGATGTGAGATTTGGACTATAAAGAAAGCTGAGTGCAAAATTATTGATGCTTTTGAACTGTGGTGTTGGAGAAAGAAGACTCTTGAGAGTCCCTTGGACTGCAAGCAGATCCAACCAGTCCATTGTAAAGGGTATCAGTCCTGGGTGTTCATTGGAAGGACTGATGTTGAAGCTGAAACTCCAATACTTTGGCCACCTGATGGGAAGAGCTGACTCATTTGAAAAGACCCTGATGCTGGGATAGACTGAGGGCAGGAAGAGAAGGGAACAACAGAGGATGAGATGGTTGGATGGCATCACCGACTCAACGGACACAATTTTGTGTAAACTCCGGGAGTTGGTGATGGACAGGGAGGCCTGGCGTGCTTGCGGTTCATGGGGTCGCAAAGAGTTGAACACAACTGAGTGACTGAACTGAACTGACACATCTTTTAAATAATTATAGAATTTTGGTCCTTTAGGGGTTGGTTTCCTTCACAGCATCTCTGAGAGATAAATAATTTTTTTTAATTTAAAAATGTGTGGGTGAATTGTAAATCAGAGTACTTGTCATTTTGAATTAGGATGATTAATTTCAAGTACTGTTAAAACGTGTTCAGAAAGTACTGTCAAACCTATTGTGGAAGGCTCTTGTTAAGAGGATGTATTTTACTCTAAAAGGAGCACAGGCTAGGCATCTATGTTAGGAGGATAAACCCATTATCATTCTCATTCAGAATAAATTCTGAGAAAGAAAAAAATGATAAGACTTTTTATTGAGAATCTATTAAAACCCTTCCTTTATTTACTATACATAATAAATCTAAGGTAGTGTTTATATTCTGAATATATGCATATACTGTTCTTCATTATCAGTGAAGTTCTAGTATGTCCTGTCTTCCAATTGGGCAGATATAGGTGATAATTTTTACCAAAAGAAAGTAAATTTTGCCATACATAATAAGAAAGTATGTAAAATGAATTTAGCTAAAATTATTTGAATGCAAACATTTAAACAGTTTGTGTATTTCTAGAAATGTCTAAACACTCCATTATGTGTCATCATTGCTGTTGGTGGTGTTCAGTTGCTCAGTCATTTCCAACACTTTGTGACCCCCATGGACTTTAGCCCACCAGGCTTCTCTGTCCATGGGATTTCCCAGGCAAGAATACTGGAATGGGTTGCTATTTCCTTCTCCAGGGGGCAATATTCCCTATCCAGGGATTGAACCTGTATATTTTGCATTGGCAGGTGGGTTCTTTACCACTAAGGCACCTGGGAAGTCCTTATATGTCATTCAGTTCAGTTCAGTCACTCAGTCGTGTCCGACTCTTTGCAACCCCATGAATTGCAGCACGCCAGGCCTCCCTGTCCATCACCAACTCCCGGAGTTCACTCAAATTCACGTCCATTGAGTCAGTGATGCCATCCAGCCATCTCATCCTCTGTCATCCCCTTCTCCTCCTGCCCCCAATCCCTCCCAGCATCAGAGTCTTTTTCCAATGAGTCAACTGTTCGCATGAGGTGGCCAAAGTACTGGAGTTTCAGCTTTAGCATCATTCCTTCCAAAGAAAGGACAAGTGACTGGCTCATGATCAGGACATACACTTGGACTAGTCCTTCCATAGTTGCCTTGGGTCTGTGACACACATTTAGAAAGGGGGGTCTGTGTGCAATCTGTGCTCACAACACTGAGAAAAACTAATTGCGTCCAATTTAATTCCCCAGCTTCCAAGAAATTAATGGTGCATTTGACTGCAATGCCATCTAATTCCCAGTTCCAGTTCCACTTTCAACGGCCTCAACATGTAATAAATAACATAACTTATTCTCATAAGCTTTCCAAAGTCCCGTGAAGTAGTCCTTTTTTCATTTAGCTTAGACTCCTCAAAATACAAGTCAGTATATATTTGAGTATACCTTTTTTATAAGACACTGGAAGGAAAGAGTAAGCTTTGAGTGTTGGCTTGAGAAATTTTAAAAGTTAGTTTCCCACCATAGATGCCTGGTCTTTGCTCCTGTTAGATTAATAATTCACTTGTTTAAGCCAGATTACAAATAGGTTCAGTAACAGATATTTTCTAAAAAATGAGACACAGCTAAAGAAATCCTCTTCTCCAAAATTTACTTGTCTTATTCTCAGTATCTCAGGAAAACAAAGACAGAAACCAGGTATCCTTTCAGAAAGAGCAGAATTAAAGTCATGTGTAAATTATCTTTTTTTTTTCTTTTTCTGGCTGCAAATAACTTTATTGTTTTCATTTGGTGCGAGGCTTGGGAGAGGGCTCCAGGGTGGTTAAAAAGCTGCCTAGTGGCTGCAGGGAGGGGCTTCAGGCTGCAGCCCTGACACCAGGAGGGCTTCTCAAAGACTGCTGGGCTCCGGAAGCTCCTGGTGAAACTTTCAAAGAGAGATTCGCCCAGCCCAACCAGGGGACCAGCCAGCCTGCGGAGGTTAGTCACGTGGTTGCCATTTACTAGAGTTTCAGCTACTGGCTCAGCTCACCGCCCCCAACACAATTCAGGCAGCCTGTGGGAGTGGGGGATTGGGGCCGATCGGGTGGTGTTAATCTACTTCACGAGTTTCACCTGTTCGTCCAAGAGGCGCCTCTCCAGAAAGTCACAGGGATGGAGGTTTGCTCGGGCAGAACCCAGGGCATGCAGGTCCACAGGTCCAGGCTCAGGTTCTTCATGAGAATGGCAGCTTCCATAGCGTTTTGGGTCTTATCCCACTCATCCTGGGACGTCTTCTGTGCCTCCTGGAAGACGACGCTGACACCGCGCTGGTTTTGTATCTTCAAGAGACGCTGGGTGCCCTTGTGCTTCTCCTTGGCCAATTCGCAGAAAAGTGGCCGACATGTCCAGAGTCACATCCTCCGTGGTGGAAATGGCAGCCCAGAGAGAAATAAGTGTAGGGTGACCCAGATGTTGATGGCAGCCTCCTGCTCAATGTAATAATTCTGATGAGTCTGGGAGCTTAATGGTTGATCAGGTATTAAAGGAGTTAAGCTCAAAAAATGGTGTTGGCTGGTCCTGGAGGTCAAGGATGTCTAAGTGGCTGCTGATTAGAGGTTGGAACATTGGAAAAAAATGTTGGAGGGTTGTGGGAGGCTGGAGTAAGGGTCGTCTCTGGGTCTCTAACATGGAAACACTATTGAAGCAAGAGATAGATCCACAGGACCTGCCCCTCCCCGCCCCTGCCCCCGCCCCCAGTGCACTGCTATAATTAATATTTTATTGTTTTCTAGAGATCTTTCTTGTTAAAAAGCAACACATTCTATAAACGATAGTATTATTTTCAGATTATCTCCTAATCTACTATTTAGAATTGTTGCTTACAACCACAAATCAAAAACATACAATAGATTCACAAAAAACAAAGAGAACAGAAGTATAACAGAATTGTTGCTTAAAGGTTTGAATATATTAAGCTCCCAGAATGTGACATTATGTTTACCTCTATTTATTCAGTAGAGCCCAAAGTTCGCTTAAAACTCAAGAAACAAATGATTAATAGTTCAGTAATTCCATAAATTATAAAATTGTACAACTGTTCAATTATTTTCATAATTATATAGTGATAGCAAGTAATCATTGAGGTAACTAGCAAGGATCTTGCCTGTGTTAACAATAGATAGCATTGTATACTACAGAATATTTGAAATCATTATTCAAGGTCAAATTAGTCCCCATCAATCTCAGTTGTCTGTTCTGATATAATGTGACAGTTGCATTGCTAAGAAATCTTGCATGATTAAAAAAAAAGTTTTCAAGGGAAAAAAATAGGAGTTTCTAATGAACAACATTATTGTTTGTGAAGGAATTTAGAGTATTTCCTAAACCCCATACCTTTCTTTTGATTTTTATTTAGTCATCCTCAACATAGTGCTTCCCAGGTGGCACTAGTGGTAATGAACTACCTGCCAATGCAAGAGATGTAAAAGAATGTGGATCCAATTCCTGAGACAGGAAGTTCCCCTGGAGGAGGGCATGGCAATCCACTCCAGTATTCTTGCCTGAAGAATCCCATGGACAGAGGAGCCTGGTGGGCTACAGTCCATAGGGTCACAATGAGTTGGACACGGATGAAGTGACTTAACACACACACATCCTCAATATATGTCCACTCTGAATTAATAAACTTTGACTTAAAGAGCTCAGTGATTTTGATAATCCACAGACTATATAGAATTCTATAAAATCCAGTAGAAAATGAACATATGATGCAGGAGTGTTGTAAAAGAGCTCTATTGATGTGTAACATTTTAAGTAAAAAGTAAAAAAATAAAAGACAGTAAAAGGTTGTTCAGGAAAAGTAGGGAAGTAATTTAGTTCCTGTACATTTTCTGAAATATGAACCATGCTTTAAAAATAAAGCTCTATCACAAATAATTTACCCAATGCATTTTAGTATCCAATACTGCTGTTCATTGAATTTAAGATATTTTCAAACTCTTTTCAAAACGTTTAAAAATTTGCCTGTACAATGGATTATACTTTAAAAAAATTATAGTTATGCATTAGGGAAAAAAAAAACTCTAATGTGAATGACCTTAAAAATAAAGTCTACTAGAAGGAAAAAGAAACACAATGTGTTCAATATTGATGTAAATAACCAAACACAAACCTCCTATCTTGAATTGCCTCATGTTATTATAAAACCGAAAATGTAATTTTTACTCAGAATTCAAGTTTTCTACTCATCCTATATAATATGGCACCTTGGTAACACTAATATGATAAAATTAGATAATCATAAAGAGAAATAAGATGATTGTTAGAAAGGTTGTTCTCTGCATAAACTTAATAAAACTATGTCCTAGATACTCGGTTTGCTTTTCATTTCAATTTCTCTAGAAAATTAAATTAGTGATGCTTACATTTTATTATTTTTGGCGACATTCCTCACAATGATCTCTGCAGGTTGGTTAGCATGGCTTAGTCCATTTCTGCAGAGACAGCTGAGGCAAAATTAACAAGCTCAGGACGGAAGTGAGCTCAGTATTCGTAACGTTAGCTTGTGCTTTCAATCTGTTGCTTAGTCTCTAGGCCATTAGATCTTATTTCTAATGTTTCCCCTTCCTTACTATATTTCATTGATAACTGAACCTGTTGCTTTGCCTACATCTCTATGAATCTTTTGTCAGCAGCATGAAACAGATGAACATATCTCCTTCCTTATAAACAGGCTTTAGTCCAATAAATAGTTAGAATATAAATGATACAGATGGAAAACTGACAACTATTATATCAGATAGGTAAAGAATACATTTTAAGAAGAAAACTCTCTCTTAAGAAAAGGAGAAAATGTGTCATGGATACAATGAAAGAAAGGGACCTTTAGTTTTTTACAAGGTATATGTGCCAAGAAGAAAGGCATATAAAAAACTAAGCCAGAAAGTGAGGTGGTGGGAGGAATTGGTAGATTGGGATTGACACATATACACTACTGACATTATGCATAAACTAGATAACTATTGAGAACCTACTGTATAGCGCAGGGAACTCTACTCAGTGTTCTGTGGTGACCAGAGTGGGAATGAAGTCCAAAAGTGTGGGATTATATGTATATGTAAGGCCAATTCATTTTGCTGTACAGTAGAAACTAACACATTGTGAAGCAACTATACTCTAATACAAATTAATTTAAAAACTAAACAGATATTTAAATTATATCTCAATAAGGCTGTTTTAAAATGTAACCACCAATTTACATGAAAATTAGCAGTAGAAAACTGAACACTTTTCGGCATTGTGGAAAGCTGCATCTTAAACTCTGAAGCAGCTTGAAGTACTTGGGTAAAGTGAGATGACTTTCACAGCCAGTGGCAGCCACATATGTGGTATACGTCAAATAGGAAGAGAGACACCTAGCTAGTCTCAATTGATAACACGATTGCCTAATGGCTGGGATTTCTACCTGTCACATAGGTTTGGTCTTTTGACATTAACTTCCTATACGCCTGGACCGTTGCTGCTGTCAGTCTTCACAATGTGCCTAATCAGATATTCCCCCGATTGTTTACTAATTAGGATCTTAGTAAATAGCTTGTCTCCACCCCTCCTGATCTCCTGTGATTCTTCTTCCTAGAGAGTCTTACCTGCTGAGACAAAGATCCAACCTGTCCTTCTGGCTCAACTGATAAAAATACATACAAGGTAAGTTGACTTAGCACTCTCCTTCCCATTTATCTTCTGGAGAAAGGCCAACATAGTAAATCAATACTTAAAAGCAAACAGATTTGTTAGAAACACTTTTCCCTTAGTTAGTGGTTGTTAAATTTGGAAGATAACCCTGTGATTTCAGAGATCTTAGTATCATATGAAACTAATCCACCAGTGGAGCTTTCCTGTAGCTCAAATGGTAAAGAATTTGCCTGCAATGCAGGGGACCTGGGTTTGATCCCTGGGTCGGGAAGATCCTCTGGAGGAGGGAATGGCTACCCACTCCAGTATTCTTGCCTGGACAGAGGATTCTTGCATGGACAGAGGAGCCTGGTGGGCTATAGTCTGTGGGGTCCCAAAGAGTTGGACACGACTGAGCAACTAACACTACTACTACTAATCCACCAACACCACAAGCAAAACAAAAACTTCCACAGGGAAATGGAAATGATTTTTTTTTAATGTGTGTTTGGTTTCATTGACTTGTCTGAGAGATTTGGATGAAAATTACAAGCACAAATGTCAGTTGTTTTTGATCCTCTTCTTGCCATATATATTCACTTGAAGCTTCACATGGAATGCAACTACATATCTGCCATGGTCTGAATAGGTGCCCCCCAACTTCATAGTACTTTTTCATGTGATTAGTCTCTTTATAGTTGGGAAATTCACATTAAGTATCATGATTTTCTTCTTGCTTATGCAAGTACTTTAAATAAAAGGCAATGCTATTGTACACATTTTATTTTAGATTGATTTTTCTCCCTTACTCCTTGTGATTCCTCACTTATTCCCCAAACAGAATAGATATAGTGTCTGATTGGTTGACCATTTCAAAAACGGTAAGAGGTGTTCTCCTTCTAGCACGATCAGCATTATTTAATAGACTATGTGAGTTATTACCACCATAAGTTCAGGTTATTTGTCCTTTTCATATATAATGGATTTTGCATACACAGCATAGTCATTTAGGGGAAAAAAAGTGCATTTCATTATTCATTATAATATAAAACCCCTAAGATATATTATTTGTGCAAAGACCTATAAAGTTATTTTTGAATTATTTACTCATCTTAAGTCTTGATTTTATTTCAAGTCTTAAATCAAGGGAACAGTTTCTTTATATGTGATCTACATCTTGATGTGTGTGTTGACAGGTAGATAGATGATAGATAGATAGAACATACTATAGAACTGAATCACCTCAAATTGACTCTAGGTTATGAAAGTATTTGAATATAAAAGTAAATTGAGTGCAGTTTAGGGCATACTGAGTTTTTTTTTCCAGGTAAAGAAGGATGTAATTTTATGCCACACCTATGTAAACAAAATTTATCAAAATATTCAGTAACTCTATATATTTGTCAACATTCTCTAACATGGGTGTGGTAAGTATCAAATTAAGAAGTACTAAGTGAGGTAGTAAGATGCTTTGTTATTTCAAAAAGGCAGTCTCTTTGTCTCATATTCCCAGAGAATATTGAAAAATTCTGCCAGTATATTACTTCAGCATTTGTTTTAGCCACAAAGAGGAAGATAACTGCAGGTAAAGAAAAATAAGTATAGAATGAAGCAACATATTGACTATACAATACATAAACATTCATTGCACACAGTTAAACACTTTGAAATGGCTAATTAGTTTGCAGTAAGATTCTTTCTGAAAGATCTAAAAGCTGACTACTACAGTGTTAGTCTCTCAGTCATGTCCAACTCTTTGCAACTCAAGGACTGTAGCCTGCCAGGCTCCTCTGTCCATGGAATTCTCCAGGCAAGAATACTGCAGTGGCTTGCCATTCCCTTCTGCAGGGGATCTTGCCAACCCAGGGGTTGAACCCAGGTCTCCCGCATTGCAGGCAGATTGCACTGAAGAATAACTGGCAAATTAAACCTTGTTAATTAAATTAATTTGTTAAACCAAATTAAATCTTGTCTCATTGATGAAACCTAGGGAATGTAAGACTTGGTTGATTGTGTACTTGCTTGGGAGATTTATGCAAAAGTCAAGAGAAAACCCACAGTTATTCATTACAGTAGTGGTCCCTGAATAACTTAGGGATTTGAGAGTACCAGAAGCCAAAATGAGGGCAGAATGTGAATAGAGATATAAGAGATAGATGGTTTATTTATAATTAGATTTCTTGAAAAGTGTCAAGTACTGATTGATTTCGGCAGAATGAAAAAATTAAGTAAATCTTATCTACTGTTGTTGCTGAGTATCATGCTGGGGTATCCTAGGAGATTATAGATGCTATGCACTCTTATAAACCTACTAGGTTTAAATGTATAAAGTCTATGCTTTGAATCTCCAGGCTTGGCATTGGGTAATTAAAATATGCATGGAATAACTCTGTACACTAATACATTACTTTCACATTATTGAAACTTCTTTGGTAAACAAATGAAGAAACATTAGGTCGTAAACATAAGACAAAGTGCACACATACTGCTGTCTAGTCTTGATATTAGTTGGAAAGTAAATAGGCACAGAAGAGCAAGATATTATTCATGAAATAAATTAGGTAATAAGCATATTTATAACTCAATTTCAAATAAAATCCAAACTCAAAATTTACGAAGCAAGTATATTCTGCAAGATAAAAAATGGAAGACTCCCCCCCAACACTGATTAATTCTTTTGAACAAACTATTTTATGCAAGGTTTGTTTTCAGCATTACTGACATTCTTGAGTAAAATTTATTTTCACTTTATAGCACAAATATATTTCTATTCCCTTAAAACATGTGTTCTTTTGTTGAGTGGTATAGGACAATATGGCAGCATTTTCCCTATGTTCTCTCAATCTGTTCAGATTAATCAGCAAAATATTTATTGTGTGTTTATGTGCTGGCTTTATGAAAGGGTCAAATAAAAAGAGTGACCTGATTCCTGACTACAAGGAACATATAATTTAATTCTGTTGATAATTTGCATATGAATAAAATAAAGTGTTAAACTATCTAGGGAAACAATCATAAGATAAGGTATGTATTAAAATAGTAATCAAACAGTACAAATAAGAAATGTAATAGGAGTTCTGAGACAGAATAACAAGTGCCCTATAATTGCCTGCTGAAAGGAACTAATTAATCTAATTCACTCAGTAACATTTAATGATAAACTAATATATACTATTCTATGTCCTAGAAATTCACAGATAAGTAAATCAAGGGCCTTGCCAGTAGTAATGAAGAGAATTTAAACCAAGGTACCTTGGTCTTTAGCCTAGATGGATTAAATCTTCAGAGCATGATGAATTAATTGACAAGGGCCAGTAGTTATACAGAAAGTATCAAAAGAAAAGAACAAGCTATTGGCTTATTCTTCAGGAGTTCTAAACTATAGTTATCAATAATCAATTTTTAATGGAAATTATGAACTATACAAGTTGAAAAATAAAATAATTACCTCTCCTAAAGAATTTGATTAGGTGGGTCATAATGTATAGAAATATATTCATGCCTGTTCTAGATAAACTATATTCTAAGGGAAGTAGATTTATCACATTAAAACAGATTTTTCTATTTGTTAAAATTGGTTACTTGTTCATAGCACTAAATGCTTTCCATATTACATGTAGGTTATAAAAATGCATTTTCAGAGTGCATTGTTGAATTTGCACGCATTAAATCAAGTAGAAAAGTTTTGCCCATATTCTTATTATAACAGGTTTTATGCATGTAACCTGCTGTTGATTACCAGCAAATAAAGATTCAAACAATTAGAAGTGAAAGATAATTTAGATAAATATCCTAAAACATCAGTGATCTTTAAAAACATAAAATATCATGATTGAATATTTTTTACAAGATGATTATTTTTTCTGGTTCCATTCCATCCTTATTTTGAAATGAAAGAGCAATCAGGTTATGGAAAATGTATGAAAATATTTCTGTTTTAAACTAATATCTTAAAAATCAAGAAGCATGACAAAAGACATAGCAACTAATTGAATTACCTTGAAGCTATACGCCTCTAAATTTCATTGAGCTACAGCTATTTATTTATATTGTATAATCACTTGAAAGGAGAAGGCAATGGCACCCCAATCCAGTACTCTTGCCTGGAAAATCCCATGGATGGAGGAGCCTGGTGGGCTGCAGTCCATGGGGTCGCTAAGAGTTGGACACGACTGAGCGACTTCACTTTCACTTTTCACTTTCATGATTGGAGAAGGAAATGGCAACCCACTCCACTGTTCTTGCCTGGAGAATCCCAGGGACAGAGGAGCCTGTTGGGCTGGCGTCTATGGGGTAGCACAGAGTCGGACACGACTGATGTGACTCAGAAAAAAAAAATCACTTGAAAATTCATTTTTGGAGATAAGACTGTCTCACCGTAAACATTATTTATTATTTCATTATTATATAATATTTACTTCTCGAGATAAGTTAGACTTTTTTCCTACAAAGTTAAACATGATACAAGTATATTTAATTTTTTGTTTTTCCCAGATGCCCTTTTCTAGATAAAGATGTTTTTTGACCATTGAAATTAAATGAAATTATCACTTTGTTAACTTTCAAGGTATATGACCTGATATAATTTGACTACATCTAAAAATGACTTCAGAAAACTGTATTCATTTCCATGAGGTTTCTGTGTAAGGTCAATGATAATGAACGACTTTCAAACATAGAATATTTTTACATTAGATACCTTTTGCTCAATGTAAAATCTATTCCAGAAAAAAATTACCTGACATTACCTGACACTTGAGTCAACTTTAGCAAACTCTTTCTAAGAGTTTTCTTTCTTTCTTAGAAAATATATATATATTCATTCTCTCATTTGCTCTTAAAGCAAACTCTAGGCAATGCTTGATATTATATATATATATATATATTTATTTATTTATTCTCTTTCTTAGAAATACATATATATATATATATGTATATATATTCATTCTCTCATTTGCTCTTTAAGAAAACTTTTTCTAAGCAATGCTTGATATCTCTCTCTTCCTCCTCCTCCCTCCCTCTTTCTCACTTTTTAGACTCAGGAGTTTAAGGTAAAGCAAATGAGAACTTGACTCAGTGAGAATAGGACTTTTTATTACTTTAAGAAACTATGGATACATCCATTCATTTCTAACCAACTATGTGTGAAGTATTGTGTTAATGATGGTTACAAAATAAATGAATATGTATAATTAAATGATAATTATTTTTTCATATTGAAGCAATACTTTATGAAAAACACTATAAAAGCAGAGAGGACAGGAAGAAATTTGGAGATTAAATTGAACTATTTTTCTCTCTCCATTTAATTTCTCTAGTTAAATAATAAGCAGGGAGATGGTCAAGTATCTAAGAGAAAGAAAGTGAGCATATAAAACAATGATAGGTGAATCTGTGATAAAAGTTCAGAAAAAATAATAGAGAAGCTCAGAAAAGACCTGGGACAGTTCAAAAGTATATACAATAGCAGAAATCAATCAAATGGATAAAACAATGAAATAATTCATTTTCTTGTACAAAGTGATCTAAATGAAGGTAAGTTGGCTGAAATTACCATGAAAACAAAAATTAAATGCATATTTGAAATAATAATGAAAATATGAAGAAAACCAGGATGGGAATAATCAAAATAAATGTAGTTTGATTCAGCAAGTTATTTTTACAACCTTAATTAGCATGTCAATTCAAATGAGTAAAGTTTTACACAATTAAAACTTGAGAAAGTACAGTATCTTCCAAAAGAATCCACTGAAAGGAGTGAAAGAATTTAAAAGGGAGAAAAGAATTGTACAATGTGTAGCCTCATCAGTCCCTTAAAATGGCAGATCTAGATATAGCTTCTCTAGGGTTGGTAGTAAACCAAGTCATTTACTAACATTTTTTGGCTCGGTACATGAGGTAATTGTAAAATTATTTGTAAAAATATAGTAAAGGAACACTTAGTCAGTGATGTGTGCTGAAAATACATAAGAACTTGAGGAACAGTGAAAAAAAATGATAACTATGAAATGTGCATATACAAAAAAAGAATATTAACATAATTCATTAGTTATACACTAATATGGGTTGAGAATACATTGAAGGAATGTAATTAAGAATAGATATAAAAGTAACCATTATAAAACATTAACACATTTTAGCTAAGAGACTAGACAGGTGATTTGCCAGACCATTTAACACATCTAAAGAAGTAGTGCAATGGCAAATTGCCCTCAGAGCAATGTTCATTTCTATAAACAACCTAATAATGCACATAACTAAAAATGTGTATCCTGTTTGTTACTTAAAAAATCTAAGTATGTCACCCTCTAAGAAAAATCCTTAGTATTGTCACCTATCAGATTGCATTTAACCTTGTAATTCTTAATTTCCAGGAATTGTACCAGTGACCATCTGATTCCACACCATACCTTATCCTTTACTTACTAGGTTCGTGAAAATTGCCTCTTTGTTTCTTAGTTTTTTCTTTTCTTTTCTTTTTATCTCCACCTCTAGTCGCAGAAATGGGTTTTATAGTTCCTTGTAGTACAGAACTCATAGTAATCAAACCATAAATTCTTACTATATCTCTCATTTTTTTAATCTCTCAGTTAGACATTAAATATTTAAATAATTTGCATTTCAACCTTCTTGGGAAGGACATGTATGGGCAGAAGACATGCAACACAGATAACACCTCCTCTAGGAGGCCTTCCCTGATTGACTTCCCCATCTGAAGACTGGATTGGGAGAGCTTTCATGTGCTTGCAAAGCATACTGAGTTCTCCTGCTACAGCACTTACAACATGATATCTTAATTGCTTATTTGCCCACTTCTCCCAATAAAATTTGATCTCTTTGAGGAGAGGGCTTGGGTCTTATTTATCATTACATCTGCAGCTCCTAGCACAATAGCAAACATTAGGTGCAACTTTATTGAAAGAATAAAAGAACAATATGGAGTAAATGTTCAGGTCAAGTTAAAAAAATAAAAGGAGCTCACCAATAGAAAGTATTTGACAATGACTGCAATTGAAGGGCCATTAATAATGGTTCTTTAACTTTTAATCCTTCAAAACATATCATTAAACATCTAGGGATGCAATCATGAATGACAAAGCTTTTGATCTTAATTTGTGTTTAGAAATTTCATGGATTACATACTTCTAAATGATAATATTAACCAGTATTAATAAGTAGGAGTCATGAGTTTTGTTATTAAATATTTATGTATGAATTATTTTTAATTTAGGGGTATTAGAATTTCATGTGAAATTAGTTACAGCAACTTACTAATTTTAAGTAATAAGCAAAGGGGCATTAGAATTTCATGTGAAATTAGTTACAGTAACTTACTAATTTTAAGTAATAAGCAAAGAGTAAATAACTCCACATGCATTTTTCTACATAAATTTTAAAAATTATATTCACATTTTTATCCATAATAAGTTGGATCAATAGATTTTCTCATTCAATCCACTACCTTCAGATAGACAAGATATTAGTCACATTTTATACTGAGAAAACTTGAAGCTCAGGAATATTAAATCACTGGCTCAAAGTTACACAGCTAAAAGTGTTGAAGGGCATGAGGCAGAGAGACCCTAAGTCTTCTGTGCTCTTAGGCAGAGCTGGGTAGAGAAAGAGTAGTAGAAATATTTCAAAAGAGTTAATAGGGGGAAGGCGCCAAGATGGCGGAGGAGTAGGATGGGGAAAACACTTTCTCCCCCACAAATTCATCAAAAGAGCATTTAAACATTGAGTAAATTCCACAAAACAACTTCTGAATGCCGGCAGAGGACACCAGGCACCCAGAAAAGCAACCCAACTCCTCGAAAGGAGGTAGGAAAAAATATTAAAGACAATAAAAGAGACAAAGAGGGAGGGACGGAGTTCCGTCCCGGAAGGGAGTCTTAAAAAGAGAGAAGTTTCCAAACACCAGAAACCTTCTCACTGCCGAATCTGTGCCGAGCTTTGGAAGCACAGAGGACAACATAACAGGGAGAAAAATAAATAAACAATTAAAACTCGCAGATTGCAGCCCTACGGTAACTCCTCCAGCGGAGAAGCAGCGCAGACGCCTGCATCCGCCATTAGCAAGCGGGGCTGGGCAGGGAGGCACGGCGCGGGCTGCATCACTGAGAGTAAGAATCTGGCCTGAATACCCTGAGCATTATCTGAGCGAAATAATTTGGGCTAGCAAACCAGACTGTGGGATATCTACCATGCGAAAAAGCCAGCCCTAACCTAAGACACGCCCAGCCCGCAGACGGATCAAAGGACTAAACAGAGGTAGCCGGCTGCAAACCTTCCTCCGGTGACAGGCAGCCAGAGTCGGAAGGGGGCAATTGCAGCCCCAGAGAGACATTATCTATAAACTGGCTTTTTTGCTAACTAAAACTTATTAGGGTCTGGACGGTCAACATCTGCCTGAGAAGGTGCGCCAGTTTTACACCCAGATAACCAACTGACGGGAGGCGATAAGTCGCAGCATTGGCGCCGCCAAACACCTCATCACCTGAGCTGCTCGGACCTGGGAAGAGCACAAAAATGCAGCCCCAACTGAGTCTGCGCCTCTGAGGACTACCTGAGTGCCTGAACCTGAGCGGCTTGGACCTGGGAGGTGCATGCAACCCAGGGCCAGCCTCGGATTGTTCCCGGCGGAACAACCTAGAGCCTGAGCAGTGTGGGCAGGAGGCTACACGCCGCCCGTGAGCGGGGCAGACCCAGTGTGGCTGAGGCACTGCGAGCACGCGCCAGTGTCATTTGTTTGCAGCATCCCTCCCTCCCCTCCCCACAGCGCGACTGAACAAAGAGAAGAAATACAGCTCCACCCACCAGAACACCGACACAAGCTTCCCTAACCAGGAAACCTTGACAAGCCACCTCTACATACCCACACACAGCGAGGAAACGCCACAATAAAGAGAACTCCACAAACTGCCAGAATACAGAAAGGACTCCCAAACTCAGCAATTTAAACAAGATGAAGAGACAGAGGAATACCCAGCAGATAAAGGAACAGGATAAATGCCTACCAAACCAAACAAAAGAGGAAGAGATAGGAATCTACCTGATAAAGAATTCCAAATAATGATAGTGAAATTGATCCAAAATCTTGAAATTAAAATGGAATCACAGATAAATAGCCTGGAGACAAGGATTGAGAAGATGCAAGAAAGGTTTAACAAGGACCTAGAAGAAATAAAAAGAGTCAATATATAATGAATAATGCAATAAATGAAATTAAAAACACTCTGGAGGCAAATAAATAGTAGAATAACAGAGGCAGAAGATAGGATTAGTGAATTAGAAGATAGAATGGTAGAAATAAATGAATCAGAGAGGATAAAAGAAAAACGAATTAAAAGAAATGAGGACAATCTCAGAGACCTCCAGGACAATATTAAACGCTACAACATTCAATCATAGGGGTTCCAGAAGAAGAAGACAAAAAGAAAGACCATGAGAAAATACTTGAGGAGATAATAGTTGAAAACTTCCCTAAAATGGGGAAGGAAATAATCACCCAAGTCCAAGAAACCCAGAGAGTCCCAAACAGGATAAACCCAAGGAGAAACACCCCAAGACACATATTAATCAAATTAACAAAGATCAAACACAAAGAACAAATATTAAAAGCAGCAAGGAAAAACAACAAATAACACACAAGGGAATTCCCATAAGGAAAACAGCTGATCTTTCAATAGAAACTCTTCAAGCCAGGAGGGAATGGCAAGACATACTTAAATGATGAAAGAAAATAACCTACAGCCCAGATTATTGTACCCAGCAAGGATCTCATTCAAGTATGAAGGAGAAATCAAAAGCTTTTCAGACAAGCAAAAGCTGAGAGAATTCTGCACCACCAAACCAGCTCTCCAACAAATACTAAAGGATATTCTCTAGACAGGAAACACAAAAATGGTGTATAAACTCGAACCCAAAACAATAAAGTAAATGGCAACGGATCATACTTATTAGTAATTACCTTAAACGTAAATGGGTTGAATGCCCCAACAAAAGACAAAGACTGGCTGAATGGATACAAAAACAAGACCCCTACATATGTTGTCTACAAGAGACCCACCTCAAAACAGGGGACACATACAGACTGAAAGTGAAGGGCTGGAAAAAGATTTTCCATGCAAATTGGGACCAAAAGAAAGCAGGAGTCACAATACTGTATCAGATAAATTAGACTTTAAAACAAAGGCTGTGAAAAGAGACAAAGAAGGTCACTACAGAATGATCAAAGGATCAATCCAAGAAGAAGATATAACAATTATAAATATATATCCACCCAACATGGGAGCACTGTAGTATGTAAGACAAATCCTAACAAGTAAGAAAGGAGAAATTAACAATAACACAATAATAGTGGGAGACTTTAATACCCCACTCACACTTATGGATAGATCAACTAAACAGAAAATTAACAAGGAAAAAAAAAAAAAACAAAAACATGTATCTATAAAGCTCACTAAAGCAAAGCACAGTAAAATGAGGTATGGCCATAAAAGGCGTTAAATTTATCAAATAAAAAAAAATAATAAAGTGCTGAAAAATTAAAGCTGTCAATTCTGTAATAGATATTTATTGAAAGTATCTTTTGAAATGGGGGTGAAAACACCTTCAGAGAAATGAAAGCTAAGGAAGCATGCACGAGCTATAGAAAATGATAAAGTCCTTTATGAATGATGATAATATCAAAACAAAACTGGGAAATACAGGAAGGAGTAAAGAGCACTACGAACAGTCAATACATGGATAAACATTAGAAACTATTCTCTTTTCTTAATTTCTTCATGGTAAACTATCAACGTAAAAAAAAAAAAAAGAGTTAATAAAAGAAAAAATTATTTACATATTATTTTAGTATGCACTGTGTATACTCAGGAGTTAGATTAATCTTCCTATATTGTGTTTCTTAGATTTTTGTTGTTCATTCTCTAAGTTGTGTCCGACTCTTTGTGACCCCATGGACTGCAGCATGCCAGGTTCCTCTGTCCTCCACTATCTCCTGGAGTTTGCTCAAATTCATGTCCATTGAGTCGATGATGATATCTAACTATCTCATTCTATCTAATTCTTAGATTATATTGTTATATTTAATTGGGTTTTCTTTTCCAGACCAAGTAGTTATTAATTTATTCAACATATATTTATATGGATGCCCATTCAAGCCCATGGGTTATGTTAGTAATTGGGTAAAGAATAATGAAAAAAACCTGCATGATCCCTGTGCACTTAATAAATAAGGAACAAAGAACAAGAAGAAACAGGAGATAGAAAAGGAAAAAGAGGGAAAAGTAAATGAAAGAAAGTGAAGTCAGTCGTGTCCGATTCTTTGCGACCCCATGAACAGTAGCCTGCCAGTCTCCTCTGTCCATGGGATTTTCCAGTCAAGAATACTGGAGTGGGTTGCCATTTCCTTCTCCAGGGGATCTTTCTGACCCAGGGATCGAATCCGGATCTTCCATACTGCAGGCAGATTCTTTACCGTCTAAGCCAGGTAATCCATAGCTAAATAGGCATGCTGCTGCTGAGTCACTTCAGTCGTGTCTGACTCTGTGCGACCCCATAGATGGCAGCCCACCAGGCTCCCCCGTCCCTGGGATTCTCCAGGCAAGAGTACTGGAGTGGGTTGCCATTTCCTTCTCCAATGCATGAAAGTGAAAAGTAAAAGTGAAGTCACTCAGTCGTGCCTGACTCTTAGCGACCCCATGGACTGCAGCCTACCATGCTCCTCCATCCATGGGATTTTCCAGGCAAGAGTACTGGAGTGGGGTGCCATTGCCTTCTCCATATAGGCATAGCTAAATTTTATCTGATAAAATGGAAAGTGGGTTAGGAGAAATATGCATGAAAGGGATAGAAAACTAGATTAGAATCCAAGTGATCTTCATATTATTCATATGATAGG
This sequence comes from Bos mutus, assembly GCF_027580195.1. Classification (NCBI taxonomy): domain Eukaryota; kingdom Metazoa; phylum Chordata; class Mammalia; order Artiodactyla; family Bovidae; genus Bos; species Bos mutus. The sequence continues at coordinate 52,438,456 of NC_091646.1, forward strand.
CATAAATATCTTGGATAAGGCAATCAACTTACTTTACTCCTAATACCTCTCCCTACTCTGATGAAATCAACGTTTCCTAATACCAGGTACTTCTCACAAAGATAGACAAAGAGCAAATAAAAAAAGTAAACTCTTTGATCTTCCCAGGAAGGCAAAGAGTTACAGATTTTTATAAGTAAGTGTAAGTGGAAATTGTTCAGTCGTGTCCAACTCTTTGCTACTCCATGGACTGTACAGTCCATGGAATTCTCCAGGCCAGAATACTGGAGTGGGTGGGTAGCCATTCCTTTCTCCAGGGGATCTTTACAACTCAGGGATCGAACCCAGGTCTCCTGCATTGCAAACGGATTCTTTACCAGCTGAACCACCAGGGAAGCCCCAGGTTTTTATACTAGAGACTATTAACACTGTTATTGTTATTTAAATTAATTTCTGATAACTTAGGTTAGAAGTTTAACCTGAAGAATAAGATGACTGACAGAGTAATTACTGAAATGTTTTGCATATGCATCACTAGAGTTGATATACGTGACATATTAGGGGAAAAAAAGCCAAGAGACAAAGAGGCTTCCAGAAACCTAGACTATTTCATATTATAAGAAGCAAAAGTCAAATGGAATTTTAAAGAATGGGTGATTATATAAAAAGATTTCTTGATGATCTGGTATTTGTTTTTGATTAATTGTCTTACAGTAATATTGATTTAGTCATCCCTATATATTTGCTAAAATTTCTACAATAAGTAATTTTGCCCACTTAGTTTTTACTAATTCTGAAGTTCAAGTCCCCTTTTCTCTCTAAAACCTCCCTAGATGGGAAATGATCTGGCTGGCTTTCCTCTGACCTTTCAAGATAACGTTTATTCTTATCACACACTTATGTGGTGGTCATCTGTGGATCCGCCTTATATTTCTTCTCTCCCGTATTAGAGCATAAGCTCTGTTTGGGTTGTAGCTTTTTATCCTCCACATAACAGGTGCTCAAATAAGACTTGTTGGTTCTCTTATTCTTGCAACAAATACTTATTGAGGACCTGCTATATGCCAGGCATGAAGAAACACAACGTGTTGAATATATTCTGACATTTTCTTTAAAACTATTACACCATACTTTTGTTTAATAATATTATGGAAAATATTCCAATATTTCAAATGAACATTTATTAAAATTCCTCTTTCCCTATAAGCCCATTTTCTATCTCTATTTATAGGTTCATTTCAATGCACTTTTGTTATTTTTCTATAGTATTTTTTATTCACCTTTTGAACTGTGTCACTTAATAAGAACTTGTAAGTATATATTTTGCTATTCAGTGTCTCGGGTCCAGCTTTTGATTCTTTTTTTTTTTTCAGCTTTTGATTCTTAATGTAAGCAAGGAGACACCAAAATAAGAATAATATAATAATTTTCTAATTAGGAGGGCTACAGTCATGATTGGAGCACATATATTTTATATTTAGAGTTTTATATAAAGATCATGCAGCTTTCAAATCAAACTAATTCATTTTAATACTCTAGGAAATTTTTTTCTATTTCAGCTTAATTTATTATAATTATTGAGGTAATGGAAGCTCATTATGGAAAACTTTGGAAATTATAGAAAAATTTTTAACAAAGTAGTTAAAGAACCATCTGTTTAGCTAATCACAAGATGATATGTTCACCGATATTATCATGGGATTAAATCATACTATGGAGATTTCAATTATTAACCGTAAATAGAGAGCATCTTATATGTCAGCAAAAGAAACATCAATAAAATGATGAAAAAACATAATAATTATGTTCTTCCAAATGTGCTTTTATGGTTCTATTAAAAGAATGTTTCTGTTACTGAAAGCTAGCTTTGACTATCCATGTGAAATTTTAACAAACTTTTTTTTAAACTTTACAATATTTTATTGGTTTCTTTTGGACTCTGTGGGAGAAGGAGAGGGTGGGATGATTTGGGAGAATGGCATTGAAACATGTATAACATCATATATGAAATGAGTTGCCAGTCCAGGTTTGATGCACGATACTGGATGCTTGGGGCTGGTGCACTGGGACAACCCAGAGGGATGGTACGGGGAGGGAGGAAGGAGAAGGGTTCAGGATGGGGAACACATGTATACCTGTGGCGGATTCATGTTGATATATGACAAACTTTTAACATAAGTAAAAGAGGACTAAAAAATCTATTATAAAAATAGAAGCAGTTAGCAGATTCCAGTTATGAGTTTGGAATCTAGGTTGTGGAACTGAAAGTTTGGAAGCAGGTTTAGTACAAAGGTTAAAATGATGAGTTAATAAATCTACATGAAGCACAAAGTTACTTTTTAAGCCCTTCTTGCTGTCTTTCAATCTCTATTATGTTCACACTGCACGCTCTGGGTATGGAATAACAATATACACAGCTCATGCAATGAGCACATCCTAGAGCCAAGTCCAGTTGTGACATAAAGTTCAAAACATAGTATCATTTGGTCAAACTTTAAATGTTAGATAACTTTTATTTTGAAAGTTGAAAACTTGGCAGAAAGACTATACTAAAATGTTAGCACTTGAAGAAACCACATCAAAGTAATCTCTTACCTTCTAGCCATACCCTCTACCCTTTCCCAAACCATACCAGACAGATGTATATCTATTCTAAATGTAATATAAAGATATTTATGAACAAACTGGGATACACTTAATAGAATTTATAAACTGTAATAAGAAATGTCTTTTTTACATCCAAATTAAATTCTTTGTTTTTGAGACTAAACGAAAAGTGGTATCGTGGAAAAAAATATTGGACGTGAGACTAAGAAAACATGCATTATACTTTACAACTATGTGACAAGTCTGTTAAATTCTCTGTGTCACAGTTTCTATGCCTCTAAAACATGGGTCATATTAATAATAACATGTTTACATATTTGTTATATGAAACATTAAGGGAGTTTACACACAAAAAAGTGATCTGTAAACTATAAAAAAACAAGCAATTTAACAGATTCTTTCTCTGGACTCCAATTCAATCACCATTTTCTCTTCTTCATAGATTTTATTTTCTAACCCTTTCATCATCTTTTTTAATATAAATTTATTTATTTTAATTGGAGGTTAATTACTTGATGTATGGCAAAACTCTTTCATCATCTTTGTGTATCTTCACTGAAACTTTTCAGTCTTTTGTCTTACATAATTATCCAATTCCACCACCCTGAACTAGACCTAAGAGTTTATCGATTAGTTGGTTGAGATCTATTTTTATTACTTATCATTCTTATTTCAATAAATATTCATACTTGTTGCTTGTGATATAGCTGTGAAGAAGACAGATAAGATCCTGGCTACCATGGAATTTACAATATAGAGGCAGATCTGCCAAAAAAGACCAACAAATCAGTCTTGTGCTATTTCCATTTCATCAGAAGTCACACAAAAGTGTTCCTGAACCACTCTGTATATAGATAAAACCATGTTTCCTACTTCTCACCTGTCAATGAGGAAATGATTGAATGATGATATATAGAAAATTTTAAAAACTAAAGAGGAAAGCTTAAAGACTACCTTTTTTTTCCCCTCAGGTTGCTGCCCTACTGAAATCCTCTCCCCTCCCCAACCCATGCCCCACCTATGAATAAACAAAGCATTCTTTCAGAGAAAAATGGAATTTATAGTACAGTAAGTGCTAACCATTTCTCTATACTAAAAGAAAAGACTGCTGTGTCATTATATTAGGAATAATCAAAATATATCATCAAGAAAAAGCCCACAAGAATAAAAATTACCCTTTGAATTGTTGACTAGCAGACAAAAATGATAAAATGTGCTCCCAACTGTTAATACTTTCTGCATAATATTTAGATGGTCCTGAAAAAACTTGAATTTGATAAGTGAAAATAGAATTTCCTTCAAAATGCTTGAAAAGCATGTTAGGCACTATGGATTTAGTACTATAATTGTCATGATCATATGTGGAAAACACATGAAATAATTGGGAAAAATGGAGAATATAATGCCTGCATCTAAACTAATATATTACTAGTGCCTTGGAGCCAAGGACTGTGGGTATTTTAGGGGAGCAAAACTTACTACCCTAGAATGTCTCTGGGATGCAGATTATTTCGAGCTGAAAACAATCAATACCCCAAAGAAGAGAAACTACTCAAGAAGAAACTTTGACCTTCCCACTAACTGCCTAAAAGAATTTAGACAGCGGGCCTGTCCCCAGAATAAAGCTATGACCACAGATAGCTGCAAAGAATATGGGCTAGATGTGATGGTAGTGGGGTGGGAGTGGGGGAGAAACAGGGCCTAGAGATCAGGGTCCACTATATGTTTCATTGTTTCTGCATGGCCAGGAAACATTTATTTACCAAACAGTTTTCTTTTCTACTTTGTTGTTAATTGCCTTCCTCCCCTTTGAAGTCCCAAGCCACTACCCCAACATCCATTTTTGTCTTTAGCTGAAGACAGCATTTAAAGTTGTCTCTTGGGCCATCTGAGGGAGTTACTCAGTTTCCTGAGTATTTCTCATGTATTCAGTAGGTATATAAGTTAATAAACTTCTTAATCTGTCTTTTATTACAGGGAATTTCAGCCAAGAACTCAGAATGGTAGTGGGAAAATTGCTTTTCATCGCTTATACAGACTACACTGTTTTAAGACATCTTTGTCTTGGCACATGCTCTTTCTTCTGTCTGGAGTGACCTTTGACCCTTTCCATGCTTGGCCATCTCAAGAGTCATGACACAGTGAACTGCTAGATTTCATATCCTCTGTGATGCCTGCTCTGAAAGTGCCAACCATCCCCTTCTCCACAGTACTTGTGAATCTCATACTTATTCCACCACTGCCTTCATGCCATTTTATTTTCATTATCTGTCCGCACATTGGTCTCTATGAGACTAGGAGCAATTGATTAACAACAAATATAACTGAATCTCTTTTTGGGCCCCCAGTATCTGACATAATGCCTGGTATACAGTAGGCATTTTGTAAACTATTACCAAACTGAACAGTGCTAAGCAAAGTACCTGTAGATACGTTAAGCTGAAGAAAATAGAAATGCTGATTTTAAAATAGAATGTAAAAACCTTTGTGCATACTGGAAAATGAGAATCAAAGCATGTTGCCAAAATACTGTTTTTTGATGTAGAGAAGAGATTCTAAAGTTATCTGGACTGCCTTGAGTAATGTGCATGTATACCTTAGAAAACTTGTTCTTCTGAGTGAAAAAACATATGTGTAAAGGACTTTAATGTTGTGATTCTAAGCAATTTGAAACTTATTATATGGATTCAGACAAAACTGTAAAGTCAGTTTAAATTTATTACAGCTTCTAAGACAGAAACTAGAACCTAAACTTAAAGACAGTTTATCCTTCACTAGCAAATACTTGGTATGCACTAAAAAGAAATGTTCAAACATATGGTCAAATCAAAGCTATGTCTACCCTGTCATAAAGAGTGAAGTAAGTCAGAAAGAGGAAAACAAATACCATATAATACTGCTTATATGTAAAATCTAGAAAAATGATACAGATGAACTTATTTACAAACCAGAAAAAGAGACATAGACATAGAAAACAAATGTATGGTTACCAAAGGGGAAGAGGGAGTGAGATGAATTGAGAGATTGGACTGACATGTATATACTACTATGTATAAAATAGATAACCAATCAGAACCTACTGTTTAGCACAGGGAACTCTACTCTGTGCTCTCTGGTGACCTAAATGAGAAGGAAATCCAAAACGAGGGGATATATATATACATATAGCTGATCACTTTGCTGTATAGCAGAAACTAACACAACATTGTGAAACAACTATGCTCCAGTAAAAATTAATAAAAAAAACAAAGGAATCCAAAGATGTCTCTATGAATATCATAAAAATATTCAATAACTGATAAAATTCTGACAATTTCACTCAGTATTTGTCAATGAATATGATATTAAAGTATTTCCCTGAAATGATACAAAAATTTAATTATCCAGTGTTTACTTCTTCAATGATCTGAAGATGAAGTGTAGTAAATCTTAAAACATAAATAACATACACAAAATCTTTTAGCAATATATTCTCTGGTATTCTTGTTTTAAGAAGTGGAAAATTCTTGGAACTTTTGAGAAGCAATCTCATTTTTTGTGGTGCACAATATGCACAAACTTGATTTTCTGTTTTCCTATTTTCCATCTCATCCACAATCATCCATCATCCCTTCTAGATTTCCTATATTTAATGACTCTTCTATGTATGTATCATAAAAAAAATCTAGTGACTCATTCAGAAATAATCTATATTCACCCATTTTATTGAAAGTATTTTTATTATTAAATCTGATTTATTGCCCTGAAATTGCATAAGCCACCACAACATTTTGCATTTTTATAATCCTGCCTTTTTTATTCTTATACTACACAATGCATTCACATGCTTTTAAGTGTGTTATACTTGGTTGTCTGATTTTAAGTAATTCTTCAAGATTTCCTTTAAACTTTCTGAAATTCTCTTGACTTTGCCCTTAGTGCTTTTGAAGTCGGCTTCCAACTAGGGCAGCTTGTTTCTCTAATTCTTTGTCATTCATGTGTGGTTTTGTTTTTAAGGTTTTTTTTCTCTTTTCATCCTTCTTATAGCTCTCCTGATTCCCTCAGTGTCTCCCTGGGGAAGATGCTGACTGTTTTTTGGGTTTTCCATTATATTTTCTCGTATTATTTTCTCCTCTATAGAGCTATTGACTTCATGTTGTTTTCTTGAGGCACTTTTTTCTCTACATGCACCCTAATGTATCTATTTTCTTCCATAGTTTCCATTCTTGTCACTACCTGATATTTATATTTCTCTTCCTCCATTTCTTTCTGAACTTCTTCATACTTCCTTCCTCTCTTTCGTAACTGTTAATTGGTTTTTTGGCATTCAATAGAACAGGGTCTATTTTCACCAGCTTGGAAATTCTTTTGTCCCTCAAAACAACAGAAGTATTAAGTGCTGCCTTTTCTGAGGCTTTTCTATGGGCTGTTTTCATGTGTTTGTCCCCTCCAGTTACTCACAGTCCCTTCCTGAAAAATGCTGTATTCTGGTTCTCTCCACCTGAAATGCTTTTTCATAGGGAATCTACTTTGGGGGTTATTTGAGCTACCATTTTCTGTTGACTCACTTTCTCCTCAAAATATGTCTGGCCCATACCTCAAGACCCTCAGCCACTTACTTCACAACTATGGGCAAAGCACAATGAAGAAACTCAGCCTTGAGGACTAAAACTTTACTTAGTATGCTTTCACTTTTCATTTATTTCTACAATATGTTGCCACCAATTTTTAATAGTTTTAGTCTCAGAAAAGAATTACCGCAAAGCCTCTAGCAGTCCTTATTTTATTGGCAGAGGCATGTAACTCTTATCTACAGAGGGTCAAATATCAAAACCTTCAGATCCTATAAGGAGGTTATATGCCAACTAATTTTCAAGAAAAGATGCCAATCTAATTAAACTCTAGCGGGAAAAAATTAAAGGGGAACAATTCAGTGTGTTAAAAAAGAAATAATAGGCCCCAAATGGAGTTACTTGTACTAAGCCCTAGGTCAGCAAATTAAGACTTAATACCTGACCTAACTACAGTTACAACCACTCCCAGGAATGTAATCTCAACTGGTCAGTTTGGAATTTTCAGAGCCAGTAAAATAATCTGCCACATACTCTTCTTCCATCCCCCATAGGTGAAAAGTGAAAGTGAAGTCGTTCAGTAGTGTCCGACTCTTTGTGACCCCCATGGACTGTAGCCTATCAGGCTCCTCCGTCCATGGGATTTTCCAGGCAAGAGTGCTGGAGTGGATTGCCATTTCCTTCTCCAGGGGATCTTCCAGACTCAGGAATCGAACCTGGGTCTCCCGCATTGCAGGCAGAAACTTTACCATCTGAACCACCAGGGAAGTCCCCCATAGGTAGGTTATCTCAAACTGAAATAATCTACTTCTCCCCCCTTCCTTCTGCCTATAAAAGGCTTCCATTTTGTACTACTCATTGGAGCTCCTTTCTATCTGCTAGATGGAATGCTGTCATAAAACCAATTAGGTCTTTAAAATTTACTTAATTGAATTTTGTTTTTTAGCAAGAAGTTCTAGTAATCCTGGAGTAGGGAATGGCTACCCACTCCAGTATTCTTACCTGGAGAATCCCATGGACAGCAGACCCTGGAGGACCACAGTCCATGGGGTTGTAAAGAGCTGAACATGACTGAGCAACTGAAACTTTCTACTTTTCTAGTAATCCTTGTATGTGAATCCAGGAGGCTCCTGAGGTTCTATAGACAGTTTCTATGCACTTAAAATATGACTTAATAAAAATTCAGTTACATATAACTTCTCAGAAGTGTATCTGTTGTCTAAAAGAAAGCAAATGTACACTTATCTCCCATTAACTACTTCAGTGTTTAAACAAGTTCAGCTATTCACTTAGGTAAGCACATGAGCTCCCAAACTATTCCATTAAAGTCGTGATGTATAGCAAAGAGAATAAACCTCCAAAACACTGGCCCCAAAATTTAAATCTAAAATCTTCCTTTGCACCTTATAGAGCAGTTATTTTTTGGTTGGTGCTTTGAAGGACTGTTTTTCTCTGCAAGACTGAAAACTAAAATTTTTTTAAAAAAATTTTGTTTAGCAGCAAATTGCCTGAAATTGAGCCAGGACAAGAACATGTAATTAATAACTGTCAGATCGTGCAAGTAGCTCTGTATTCTAATTAGCTTGTGCCTTCACAATTTCTTAGCTAAGTTCCTTCACACTGTAAGCTTTTTCCTGTTGGTTATAAAACTGATTAACTTTGTTTCTGCAGAGAAGACAGGAATTCGAAGCTTGAAGGCTCTCCCCCACTCTGATCCTACCCTGTACGATCTAGTTTAATTCATCCAATTTATCTGTGGTTTATATTTTCATCTTTAAAATACCAAGATGTTAGTAAATAATATGTGAAGGCTGACAAAGCATTATGACAGTGAGAGGTGTGCATTAGAAAACACCAGCACTTACATTAAAGAAGCCAAATAGAGAATTCAAAGTAATCAATATTGCTTCATGCATTTCTAAGACACAAATAAGTAACCTAGCTTCTAAGTCTCTTGTGAACCCTAAAAGAGATATATTTTTCAGATGGTCTATAAACAGCAACAACTGATTTATCCAGAAATATAAATTTTTTATAGAGAGCAAAATTATTTTATGTAGAACAAAATTACACATAGAAAGGAAACAAAATTAATATGATATCACAAAGGTCATATCCACTTCATTAATAATAACATTGTTTCTCCTTTTAAAAAAATCATGTCTCCTAGTTTCTAATTATTTTTTTAGAAAATGGGTTATGTTTTGAAACCTTCATTGTTAATTTTTTTCCTGATTTACTCATCAGTAACACCAGTATGCAAAAATTGGGGGTCAATTATCAAATCACTGTGGTGAGCCAAATTTATTGTTAACAAGAAAACAGATGTGTGTCAGTAGAAAGCTGAAAATTCATTAGCAATTCAAGAAATTGTTCTACAAAAAGCTAATTGGTTAAAAACTAATTTGTAACTATACATCAATAAAAAACAAATCAGAAATATATTACTAGATGGTATATAGGATCTTTTTTTTAATTAATTAATTTTATTTTAGGTTGCACTGGGTCTTTGTTGCTGCACGCGAGCTTTCTCTAGTTGCAGTGAGTGGGGTCTACTCTTCATTGTGGTGCACAGGCTCCAGGCACATGGGTTTAGTTGCTCTCTAGCATGTGGGATCTTCCCAGACCAGGGATCAGAACCCATGTGCCCTGCATTGGCAGGTAGACTCTTATCTACTGTACCACCAGGGAAGTCCAGACATTAGGATTTTTAAAAGAGTCCTTCCCCTTCCCTACCCCAGATGATTCTCCTTTCTAGTCACAGGAGAACTGCTGCTCCTTCCTCCTCTTGCCACTTATGGTGGATCCAGCTGGTTAGGTTAAAGTGGCCAAGTGATTATTTGTATTTTCCTTTAAAAGTAATTTTGTCTTGGACTCTTCATGTTCACTGTAGCAAATCATGAAGTCAGAGAAGAGTATAAAGCAGAAAACAGACATTTTACATTTTTTTCCCAACCAACAAATTAGACTGATGTGCGGTTTTCAGTCTCTGCAGGTTTATAAACCTGTCCTGCTCCTCCTTCTTCAGCATGTCACCTACTGAGGAAGTTGGGTTATTCTTCAGACTCTTGAAGTGTTGTCCCTTTTACTGTATACGCTGGGCTGAATGTGAGGCCACAGGGACCAGAGATCTCACAGGGACCTCCAGGGACTTTCAGTCCAGTCATTTTTTCCTTTCTAATTTTGGCTAATCTCTGTCTTCACTGTGGCACAGGCCTCTCCTGTTGCCATGCGTGGGTTTCTTGTGTTACTGAGCACATGCTCTAGGGTGCACTGGCTCAGTAGTTGAGGCATGTGGACTGAACTGCCCTGCAACATGTGGGATCTAAGTCCCCTGACCAGGGATCCCCTGCATTGGAAAGTGAAGTCGCTCAGTCATGTCCAACTCTTTGCGAGTCCATGGAGTATAGCCTGCCAGGGTCCTCCATCCATGGAATTTTCCAGGCAGGGATACTGGAGTAGGTTGCCATTTCCTTCTCCAGGTATATAGGATCTATATAAACATGACTATAAAACATCTACTGATGATCTAAAAGGAGATATGTGTGTGTATGTATGTGTATGTGTATATATATATATATATATATATATATACACATATATATACACACATATATATATGTATATATATATATATATATATATATATATGTATTCATATATATATGTATATACTACTTTGCCAACAAAGGTTCATTTAGTCAAGGCTATGGTTTTTCCTGTGGTCATGTATGGATGTGAGAGTTGGACTGTGAAGAAGGCTGAGCACCGAAGAATTGATGCTTTTGAACTGTGGTGTTGGAGACGACTCTTGAGAGTCCCTTGGACTGCAAGGAGATCCAACCAGTCCATTCTGAAGGAGATCAGCCCTGGGATTTCTTTGGAAGGAATGATGCTAAAGCTGAAACTCCGGTACTTTGGCCACCTCATGCGAAGAGTTGACTCATTGGAAAAGACTCTGATGCTGGGAGGGATTGGAGGCAGGAGGAGAAGGGGACGACAGAGGATGAGATGGCTGGATGGCATCACTGACTCGATGGACGTGAGTCTCAGTGAACTCTGGGAGTTGGTGATGGACAGGGAGGCCTGTCATGCTGCGATTCATGGGGTTGCAAAAAGTCGGACACGACTGAGCGACTGATCGGATCTGATCTGATATATACTTGTATATATGTAATTTTGTTATTGGATTATACAGTGGACATCAGTATTTTCTCCTCTCTTTTTTGTTACTAGTATCTTCATTCTTCTGAGGAACTCAGCTTTCTCTAATCTATATGGTTCTGTGAAAACTCCCTCTCACAACCAGAGAAAGTTGTTTGATCAGTCTCGGTCTATAATAGTATCTTAGCCCCTTTGTCAGTCTAATGATCCTAGGGATCAGGATTTTTTCCAAGGTAGAAATTAAGGGAAAGCATTCTCAGTTCTCCTGGATGATCATCTGTGAGGATGGGCCTCTATAGATGTGATAGTCACATTTCCTGACACATAGAAGAGCCTAAGAGAATGGGGATAGCATATGAACATGAGCTGAAATAGGAAATTTAAATAATTGGGAAAAAGAGTGATTTTGACACATTTAATTTCCAGGATGCCATCAATTCCAAGTTCTGTAGACTCTGTTTTAGTTTGGACATAGGAGCCACTCTATTTGCCATATTCAATTAAAATGTTGGAATGATGTTTCTTAAAAAACCTACTAATTTGGATAAAACTAATATGGTTCAGTACCTTAAATTACAACATCATACACTTTTCTGAAGGAACTTGGAAACTACACAAATATCATTTTGTTATAGTAAACCCACGAACAAAAACAAAAACCAAGAAACAAGATTTTAAAAGACAAGTACATAGAAAATAAAAACATGCAAAAATAAATTGTCCCATTTACTACTCTGAATGGCATCTACCATGTTATATACAAAATACTAATTTGTATTTCCCACAGTAGTTTCAAAATATACATGCTCAGGTTTTTAAAAATCTTGATATAGATATCAGTTCAGTTCAGTCACTCAGTCATGTCCGACTCTTTGCAACACCATGGATTGCAGCACATCAGGCTTCCCTGTCTATCATCAACTCCCAGAGCTTACTCACACTCATGTCCATTGAGTCGGTATTGCCATCCAACCATCTCATCCTCTATCATCCCCTTCTCCTCCTGCCTTCAATCTTTCCCAGCATCAGGGACTTTTCTAATGAGTCAGTTCTTCACGTCAGGTGGCCAAAGTATTGGAGTTTCAGCTTCAGCATCAGGCCTTCCAATGAATATTCAGGACTGATTTCCTTTAAGATTGACTGGTGGGATCTCCTTGCAGTCCAGGGGACTCTCAAGAGTCTTCTCCAACACCACAGTTCAAAAGCATCAATTCTTTAGCGCTCAGCTTTCTTTATGGTCCAACTCTCACATCCATACATGACTACTGGAAAAACCATAGCTTTGACTAGACGGACCTTTGTTGGTACAGTAATGTCTCTGCTCTTTAATATGCTGTCTAGGTTGATCATAGCTTTTCTTCCAAGGAGCAAGCATGTTTAAATTTCATGGCTGTAGTCACAATCTGCAGTGATTTTGGAGTCCTCAAAAATAAAGTCTCTCACTGTTTCCATTGTTTCCCCATCTATTTGCCATGAAGTGATGGGACCAGATACCATGACCTAGTTTTCTGAATGTTGGGTTTAAGCCAACTTTTCACTCTCCTCTTTCACTTTCATTAAGAGGCTCTTTAGTTCTTCTTTGATTTCTGCCATAAGCCTGGTGTCATCTGTGTATCTGAGGTTATTATTTCTCCTGGCAATCTTGATTCCAGCTTGTGCTTCATCCAGCTGGGCATTTCACATGATGTATTATGGATATAAGTTAAATAAGCAGGGTGACAATATACAGCCTTGACCTAATCCTTTCCTGATTTGGAACCATTCTGTTGTTCCATGTCCAGTTCTAACTGTTGCTTCTTGACCTCCATACAGATTTCTCAGGAGGCAGATCAGGTGGTCTGGTATTCCCATCTCTTTAAGAATTTTCCACAGTTTGTTGTGATCCACACAGTCACAGGCTTTGGCATAATCAATAAAGCAAAAGTAGATGCTTTTCTGGAACTCTCTTACTTTTTCGATGGTCCAGTGGATATTTGCAATTTGATCTCTGATTCCTCTGCCTTTTCTAAATCCAGCTTGAACATCTGGACGTTCACAGCTCATATACTGTTGAAGCCTGGCTTGGAGAATTCTGAGCATTTCTTTGCTATCTCGTGAGTTGAGTGCAATTGTGTGGTAGTTTGAGCATTCTTTGGCATTGCTTTTCTTTGGGATTGGAATGCAAACTGACCTGTTCCAGTCCTGTGGCCACTGCTGAGTTTTCCAAATTTGCTGGCATATTGAGTGCAGCACTTTCACAGCATCATCTTTCAGGATTTGGAATAGCTCAACTGGAATTCTATTACCTCCACTAGCTTTGTTCGTAGTGATACTTCCTAAGGCACACTTGATTTCACATTCCAGGATATCTGGCTCTGGGTGAGTGATCACACCATTGTGGTTATCTGAGTCATGAAGATCTTTTTTGTATAGTTCTTCTGTGTATTGTTGCCACCTCTTCTTAATATCTGCTTCTTTTAGGTGCATGCCATTTCTGTCCTTTATTGTTCCCATCTTTGCATGAAATATTCCCTTGGTATCTCTAATTTTCTTGAAGAGATCTCTAGTTTTTCCCATTCTATTGTTTTCCTCTATTTCTTTGCATTGATCATTGAGGAAGCCTTTCTTATCTCTCCTTGCTACTCTTTGGAACTCTGCATTCAATAGGTATATCTTTCCTTTCCTCCTTTGCCTTTTGTTTCTCTTCCTTTCTCAGCTATTTGTAAGGCCTTCTCAGACAACCATTTTGCCTTTTTGCATTTCTTTTTCTTGGGGATGGTCTTGATCACTGCCTCCTGTACAATGTCACGAACCTCCATTTGTGTGTTATAGATATCACAAAGTATTAATAAAAAATTCAGTTAAAATTCTCTGCTTGAATTATATATTTTTTCCATGTAAGATACAGTAATAAGACCTAAGCTATGAAAATGTAGACTTGATATTTCCAAAGATGTATAGATATTAATGTAGTTTGTCACTGCCTGAAATCTGTATCCTGATGAAATAGGATAATACTCTTTTTCAGTGATCTGTTTAAATATCATCTGCTGGGAAATAATCATACTTCTTTGTTCTTAAGAGAAATTTGACCTTTAATGAGGAAAAATGTAATGTATTGAAAGTAATTATTGAAGGAAAATTAAGTTTTCCCTCATTGATCCTATATGGACAACTACTTGCATCAAGAATGTTTTTAAATTCAATAACTAATTAATTAGGGGAAAAAACCTTCAGTATAAGAGCTAGTCAGAGTAACTCTCAGCATTTTACAGAATTGGTTATTCACCTTTGTTTGTTTATTTTTGAAACTATGTGAAACTAGGTTTATTTATTCTTTAGCCACACTTTGCGGCTTGCAGAATCTCATTTCCCTAACCAGGGACTGAACCCAGTCCCTGGCCATGAAAGCCTGGAATCCTAACCACTAGGCTACCACAGAACTCCCTGGTTCTTTACCTTTATATAAGAATATGCTAACCAAAATATCCATATATGAAAAGGTTCCAACAGAGTATAAGGGCCCTGACTTCATGTTCTTAAATGTCAGGACTCTGCAAAAGCAGAAAACGGTTTTATGTTAGGAAAAATTATCTGAATCTATTTGTGAATTTTCTATGCCAATGTAGTTGGGTAGTAGAAAATCTACTACCAATGAGCACTTAATCTTTTGAGTTTAATAAACAAGGAGAAACAGAAAGCACAATATAATAAAAAGGTGATATAACTCAAATGCATAAGGTAGAAGCATTCTACTTTTCCTTTTCTTTTTTTTTTCTTGCAAGTGTCCTAGTTTTGAAAAGGGGTGGGGAACTCTCTACCTTCAGACTGTAAACTACTTGAATGCACATAATATGCTTTTGTTTTCATTGTATTCAGCATAGAGCCTGGGATCCATTCAATCTTCAAAAGATGTTCTTGTGATTGCATTGAATGTCAAATTCAAATAAGTTTCAGTAATTTTAAAAATGTGCATAATTTGTTACCAAGCCTGCAGCTGTTAAACATTGCTCTCAAACTTCATAGTGACATGGTATAGCCAGGGAACACTCTGATGCTCACCTTCTCTGCAGAATGAGGTTGGAGTCTCATAAGATCAAAGTGTGGATACAGTTCTACCTGTGATCTTGCACAAGATAAGTTATTGTTGGCAAAGTCTTCAGTGTTCCACTTCCTAAATGACCCATCTGTATACTTCCTTTTAGCCAGAGGTTTGCATCATGTAGGAAGCCTTCCTTGATTGTTCCTACTCAGTAATCACTGCCAGTCACGTTTATATTTCATGTTTTCAATTGAAGTGAGAGTTAAATTCCTTTAAGCAGACATGTAGATAGTGATGACATCCACTCCTACATTCCATAGTTCAGGAATGCATTATCAACAATGAGTTGAAGAAAACACTATCTGTATTACTTGGTTGCTAAGATGGTTATCATTGAAAATACAGTATGCATGGAAAATACCTTACACATATTAAGGGTTATATATAAATATTTGTTGAATAAAAATTAATGATAAATTTATATTTTAATTATGATTACACTTACTTTATAATTACTATTTCACTATTACAATAGATTACATTCACCTCAAACTTCAGTTTTGAGAGACATGGAATACTATAAAAATCTTGTCATATTTATCATTATGAAATTATAATCTGTGAACAACACTTGGCTTAAACATTGTGTTGTTTAGAAGAGGAGGTGATATGAGTAAAGCACTTAAATTTGAACTTGCACTTCAAAATACTTAAATTCAAAACATTACTTCTTTGTTATACCTTAAGGAGTTTTAATGGAGAAGGCAATGGCAACCCACTCCAGTACTTTTGCCTGGAAAATCCCATGGGCGGAGGAGCCTGGTAGGCTACAGTCCATGGGGTTGCGAAGAGTCGGACACAACTGAGCGACTTCACTTTCATTTTTCACTTTCATGCCTTGGAGAAGGAAATGGCAACCCACTCCAGTGTTCTTGCCTGGAGAATCCCAGGGATGGAAGAGCCTGTTGGGCTGCCGTCTCTGGGGTCGCACAGAGTTGGACATGACTGAAGTGACTTAGCAGCAGCAGCAGCAGCAGCAGCAAGGAGTTTTAA